>NC_091823.1:120734035-121047535 GCF_038994185.2 Dermacentor albipictus
GCAGCCCCAGCTGCGCATCTTCCGACCGCGTGGACGGCTGGTTTATAACCTGGCTCGGTAAAAGACCCTCGAACGAGGCTGCAATCGGGGGAAAGAGATTGGGCCATGTGCCCGTTCGCGGCGCTTTCAATTTCTGCTCTGTATCCGGCCGCCCGGGTAACTAGTGCAGAACAAGGATACCGGTCGAAATTCGCACGAGGGGTGGGGGCAAACGTTCACAACGAGATGAAGCGAGTTCACGTTAAAATTGAGATGCGTTTCTCATCTGGGTTCCCTCTCCTTGCTAATGCTGCAGTATGTGCGACTCCGTCGCCGTAACAAAGCTGCCATGAAGCTACAGCTTTCTGATGTGATCGCACCGTGTGCATGTTCGTATCATCTAAGGCTGTGCAGTCCGTTGTCCACACCGTCGTGTCGTTGTTGGGTGTTTTTTTTTTTTTTCGGCGCAGGTGGTGATTTGGATGCACCGCCGGGTGCACATTGCGTGGGCTCATGTGATGACAAGCTTCCTAGAATACACGTCGTTGGCCCGTTTCACCTGTTTGCTCTTAAGACGCCAGCATTTCGCCGTGTTCCAGCGCGCTTCTCCCGTTATCTTCAGGTTGCACGCAATTCTCGAGTGCATTGACAATGCGGCTTTCGCTGCCGCACTGAGGCGTTGCACTGGGCGTTGCTTCGAGCACGAATTTGTGAAAGCATCTTCTTCTGCCATCAGTAGCGAATATAGACTTTACTTCACACCTCACTTGCGCCGATTGAAACTTCCTAGTTTCGTTACAAGGACAGGTGTGCCACCGCGCTTGCGTCTGCGGTTCCAGAAAACTCGCCCAGCGGACTCTACACGCAACAGCATGTCTGCGTGTCTTCGCCGCTTTGCGGCGAGTTTGCGGCGTCGCTGTCTTTGTCGGTGACCTCAGCGCTGCGTACAAGGCAGGGATAAGAACTCCGTTAGAGTTGGCAGGTGCGACGCGCGGCCTTCCTTTCCCCTGCAGCCTGTGTAGATGGCACCGTCCGTGTATATCGCCGTCGCCTAATTTGTTATACCGTCGGGAACGCGGCCAAGGGCCGGCGGGAACTCTCCGTTGCCTTCCGCCGGTCGAACCGAACAGTCTCTACCTCCCCCCCCTCCCCCCCCCCCCCGTTCCCTTAGTATTTTCGGTCGTATCGTCGCTTTCCCTTGTGTGCTTGCATACGAACAGTGCTCGCGTATGTGTCGTATAACAGATCGGAGAGACAAAAGCGTTGAGAGCGATCGCGTCGATTATGCCGCCGGGTATATATATATATAAAGGCGGATATATATATGTATATATATATGAAGGCGGATGGGCGAGGCCAAAGGAAACGGAACGCACGCCTATCTGATGCGTCTCGGAAGGGAGAGAAAGAATTGCGAGTAAGTAAACGGCGCATCAGAACCGTCGGTAACGCGTGCGAGAGGAGCCGAAGGTCGGTGGATGCCGAGGTGTGTGTGTGGGGGGGGGGGGGGGGGGGGTCGTGGTGGTATACCGCGCGCCCGCGTCGCGACGGTGGTGTCCTATAATTTGCCGCGCGCGTATGGAAAGGCGGGCGGGGAGAGGGTGTTCCTTTCTTTATATAGCGTATCGGCCCGCCCGGGCCCCGTTATTCCGGAGACGACGACGACGACGTATGCGGCGCCTCCTCGCTGCGCGTTTTATATCTTGGCAGCCGCCGTCTCTCTCGAGGCTGGCGGGCGTCCTTCGGCCAACTGGCTCCCCTCCCCCCCCCCCCCCCCTTCCCGCGGGCATATCGCGCGACGACAACCTGTCGCCGTCCGTCAGGACTGACGGCCGGCGCTTTCCAAACGCGTGCTTGTATTTTTAACCGCGTGACTCGGAATCTGCCCCGGTGGGCTGTGTGCGTGTGTTGGGAACGCCGTTAACGCCAGCGGTCGTACGCGGCTGTGTTTGCAAGGCGTATACGCGGCGACAAAGCACGCGCAGGTATCTCGAGCTCGTCGTCTTGTCTCGCGAAGCTGCTGTCGACTGCGACCGACGGAGCTTTGCGTGTGGCGAACTTAAATTGGCCGTACGGCGATCGTGTGCCGGGAGAAGAGCAGTGCCTTTGGCTGCTTTTAGATTGTCCTCTTTCTTTCTTTCTTGGGCTGCTTAACCGTGTCGCTGTGTGCGAGCTTGTCAACGTCGACGCTTCCTCGAGGTGAGGAGTGCGCGCAAGTTATGTACGTGGTGGTCAGTGAGGTGGTCGGAACCTCTTCCTCGTCCGCGATTGCGAACGAGGAAGTTCTGAACAAGCCCCGATTCTTCAGGTACACAGATACTACGCATACGGAAGACAACGGGCTTCGATCGTTTCACAGACTCCCTCTGCGAGAGGGCGAAAGTGGTTGGTAACACAAACGGGGAAATACGATTATGTTTATCTTTAAAGGCGGCTGAACGCACACTGTGCAGCTCATAAGCTATTTCCGAGCGCCTCCATAGGAATAATTGCATATTGTAAACAGTTCACGAGGGGACGGTGATTCACACGTGTGGCAGGCGGTGACGTAGGCTCTGTCGCACAGTTGCTTGTCAGGAAGTGCATGGCGAGAGACCTCCGGCGTGAGACGCCTACGTGCAGTATCAGTAATTGTGGTTTCGGTCCGTCGCAATTGTTTGGGAGGAAGCGGCTGGAGCGCAACCTTTAGCGCATAGGACGCGCTGAGTCGGGGTCACTGCTCAGTGCCTGCGGGTCGTCGGACCCCGCCCTCCACTGACAAGCGGCGTCGGTGTAGTGCACCTGTACGTATACTCCGCATCTCGCAAGCTTTGCAGTGTAGTGGAAGGTAGGCGCCAGTCGCGTGAGTCAATTGGGAGTGCATGGCGATGTCAGTCCGCGACAACACACGCACGCACGCGCGCACACACACACACACACGCACGCACGCACGCACTCACGCACAAAAGGAATGTGTTACAGGCATTCGTTGTGAGGACGTTAGAAAAATAGACAAACATTTATTTAGCGCTTGACTATATTGCATGTATGTCTGTATGCATGTATATGTATCTGCAGTGTAACCGACACCGAAGCACGGAATTAACCCTTTGCGCACCAAGTGGTGAGTGTGTGGCTGTGCCTTAGCGAGCCCGTAGCTTTTGCTGTACTGCAAGTCCACTTCAGAGACGTATACTGTCCAGAGCAGTAACGTCACGCTTTGTATCTGCGCGCAGAGGCGGTCAAGTAGCTATCCCATTCACATCTCTCTCTCTCTCTAATTTGTCGTTGCGTCGCTTGCTCACAAGTCGGCCCGTGCCGCGTGACGTCGCTGTTCCGATCCTTGCATTGCTCGGCCCGCGCGAGGCAAGTGTAGGTCACCGACCGCAGTGGTCGTGTGATACCGTTGTTGTGCCGAGCGCCACCTGGCGCGCTGGACGAGCGTGAACCGCGCCCAGCGGTCGACGCCTCGACTTTCGGCTTGTGCACACCGGCCGACATCGGCCAAAGCGGACGGACTTGGCCACGGTGGGCTCGGTGTTTCTTTCTTTCTCGTATGTGGTGTCGGTAGATTAGGGGCAAGGCGAAGAGAGGGGGTGGGGGGGCTTGCTGTAGCGCTAATGCCGGTGACGCGGGGCCGTCGGAGATGCCTATCCGATCGCCCCGCGCTGCTCGGCGCACACTTCTTTTCTTTGCTCTTGTCCTGCGTCGATGCGGTTGTTTTTGCCCACTTGACGCGACTGCGCGTACCGGCGCTTATCTGTTGTGTGCACTGCCTATACGCGTGGGGCCTGTGCTTGCTGCGGGCCGGTGATCGAGATGGGCGCCCTTGGCATTTAGCGCGGCGCGCGCGTTTCCCGTTGCGTCCCAGCCGTACCCTTTGTGGGCGCCGCCGCTCATTGTGCTGCTTCGAGAGACTCGCACTACTTGGGTGCAGCGTGGCAGAAGCGGTACAGCGTTCTCTGGTGGCGGCACACGCAGGGCGCGCGAAAGTACGCACGGTCCGCGACATTCGGTTGGGGCTGGAAGCTTCACGCACCGAACGTTTTTTTCGTTGCTTTGCGCAGTTCCGTATTTCTTTTGCGGGCGATACAGATTTACTGGCCCCGTGACTTTGTATCTCGTGGCTATAAAGCCGCTACCGTTGCACGGAATGTTCCCTCCGTGTTGCGTTTAAGGATGACTTCCTTATTATGCGCCGTGCCGTCGCGTTGTGTACTTGTTTCTTATTGTTTGTTCTGACATGCTCACGTGTTCCCTGGTCGCGTTACCACCTACGCTTGTTTGTACACACATCCACGTGTTTGACTAAGCAGCTTCGTCGAGGTGATCAGGGAGGAGGGAGTGTCAGTGGAGCTGCTTAATCTGCAGCTTTCTTTACCTCGCCTTCCTGTGCGCCGTTCAGATTTGGAAAAATAGAATCGAGGCCGAAAGTCAAAAGGCTGCGAGGTCTCCACTGCATAAGAACTGTCTCGACGAGGCGACGGTATACTCTCGCTGCACCGACAAGGATGCATCGATCGTTGCAGCGTGATGTAGGATACGTGCGCGCTTGTCGAACGAACTGTTGGAGCAGCATTAAGCTGGGGGGTATACCACTAGGGTGGTTGCTTGGGCTAGTTGGTAATTCATGATCAAAAATAACGTACAGCGCAAAGGACAAGGACAGCGATAGACGACATACACAGCGCTGACTTCCAACAAGATTTTATTGCGTCGCCACATCGTGTGTATATATAAAAGAAGAGGCATGCGCAGAAAATGTACGACAGTCACAGGGGGTGTCCTAACAGCAAGTCACTGAACTACCGTTATACCGGTATACTACCGGTATACCGTTCGTGCCAGGATTTTTTCTCTTCCTTTGTTAGGGGGGCTTTCCCGCAGGGCACGCTCGGGGGCCGCCGCCTTCGATGCACGCCGTGGAGCGTGTCCTCGAGTGCCTGCTTCCGCGGGGGCCACCGCTGCGCGAAACTGTGCCACCGTAACTAATGTGTGTCCGTGTTCGGGGAAAAAGAAGAGAAACGACCGAGTACAGGCCTCCTCTTGCCGGGCACGTACACGTTAGTTGCGATCCTTGGGTGTATTGCAGTGTACGCCACGAAAAGCGCTTGCGGGAAAATGGTCACGCGGCAAACTCGACGAGCTTGTGTTTTTGTTAAGACCTGCCGCGTTTAAAGGGACACTAAAGGGAAACAATAAATCAGTTTAGACTAATGGAGCATTGTTTAAGAACCATGCAGGCAGTCATTTCGAAAAAATAGTTTGATTATTAGATGAGAAAATGACGGTCCAAGTATCAGTATTTGAATTCCGCGCCGAAATCCCAACGCCGGTGCGTCAGCGTGACGTCAGGGATTCCAAAGTATGTTTTCGCATTTGGGCCGCGTTGGCTGAATAAAGGTTCCCGAAACTTGCAATGTTTAATATTTCATTCCTTTAGAACACAATGTAGTCAATCTGTACCGCTATATATAATTAGTAGGCCCTAGAAGATGCCATCAAAATCCATGACGTCACAGCCCCCAGGTGCGGGAACTCAAGTAGGCGTCGCCACCCGTATGTCGTTCTTGCGCTATTTTTGGCTTCCCAAACGTCTTATCGTTGTAAGAGTGGTGTTTTTGGTGTTGTAGAACGGTAATTTACTGATGCAGAAGAAATCATTTTTCACTTTAGTGTCCCTTTAATTTACCGGAACACCGTGTATCTACTGTGGGCAGTCCAGCGCTACGTTAGTCGAGTAGCGTTGGTCCAGCGGGCCGACGGCGCCGTCAGGGCCAAAAGGACTCGTGGCAGACGCCCAGGCAGGGTGAAACTCGCCCTATTAAACTTGCGGGACAAAAATAAAGTTTTCACCACCACGACTGTGTAAACGTCAAGTGTTGCTACCCACCGAGACGTTGAATTCGAGGCTACGTGCCTGGGCTTGAGGGAATTTGCCGCTGTCTTTTCTCTCTCTCTCTCTCTCTCAAATCGCGCAAACTTATGGGGCCGACTGTCCTCCCGAAATCGCACCTATACGTCTTGTCCTGACGATCGGCGCTCAGCGCCCCAAGGCTCGCACGCGTCGGCGCTGGCTGCACGCATCTCGCCTCGTTCGCGGGGTCGCTTCTTGGTTCGTGGAGTCCGGGAGGGGCCACTCCCTCCTGGCGCGCTCTTGTGCTGCGATGCCGACGCGATACGGCGAGCTCCGAGGTTCTTGATTTTCTGTTCGAGGGGCCGAGGAGGAGGGTCGTGCGGATGGTTGAGCGACCGTAAATGAATGCCGCCGCCTTTGCCGCCTCGAACGACGTCCAGGAGAGCCCCGACGTGGACGCGCGGCGCCCTTTGTTGTGTTCCTTCGTACGCCCGTCCTCGTTTTGCAAGGACAGGCGGCACCTCTTCTTCTTGTCTGCCCCGCCGTCGTCCTGACAGGTCCTCCCTCGGGGACGTCGCTGCGGGACTCCGAGACCCTCCCCCCCCCCCCCCCCCCTTCTCTGCTTCTCTGCCGCAGCGAATGCCGGTCGTACGGCCGCCCGTCGTCACCGTCACGTGACGTCATCTCCCCATCACCGTGCCCGCGCACTGGTTTAGCCAGCCGGCCAACAGGTGCTGCTGCATGCATTTTATTTGTGTATCACCCGAGGCGTGCTGGGAGGAAGCGGGGTGCCGTGACGCCGTCTAACTGTATTTACGCTCTGTCTGATGATATACCTCGTTTAGAAATCGCGTGCTATACCTACCTGTCTGTAACGGGCTGGCGCCCGATTTTTTTGTTTTTGTTTTTGCTTTCTCAAGCGCATATGTGCGAGCTGGGATTCATCATGCGGCTTCGTTAACTGTTTGTGTCGGCCATCTCAGTGAGACCTGTCGACAGCAAGACAGGCGTCGCATTGGATTCGGCTGCAGGCTGCTGTACATGTGTACTCGAGGTGCTCATGGCCGGCTGTGCTGTTTGTTGCGGCTTCCTGACCGCCAGCGGTGCTATAGCCATAGCACGCGCGGTCTGTGGCTAATTGTCAAATCTCTCCAATCGTTTTCTTTTTTTGTTCTCCGCAGTGCCAGCATGCATTTGGAGCCGCCCTTCGCGCGGGTTTCTGCGAAGTGTCTGCGCATGCATTTCCAGGCTAGTAGTACAGAGATCTAGTATACAAAGGCGCTCGTGTCCCAAACTACTATGTCAGTGTATATATGCATCCCTTCTTCCTGTCCTCATCATCGTCTTTCATCAGTCTTTTCTGTCCTTTTTCTCCATTTGCAGAGTAGCAGGCCAGATCATGCTAGCTCATACCGACCTATCTGCCTTTCTAATAAATTCTCTCTCTCTGCCCTGCTGTTTCACTTAAATAATAGGTAGTGACTACAGTGACGGGGCCCGGTACTTTAACATCCACACTATGGTGACGGGGCCCGTCGCTTTAACAACAACACTACACCGACGGGGCCGTCACTATAAAGATGTCGGTATTGGGGGCGAGGACCATAGAGTTTCCTACAAAATTCTTGTAGCAAACTCTATGGCGAGGACGACTTACGGAGTCGCCATCTGTCGGAAGCGCCTCACATGCGTCGGCGTTAAATAAAGGCTAAATAAACATACTACGCGGCAGCCCTCCTGAACAATGTTGCAAGTACTCTCGAAATGGCAGTATTTTACCTTTAAAATAATCATGTTGGACAAACAGAAAGCACAGAATTGTTTACAAACGCTATCTCTTTGCCTACTACGTACAGTAAGCTGGGACACTGCAAGCGGTCGCCGCAATCGATTCCACCGAACCGGTTTGCGTGAAACGTAAGCAATCGCTGAGAAAACTATGTGAAATATGTTCTTATAGTGGGATGGCTGTCTGTGTAACTAAATATAGCATAACAGAATGAAGCTGCAATGCAGCGATCGCACGGGTTCGCGGTGACCGACTTTGCGTCTGCATGCATGTCGATCGCTTTCGCTCCGAGCACGTTTTCGCACCGTACCGTGAGCTTTATGCCGCAGCATATGAACATTTGAGAGTACGCAAGCAACCATTGTTGCATGGACACTATCGGAGCTGTTCAAAAATAATTTCGTTATAGCTAGGGTCTTCGACTCCTACAGCGACTTGAGATATGTTCCGTCGCGATGATTCAGTCTTAATTTTCTTTTTCTTTTCTTCTAAAGTCTTGGAAGCTTCAATATCATTATTTCTCAAATTTCATCGAACTGCATGTTTATCGGTCTTCTAAGCGAGCAATTACCCGCTGCTTCTTTTTCTTAATTCAGTAGAATATTCATTGTCTGGTGCTACACAAGCAGAAACATGTGCCGTGCCTTTTTTAATGTGTTTTTACCGTTCCCCTTCCATTAGAGTGAACTTTCTTTCTTTATTATAATCATCATAGGTGTTACAGTGCATACGCAAAAGATTGCACATTCATGGACAAGTACCCATTGCGGTCGTTCGATCCGTATGTGTGCAATCAATGTATTCCATTACTGCACGGAAGTTGCTGACATCGTGAAATTCACGTGGTGTTGTGGACAGTACTGGAATAAAATACCACGGTCCGTGAAGTGCTTGACATCCCCATAGGCGCCAGCACCGAGAAGCTCATGCAGCTGGGGGTCCACAACACCTTCGATGAGCTTGGGTCACAGAAGTTAGTCCAGGTTGTCAGGCTCGCTTCCTCGCCTGCGGGGAGGCGGATCCTGGAGGCGCTGGACTTTAACCCGTCAGGGAAAGGCGGTGCGTGCTCGACGCGTGGTCGCGGGAGGCCGTCACGGTCTCGCCGTTCCCGCGCAACGCGCACGCGCAACGCAATGTAGGCACACGCCGGGCCCGATCGGCCGCACTCCTCGGATCCGTCGCCGACGATCTACGATCGGTCGCGTTCGTCGACGTCGCCCATTACGGTTCGTCCGACCGGTTTGCGGCGGCCGTGGTGGATCACAGGGGCAACCTAACGCCGCGTCCGTGCGGGGCAGGTGTCCGGATTGCGGAGATCCATTCTGCACTTTAGAACACATGCTCTGGCGGTGCCCCTCCTTACGGGACCACGGTCATCTCACCACGGCAGAAGAGTGGGAGGAGGCGGTCAGGCACGGCCTGCCCGTCCCAACGTCGGAACGGCTCGCGGCGGCCCCCTACCTCTTAAGGGGGTTTCGGAGTCGCTCCTTAGGACCTTAATAAAGTTCACTGCCTGCCGTGAAGTGCTCGAAGTTGTTTGCATAGAATGTTTGAAAGAAGTGCGGCCATTGACGTCGCTACAGTGTTGACGTAAAGTGCCGGTCCTGTCTGTGGTTAAGGAGACGGGCCCCGTCACTGCAGGGCTGAGGTTAAAGCGCCGGGCCCCGTCACTGTAGTGAATATGTTAAAGTGCCGGGCCCCGTCACTGTAGTGCATATGTTAAAGTACCGGGCCCCGTCACTGTAGTACAGATGTTAAAGTGCCGGGCCCCGTCACTGTAGTCACTACCTAAATAATAAGCTCAGGGTCGCGGTGGAATCGCGCAAGTTTGCCGATTTCTTCTTTCGTTCGACTACGCGAGCGGTCGGACGCTCATCGCTGTGTTGAAGACCGCCGCGCATGAGGCGCTATCATGGTCACATGTCGCCTTGCAACACGGCTGCACTTTTATTCGGTGGAAAAAGCCAGTGCGCGCTCTTGCCACACGAGAGCGAGCGGCCGTGTGTGTGTATACTGTTTGAATAAGAAATACCGAGAACGGGAGAAGTTAAAAAAAGGAAACGAAAAAAAAACTTGATAGCAGACTTGGCAGCAGATACTTTGGCGACCTCCGAAGGGGATGACCAAAGCTTTTCGTAGTCCTGAGTTTTCTCTCCCTCTCTCTCTGCACTTTTGCATCTGGACTTGGGGGGGGGGGGGGGGGGGGGAGTTTCAGAAGCTATGTAGGCGGGCGTTTTCTCGCTGCACGTGTCGGGCGCGCGCGCGCTTTGGCGGCGAATTTCGTCATTCCTGCCACGTGCTCAAAGTGTGATCGCGGGGCAAGAGGAGGCGAGTCTCGCCGAGCGTGAGCGGCATAGTATTGCGGCGTATGCGCGGCCTCCAAAGACGCCGAAGGGTGCATGCTCTGCATATACCGACACTTATCCGAGAAGTAAAAAAAAAATGGCTGTGGCTTAGCTAAGGTTAAGCCCAGGATGCGAAGCATACTAGCCTTTATTTTAACGCGACAGCGTTAAGGAGCTCGTGTCGCAGAAAAGCCCGTGTCGTCGGCGTCGGCTCAGGCGTGCGGCGCTTGCTCAGGCGCACATTTCGTTGTCGTGCCGAACGCTGCGTTGCTCGACGCTCACCGCGTCCGATGCGGGGGGCGACGCCGCGAGCGACGGCGCTAGTTGGAGCCCCGTTTCTTTTCTGTCGTGACGTCACAGTGTCACGTGGTTTCAAGGCGACACCGCCGCGCCTGAGGAGCTGGGTTGAGCTCTCGTAATATGCTTCGCATAAAAAGCGCTTTTGACGGCGGGGCATTGGCTTGCTTGTACGGCTGCACGGCCGATGTAGGTACATGGTTGTCCGTTTGGTGGCGGAGATGTAGTGGCTGCTTGGACAAAGGAAAAAGAAAAAAAAAATGTCGCGTTTGTCATCGCTCCGTGATGTGTGTATATATGCGTTGAGATCAAACAACGCATTTAGCCTCGGACCGTGTTCTTTTGTGTGTTTGTTTTTGTTCGTTCTTATACAGTGGCACCAAACAAACATCGTCTCACGCCGGTCTATCGGCATTCCGTCGTGCGAACAATAAGCGTAGAAGAAGATATTCGAATATCAGCTTCAGAGCTAAAGGGAAGAAGCAGACAGGCAAGAAAGTTAACGGCGATTGCTCCACTGTGCAGGGCGGGCATGTGGTTGATGGACGTCCGTGCCGTTCTTTCTTTCTTTCACTCCCTCTGTGTCTCAATTATTACTGTGCCCTAAAACTCCCTAAGGCGCTGCTTCAATATATGCGTAGTGTAGATGTAGAAGCGATGAAGACATCAAGCGCGCGAGGGTGCGTCGAGTGCGTTAGGTTAGGTTAAGCGCCACCGCGTGCGGCATTGTCCTGTTATATAACAGCGTTTTTTGTTTCTTTGTTTGCGAGGTAGCTGTCGTCACGCACGGTAGCTACTATACGTTCTCCGCACTTTCCTATGGGAACGGGCGAGCTCTGGTGTATGGAGCTGCGTATAGCTGCGCTGACATTTTCAGCCGCTCCCTCGACGCTCGAGGGCTCTGCCCCGTACAAAGGAAGTGGTTTGTCCGCCTCCTCGGAAGGCCTCTTTCGTCCACACATGCTAATTGTTGAGCAAACCTTTCCCCACTGCGCATTTAGGGGGGCGTTACGGCGGCGCTGCAACCAATTTTGAAATCAACGGGTGTATATACGCTCGGAGAGTTGGCGCGTTATATAGCTCTGCGTGGTGGAGGGGTATGTATGGTCGATGCGGCTTCTTCCGTGACCACATAACGCGTGCCCAACTATCGAGCTCTCTATACACCAGAGCACCGTGAATTCAAAGGGCGCCGCCATATTGATGAGCGCCGGTCGCGCCATCTATCCCAAGCGCCGCGAAGTAGCAGGACTGGGCTGCCACGCCGGGAGATGCGACCCGGCGCGAAAGCGAAACTTGGGCTTTTTAGCTGGGCGGAAGGCGTGTTTCGCGTTTTTTCTAACCTGTCATTTTCGCTGTCTAGATTCAATCAAACTTCAAGACCTCATGCAAGTGCACAATGGACACACTGAGTGCTGTGCAGACTGCAGTAGCGAATACATCGGGTAGGTACGCTATTACGTTTGTACAAACCGCGCGCTATATGCTAGAACACGTGTGAGCTTTTTGGCACGTAACCTGTGAAGGAATTTACAGCACTGTGTTAGTGCCATATATTATTAAAGCATGCAGAACACTGTCATCTGCACTTTCAGTTTGGTCTTGTTTGTCATGGTCTCTACTGGGTTGGCCGCGTTTGGCAACCAACTGGCGAGGTCGTTTGACTGCCTGGTTTGCAGACGCCTGCCCTTCACCACCTGCACATCGAAAACAAAATAGATGTTATAGTAAGAAGGGCTGTAGTTATTTCCTATGCCATCACTGTTGCGAAGATATAAAGTCCTCTCAAAATGAAATAGAAAATACACCAGGCCAATTGTATCGTGCAACCACTTAAGAGTACAACATCCAGAACAAAAGCCTACAGCACTCGAACAAGCAGCATATGATGCTAAACCTGCACTCATTGGAAAATGAGTAACTGCAGTAGTTATAATGTTCAACTACATGTGCAGTCAAAGCCCGTATAACAGGACGAGCATGACAGATGCAGGTGTTGTACAGTTGCACAAACCATGACAGGGCACGTAAAATTACCATCCTTACTTAAAGCTGCATCATCAGGGCCCCTTTGGTACAAGACAGCAACCGCACCTGCATTCCAAGAAATTAGCCCCACCAACTGCAGCTACCTGGTACCAGACCTGTTTCGATTGTGCGAGGCCATCGGATTGTTGGCGCTCCCTTAGAAAAAAAAAAACAGTAAAAGAAAACTAGTGAGAACGATCAAAATTTTGTTACAAAATACAAGAATAATTAAGCACCTTATTTTCCTCGCCATATGAACGGAAATATTTTGCGCTTTGCCCCGCATAACAGCCCGCACGCACTTTAGAGCTCAGGAGGCTCAAATGAATTCGTTACGAATGACACCTGCAACACCAGCTCGTAAAGGTAGGTGCGCTGCAAGAACACCTTCGGTGACGAGTAGTCGTCGTTTACGTTTTTGTGGACGCATGCTACGTGACGAGCAGACTTCGGTTTACTTTCATTAGCAATAACGCTCAACAGCAAGGCCTACAACTTGTCGTTCACGCTTAATGGTCATTCCGTGCGCTGCAAGTATCGCTAACCGCAAACTCAACTGTTCCGTTTAACCGTCGGGAGCTCTGCCTGAATGAAAACACGATAAGGCTTGCCTGTTTGTTATAGCCAAGGCGAAGCACCGGCGCGGGATTCTGCTCTGTAGGCTTGTTGCCCAGAAAGTGCTCGGAGGAAACCTGCGTGTTACACATATTACGTTTGTAGGGCGCAAAGTTGAACGTGGCACCAAAATATACACAGATTGAATACTCACTCGTGCATTTTCACTGGGTTGGTAGTTCTTCCTATTCACTGCAGCTATCCACTGGTGGCGCAGCTTGGCATTCTTCGTTGCGGATGGAAATCGGTGCAGGCTGAAAACACTGAACCGGCACGATTCCCTACGTGTGTTGTGCTCTTCGCAAACAGCGCTAAGCAACCTGCTCCTTTTCCGCTGGTTGTTTTGGCATCCAAACACGACGCAATGATGCCCAGATGACTTCTTGTACTTTGGATCCGTGTGAACGGGCACATTTCCGCACTTTGGAGCCCTAGAGCTGGCGCTTGCCATGTCTACTGTTCGCCGGCGAACACACTTTGGCAGCCCAGTACAAAACGGCGCCGGTCGACCGGGCAACCCGGCTGCGAGAGTATGCGTTCGGTTAGTCTGGGTGCGAGACTAGCGTGTTCTGGTCTATAGCACGGACGGTTTCGCACTGGAGGGGAGGGGGGGGGGAGGGTGTTCCTTTGGAGCTGGAGTGCGGTGCGGGGAAGCCAAGGTTGAGTTAACAATTAGGAGGAATAAAAAGGTCTATTAGAAGGACGCGTCGGACGAGGCATCGTCTCAAATGGCCGTCTCTCCCGACACTTCGAGCGCCTCTGCGATGAGGGCCGCAGTTCCGCGAGACAACGTGGGTGATAGCCCTCGCTGTGCGGTTAATTGATCGAAGCGTGTTACTGACCGGCGGACCGGTTCGGTTATGGTTATGGGCTCGTGTGTATGCGGAGTGCAGCACGTTGTCGTACGATTACGAAACGCACGCTGTACGTGCTGTCCGGTTCACATATCGAATGTCTTCGAGCTGTGTGCGCGCGCGTTGCCTGTGAGCGGCGAGGTGTTGCATCAGCCGGCGATTTCCTCCGCGGTCGCGCCTTTGTGAGAGGCGGTGGGACGGTCCCGGAGCCGGTCGTTTCCTTCCTCGAGCGAAGGGGAAATGGTTAGTCGTCTCTGTATACTAGTTATTCGGGTGCGCGGGAGGCTTTTATTACGTGACTCACGCTCTTCTCTGACTCACACACACCCGCGCGCGGCCGGTCGACTGATGGAAGGCGGTCATTTGCTAAAAGGGCCGTCTTGGGAGCCCCTCCGGGTGTGTGGATGCGTGGCTGATTGACGCTTGGCGTATCGTCGCGCGCTTGCGTATATTATTTTCAACGTAGTTTTTTTCTCGGTTCCTTTGTGAGCGCTGACAGCATCACTCCGTGGTGTCGTGGCTGTATTGATGGAGCTATGTCTCCATGCACGCCCGTTTTGCGGCGAAAGCTTTTCGAAAGCGCACTTTTGACGCCCCGTTGTGCGCAGCATTCAAAAGTGATTCAGTTAAGTGCCGTGTGTGCGTGCGTGCGTGCGTGCGTGTGTGTGTGTGTGTGTGTGTGTGTGTGCGTGCGTGCGTGCGTGCGTGCGCGCGCACAAGCAGTTGGCGCCTTTCACTTTGCTGGTCGATTGCGTAGCATCGCTTCATCGAATTGCTTTGTTTGCACTGTGTACAGCGGTTGGGGCGTCGCATTACTGAGACTCCGTCCGTCCGCCGGGAACTTCAACCGGTCCGTAGGCGTGCCACTTGCCAGCTACGTTGGAGACAGCGCCCGTCGATGCGACAGCGTTTCGAAAGGGTCTCCGCTAAGGTTTGGACGCCGCGAAGGCATTGTGCGGCAACATCGTGCAAACATGTGGCCTGTCAGCGTGCCTGTCAGCGCCTTGCGCAATGCCTGTGACGCGGGCGGGGAGCAACGCAAGCGCTGATCTCGACATCCCGTGACGCCGTGTTCGGCCGCATAGCGTTGGGAACGTCTCTCTCTCTCTCTCACACACACACACACAAACACACACACACACACTCTCTCCCCTTTCTGTAACATGTGCGTGCTCGTCAAGGAGAAAAAAATGCCACAGTTTCGCCATAAGGGCGAACCAATGAATGCGATAGCACCGTGTAGGAATGTTACACCTAGTTTAATACTGCTAGCTCTATATAGTGGCAGTTTGGAATTGAAGCAAACGTAAGCTGACTAAATAAAAACCAGCCGTTGTGCTAGGGGTCATCTCTCTGAATCCTGCCATCGCACAGTTTCATTTATGTTTATTAATTAAAGCCAACGTCTTTCTTACCGACTGTGCCACCACTTTTCCGTATCGGGTAGGTTTCAAAGCTCATTCCTGTACCGATCCCGGAGGTAGCGCACAGCCGCGCCAATAAAGTTACATAATTTTCAGGTTTGAGCTCTGTTATTGTTTCGTACTTCCAATATTTAAGTCTGGGCAGATTTGATATAAACGGCGTCCACTGTCGGTGTTTTGTTTCATGATATTTCTTTGTGGGCTGCCATTCCCGAAATCTCGGGAATAATTTTGTCAAGTATGTTAGACCTGGTGTGAGCAAGTTTTTTGACAGAATTGTGTGGCAATATACCCCCTTATATAACGCATGTCATATATCGTGACGTCGCATATAGCGTACAGAAACCTAAATATATACGAAACATCACGGCGGCGACGACGGCGAAAATTCGCTTGCAAGTGTCCATGCAATTGCAGTCGCAATAATAGTAAATACCAAAAGCCTGCTTTTTAACGATTATGCCCATGCTTTACAGCTTACAGTAGAATATGTTTGGTCACTGCAATGAAAGCATCGTGTTTTCTCCGGTTAAACTCTGCGCCGGAAGATGGCGCCACCAACGCGACTGCTCACATCTGCGTCTTATGTGACGCGGCATCTAGGGGATGGTTTACGGACACTATCTCTCGCTGGGAGGGGGCTCTCATCGCGCTCGCGACCCCCGTGCTGCTCGCATTGTTTTTTTTTTTTCTCGCGCAATGGCGGTTAAAAGGAATCGGGAGGAGGAGAGCTAGGAGGCTCGCCTGTGGCTGGCGTGTAGAGCTCGGGCGCCGTGTGTGCGTATTTCCAGCTGGAGCCCGGGCCCCGGTCCTGCTTTCTTTGTCTCGGGGTCGGTCTGCGGTCGGCTCGTTGTGTGCGCCCCGGACAATGGGCTTCGAGAGAGACAGTAGACGCGACGACCTGCAGGGTTGCTGCGGGGCGGGATAACGTGCGTGTTCGGTGTTCGCCGGCGAGACGAAACAAAGGGCGGCGAAAGCCTGCGCCTGCGCAGAGCGTGCGACCGGCCAGACAACAGTGCGAGCTGTGAGCGAACGGCGCGGAAGGATACACGCGTGCGCGGAGCAAGGTTCGTGCAGCGCATCTCTTTTCGCTGGTAGCGACGAGACAAAAGCGAGGAAAGAGAATCGCGTGCGGTATTTTCGTGCATGCGGCCGCAGGTGTGTACGGTATGGCCTGGTTGGCCGTATGAAAGGGTCGCCCTGTGCAGAAGGCGGCCCACCCGTGCATTGTACGCGCTGCATTATACGCCCCCTCCCGTTATGCGGATCAATTCGTCTATATAGGTTTGAATACCTGGGTCTGTTGCCGGGCCCTCCCCTGCAGTCAACCTTTATTGATCGTTTAGCTGACATGCGCGGGAATGACGTGTGTATGGTGTGCTCGGATTTTATCCGATTCGCGTATGTTAATCCAATTTCTTCCAGTTCAGCGAACGTCGTCGCTTATGCGCGCGCTTCCGTTTATTTTGACACCGAGACCTCGCTGGTTAGCGCAGCAGGTTAGGTTCGCGATCTCTCTGTTTTCTATGCATCCCGTTGGTTATGACGCGCCCATAGCTGTTCGCGGCAGCCGTGGAAGGCGATTAATCTTCCTTCGCATCGGCGATCTATTCTAACCTTTCTACAAAGTGACGTTTCCTGATCACCTTCTTAGTTCCGTCGCTTTTGTTCTTTTGATGTATTGCGCCGGGATTTAGGTCTTGAGTTCTGCTGACTTCGAGTTCAACTTTGAATGTTTCAGAGCTCGGTTCGGTCTTTTTCTTTTCCGCCTTGATTGGTTTTGGTTAGTGTTTGAATCGTTAGAATTTTTATTCCCCTCATTTTTTTAAATGAAAGCCTCAGCTCCGAATTTTGGTCCCTTCTCCCCTCCCCCAGGCTCTGCTCTGTGTCGTTAGGGTGAATTAGCAGCACTCGTTAAAATGATGTGAGCGTGTAAAGTGATTCTATAAAATTTTGCGACAGCCTAAGATAGAGAAGTGACCAGCGCAAGAGTGGACACGGGACACTAAAAAGGCGACAAAGGCAAGCGCTTGTCTTTGTCGCCTTTTTAGTGTCCCGTGTCCACTCTTGCGCTAGTCACTTCAGCATGGAATGCCAACTAGCCCAGTCTCACGCCCTGCTACAAAGAATTCGCTATAAAATCTCTACCCGTGGAAATCCCGTGCTGCCTGTGTGTCCCTCCGCACACGAAAACATGCTTCTCGACCGACGCCGATATTGAAAGAATTTCACACCTCCCCGGCGACGTAAGGGAAATGAGTGAACGCAATTGGACGGCGCATATGTATGAATACGCTTTCCAGAGGTGGAGCGACATGGAGCGGGGCTACTCCCTTTGTCATTGTTTAATGAGCGGTACTCACTCTTGCCGACGTTCCCAGGCTGAAGCACTTTCTTTGAAGGTTAGCGATACAACCCTGGCGGACGTGCAAATTTCTGTATTCTCGAAGGAAGCCGTACATATCGAAGTGCCGTTTACACGTACGGACAGTTGCAGCAACGGTCCGCGAACTTGGCTACAGAGACTCATTCAATTGCTTAATATGCCAGTCACTATTTTTGCAGCCTAATACTGCACGCGTCGTCTTCAGTCCGTGTGATTCAGTCCGGCATGATTGCGGCATAGTGCGTTAGCGAAAACTCGGTTGAATTTCCGACAGCTGATCGCGCTGTAGCTAGCAAGGCGGAAGCGGTGATGGTTTCGTATTCGTGCGCTGTCGCTGAGGCGACGTGCGGCGCGCCGCCGAAAGCGCCACCTAGTTTCCCTAGGGCGAACTGCTCCGCGAAAAGGGTCGATACCGATATTCGGAAAGTGGTGTGTATATAAAGATCTTTCGCGAAGCAACGAGAATTCGACGGCCGCAAATTGCGTGCAAACCTTTAACGTGTATAGTTACGCTATGCAGATTTGTATAGTTACTCTATACAGGGTGTGCAGTTGCGCTATACAGAAACTCGGTGGAAGCGCAGGGAGGGAAACGCCTGTTTAGAACAGGAGGGCAGCTTCTTTTCGAACCTCATTATTAGCTGTCCTTACCTATATAGCTGCCGCAGTGTCGAAATGGCTATGCATGCGTCGTTCTGCTGAAGGGTGCGAGGTTGGGGGTTCGATGCAAAAGAAGCGCTCGTGAGCTTAGACTTGTGTGCACGCCAAAGAAAACCCCAGGGGCTCAGAACTAATCCAGCGTCCTCCGCTGCGGCGTCTTTATATATAGTGTGACTTATATAGGGACGTTAAAATCTCGTGAATCAATCAGTTAGGTTGCTGCGCGCCCTCTATTCGCACGGTCAGTGCAACGTTGCACGCTGTCCTCCTGCAGCCCCTCTCTGCGTGTTAATGTGCCGCGTGCTGCCGGCCGTCCTTCGCTGTCCCGTATCGGCTTGTATTGCGTCATCCGAGGAGGAAAGGAGGCTGTTCTGCCCACCGAGTGGCCTTGCGCGTCTCCGCGCGCTGACTGCGCTGGAGCGTGCCGAGACGGCTGCAAGGGCGCCTATATGTGTGTATATATGTGCGCACGCGAGTAAGAAAAGAATACGATTATGTGCATTGCGAGAAAAGAATCCCGCGTGAGCGTGCGCCGAGATGTGGCTGTGTCTATAAATATATGCGAACGGTGGCAGCTAGCATATATCTATATATATAACGCTACATATAGGCGATGATGATGTTAGTGTCGTTTGCTCTGTCTCCGCGATAAAACCGCGCCGTATACTATGTTGGGAGTTGCGCGCGGCTTCAGTCTCTCTGTCTGCGGGACTGAACTTTTTGAAAGGGATTCTTTCGAGCGTCGGGATATTCCAGTAAATCCGGGCGTTGTATATGCTATATACTCCAGCGCTAATATTGTTTCGTTCTGATATATAGTGCTATAGTTTCTCGGCACCATTTCAGTGACCCTATGCCCATTTGTAACACTTGCTCTGCAGTATACGGAAACTATTCCTGATCGTGTTTCTGATCAAGACAAGCACCGCGGCCTCCTCTTTCATGGGTAATCCCTCCACTCATTTTGCTGAAAAAAAGGAAGAAAAAGCGCGGGAAGGAGATGGGTAGGAGGAACGCGTTAATTCCCCCCCCCCCCCCCCCTCCCTACGCCTTTCTTTCACAGCTATACGCTGGAATGATCTGTTGATATGACGTTTACAACTGTAGCCGTGCATTGGACATTAAGCTCGGCCACGTATAGCTTTACTAAATGCCTTCGAGAAAAACTGTTTTTCGCAGGCCTTTCTTTGCACGACCGCACTTTGACTGGACCACGTGAAAGCGCGCGGGCAGTCCGGCCCGATGAAACGTGTAGCACGACCTCGCATCGACATCGCGACTGTTGCGGCTCAAGGTGTAGCGTTTGGACCAGCAATCCACACGGCACATTGACGAGTACGTCCGGCTGTAGGAATCAAGGAAAAATGGATTATTTTACATTATTCATGCTGGGTCCAGATACGGAAGCCCACCCCTCGGAGGTGCGTATTAAAGGTCTCGAGTTCACATCGGGACCCGTAAGTACACCTCTCTCTCTCACTGCACCAAACAGTCTCCGCTTTTAATATACCGTCGTCTTCCCCAGGAGACTGGACTAGGGATAGGGAATCTGATGGATCTGGCCAATCGCAATAGTCGAATCGGTCGCAATGTAGCCCCCCCCTCCCCCCCCCCCCCCCACCGTTCCGTCGCACCGTTCCGCCCCTGCACGTGACGCAAGCGTGCAGCTATCTGGGAATCCGAGGTTGACGCTGTCCCCACCGTATATGCCTTCGAAGTGGGCCCCTTTCGCCAATTAGTAATCGTTCGGTCTGTCGGGGCCAGGTTGAGGTAGAGTGATCTTCGCGGTCATCGCCGCTTCTATTCGGAGGGGCGGTGCGGATGGCGTCGCCTCGAAGTGAGCCCCCGTTGGTTGAGCGTCACAGTCTTGTATGTCGCGCGGCCCCCGTCGTAGTCCGTGCGCGCGCCGATGACAGGACGACCTCGTGGGAAAACGTCGAAGGAACGCTCATCGCCGTGTTGAGACGTAACGCGGCGCTCTTCGGTCTTGCGGCCGTGGCTTGTGCCTTCGTCGGTGACTGCATCACGCGCCATCCGACCTCGATGACGTCGTGCTCGCTGGATGAGCAGTCCTTGTTCTGTTTGCCCGTACGTATGATCGTGTGTCGGTTCTTCGTTAGGATGCTTCTGTATCGTGTACGTTGAAGGTGCGCAGGGTGCGCGTACTTAACGGTTTGTCGTGTGGCGCTGGCGGCCACGTTTGACGGCGCAATCTGTGTCGCGGAGGTATGTAGTACAGGCGCATCGTACAGAGCGGTGCAAACCACGCGCGAAAGTATGGCTGGAAAGCGTTGAAGTACTAAGCTCGGATATAGCGAAGCGTTTCGAAAAACTTATGTAGCGAAGGAATTGACGCAGAATGTTTGCGTTTGTGTGTGTGTTTTTAGTGAAGCGATTGCGAGCTCTTGTACGTATTTCGAGCAGTGGCGAACCAGACCGGCCCGGGATTCAAGAACACGGTGTGCGGACTCTCTTGCACACCGCAGCGTCGTTGTCTATCGTGCGGGAGGAATCGCCCGGGTGGTCGGCGAAGGGTCTTCTTGTTCCCCTTTTATTTTTTCTAAGTAAATTTCTCTGTACCCTGTTTCTCTGCGCTATGGCTATCGCGCTGGATGCCTTTCACCGCACGGGTGTGTCAGACCCGCCGTGGTTGCTCAGTGGCTGTGGTGTTGGGCTGCTGAGCGCGAGGTCGGGGGATCGAACCCCGGCCTCGTAAGCCTCATAATCAGAAAGTGGTTTTGGCACGTAAAACCGCGTAATTTTTTAACGGGTGTCCGATCGCGCGGGTTCGCGTTTACGATGGCGAGAGCCAGTGCCGCGCGTTTTGAGGAGGTTGGTCGCGCGAACGTTTTTGGTTTTTTCTCGCCCGGGCGCCGCTCGTTTGCAAGACCGCCGCCGCCGACGGGGGTGTCCCGGTTCCCGCCGCGGCGAGCGAGCGAAGGTGCGTATGTGTGTGCGCGCGCTCCGCTGTCGTTCCTGCCTCCGTCGCCGGGCCGCTGCGTCCGCTCTTTGAACAATGCGATTGTTCTCGCGAGGTAATTTGGCAGCCAGGCGGAGGCTGTGCGCTGCTGCTGCTGCTGTTGCGGGGCAGGTGAGCGCGACGCTGTCGTTCGAACGCGGCGGCGTGCGTGGCGGGGAAGAAAGAAAGAAATGTGCGGCCGACGGAGCGTGGAGACAAAAAAATAAACAGAAAGAAACAAAGACAAACGAAGTCTGTGGAAAAGAAATGCCTGTCTTCTTTATTCTTTTTTAACGCAAAATGCGTAAAAATAAATCTGCTCTCGCTCGCTCGGCTGGTTCGGTTGTGTCTCAATCGCGGAGGGCTCGACTGGTTGAGTGAGGGGGGGAAGCCGCGGCGTTTGTTCGTTCCCGCCTTTGTGAGGACGGTCGTAAACTGTGCGAGAGACGGCCGCGCGCGCGGCTCGTTGGACATGTGACAAGTTGCAAAGCGCGCGGTGAAAGCACAGGCGGCAGCAGCACCAGCAGGCGCGGCACTCCGCTTTTTTCTTTTATTATTATTGTTCCTTTTGTCTTTATTCCTTTGACTCTCCGTGGCCGCCTCGGCAATTCTCGCGAAACGCGCGGACGACGTAAAGAAAGGAAGCTGCTGTTTACCTTTCGCGCGTAGTGGGTGACGACGCGGTATTGAAGTGCGGGGTGGGCCGGCCGACGGTCCGTCGTACGCGGCTCTGTCACGGAGACGCGAGGGACTGCGGCATGCGGCTTCGTTCGCAACCCTTTGCTCGCACCGTCCAAACCCGCCATAAGAGAGCCCAGTGGAGAGCCCAATGGCTGTGACGTCCTGCTGCTGAGCACGAGGGTCGCCGGTTCGATACCCGATAGCATTTCGAAGGGGGCAGAATGCTAGCACGTTCGTTTAGGTGCACGTTTAAAAAACAAGAAGTGGTGGTAAACATTAATCCAAAGTCCCCCATTATGGTGGCAGTCGTAGGCGCCAGTGTTGATTTGGAACGTTAAATACTCACTCACTCACTCACTCACTCACTCACTCACTCACTCACTCACTCACTCACTCACTCACTCACTCACTCACTCACTCACTCACTCACTCACTCACTCACTCACTCACTCACTCACTCACTCACTCACTCACTCACTCACTCACTCACTCACTCACTCACTCACTCAATCAATCAATCAATCAATCAATCAATCAATCAAAAAGCAGTTTCAAAACTAATGCGCTAATGCGGAGGTCACGGAGATCGGGGAATGAAATGTGAACTTGCAGGTTGAACATGTGCAGTCCTCCCGCCGCGGTTGCTTAGTGGCTATAGCCACGAAGCAAGTACATAGCAGTGTTCGGCTGCTATGTACTTATTATTTAGGCGCACATTAAAGAACCCCATAGGTGGTCCAAATTTCCGGAGTACCCCACTACGGCGTGCCTCGTAATCAGATCGGGCTTTTGGCACGTAAAACCCCATAAGCATACCGTGTCATCGTCGGAGGTGCTGCTTCCATATATGAGCTTTAATGGCAGTCGTTTTACCCTTTCTTTTCATATGACTGTATATGTAGCGCGTTTATAAGACACCACACATTCGTGGTATAGTCTTGCTCTCCAAGTATTAAGTTACGCGCGTTGCCGGAGCCCAGTGGCTCTGTAATAGAGAGTTTTAGAATAGGGGCCCCAAACGTTTTGGTGCCGCGAAGAAATAGCGTCGAAGCCACTGCGCATGCGCGAGACGCAAACTGCGTTTGGGTTTTGCGTTGGGAACGCTATTTCACCGATTTAGCGGGAGCCCAAATGGCGGCCCCAAAAGCTTTGCGTCGGCAAACATTGGCGGCACCCATCGAAGCGACGGCTCTGACCTAGCACCAAACTGGGCTCGATTCGCGGTAACGCGTGAAGTTCGCAAGCTAGGAGAAGTGACTGCAGTTATCGGTTTCTCTCAACTAGCGTATGTTATGAAGATTGATTCATCAGACGCCGCTGATTCCGAATTCGAGTGTGGATTTTATGGCTCGTAGGCCTAACACGGCTAAGCTTGGCTGGTGAAGGCACGTAAAGTTGGTTTTGTTGCTCCAAACTAAGCACAACTAATTGTTTGCTGCTTGAAGAATAACCTCTAAATTGTAATTAAACGCAAATACACGCAAGTCAATATTACTATTCATATCATAAAATGGTATATCTTATTTAATTATTTCTAATAGCTTTTCTTTGGCGCCGTAGTGGCGCTGTCAGCGCAAGACGCTATCCGCAAACGCAAAGCCCTATTCTAAACCACTTCACTCCTGCGTGCCCCAACGCTAACACCCGCAAAGCTGTTTGGGGCCCCAAAATATTGGGGCCCCTATTCTAAAACTCCCTAATGTTGCGCTTCTGAGGTCGATGTCGCGGGTTCGATCCATGCCGCGGCCGACGCATTCTAATGGAAACACAAGGAGAAAAAAAAACGAAAAAAAAATAACGGTCGTGTAGACCGCGAATTGGGTGCGCACGGCAGTGAACCCCATGCAGCTGATCAAATTTAGTCCTCTTATCTGAGCTCTCCACCTCGTAATAAAATCGTGGTTTCGGTGCGTATTAGAAAACGGGAGATTTGCTTTTCCACGCGCGAGATTCTTATCAAGCAACCTCGTATGCCCTTGAAACCCGGCTGCCTTGTCAACTTCACGTTTGTCTCGTAACGAAGGCGACGTTTGAACGACTTGGAACCGGCAGATCGGAATCCTGACTTGTCCGCCGTTTGCTAATGCGAACGCATTGCATGTCCCACGAGGCATAACAGCCGGCTTTGTCCGTAACGAGCTGAGTACCAATATATCAATGTGACATCATCAGCGTCTTGTATGGTGTCAGTAGTAACACAGAAATAGTAAGTGGTATAGTACCGTTAGTTAGTCGTAGCTATTAGTAATTAATGCGAATTAGAGTGAATTGCTTTGAATTAGAGTGAAGTTATACAACAACTTAGAGTATAGGTAGCTGAAGGCGGAGTAAAGTGAATTTGGGTGAAGTAAAGCGAATTATGGTGAAAGTGCATTGAGGTGGATTAAGGTAGGCCATAAGGTTGGTACACATCGGAGCAATGATGAGAGTTGTGAAGGACACGTGTGACACCGCATGTCGTCAGGCATAATGGCCGCGGTAACTAGTTAATTAAAGAAGTCGTTACGCTTTCGCATTCAAAGCACGTAAGGATATACTTACGCTTAAGCGACTGTCAATTTTTATGTCACTTATGGGCGCTGCTTGTTGCCATCGTTATCGTGGAAACGCGGTCGTCGCTTCGGTATGTGGGCGGGCTGGGCCGGGCCCAGAGACCGAACGTCGCGACTTCGACGAGAGCGGCGCATCGTAAAGCGCACCTCAATGTCGCCCCCCACCCCAATCCGTGGACCGCGCTTCTTCGGCGCAGTGCGTTTTACGAGCGGCTGCGCGTGCTTTAAAAAAAAAAAGAAAGAAAGAAAGAAAGAAAAAAGAAGCCGTGCGGAGCGTCTTGTCTTCTTCCCACGGGCCGTATAGCTATAGCCGCATGTGTGTTATTGTGCGCCCAGCGCTGCCGCGTCCACGGATTCTCATTTCACCGAGCGCGTATTAAAAAAAAAATAAACGCAAGGAAACCTGCATAATTCATGAGCCTCTCGTTTGCGCGTGCGAGCTGCCGATGCCGACGAGGCGTTCGTTCTCGTTGCTTTTTTTTTTTTTTTCCACGTCCGTGGGCCCCACCCGTGTTAGGCGTTGGCCAGCGCGCCCGTCTGACGACGTTTCGTGTGTGTGTGGTGCGTGTTGCGGTGCCACTTGTATATACAGCGCCACTTCTCCTCGCGGGGCCATTCACGCCGAGCGCGGGAAGATGCGCCCGATAGATTGACCGAGATAGAAACGTTCGTCCCATCCTAATAGCAGGAATGGTATAGGGCGTGGTTTCGGATGGACGAGCTTTAACGACCGGCCGCGCCATCTGAAGCGCCTTTCTTGTGTCAACCTCTATAGACACATCCATACGTTGACATCGTGAGTGGTCTGTAGGCAGCTGTGGTGCACGTATTTGCGTGGCAACGCATGTTCGCGCTGTTGGCATACGATAACGAACGAGCCGAGATCTGGCCCATTTTGACGCGACGAGGAGCTGCGTCGTAAAGACCCTTGTATACTTACCGCGCGGGCCGGCGTATACGCGGGCGCTGCTATTTAGCGGAAGGGATGGAAATTCGCAGCCTATATATATATACCGCGTGGACTGTATCTCCCAACTGTTCAGCGTTATAGCTCCCTTTGGCGGCGCAGTATATAGATCTATAGTATACCAACGCGTATAACGAGCACAGCCTAGAGAAACTAAAACAAGTCGGGTGATCGCCCCGCGTTTAGATGTCGCTGCAATGAGATGTGGGCCGGTCTCGTTTGTTGGCGATATGATCGGACGTTATCGGATCCACGATCAGTTTCGTAGCTCTATATCAATGTAAGAGCTCATCTCCGTCCGCGGGTGTTAAAAGCAGCCTCGGTGTCTCGGTG
Source organism: Dermacentor albipictus (assembly GCF_038994185.2). Classification (NCBI taxonomy): domain Eukaryota; kingdom Metazoa; phylum Arthropoda; class Arachnida; order Ixodida; family Ixodidae; genus Dermacentor; species Dermacentor albipictus. The sequence continues at coordinate 120,759,741 of NC_091823.1, forward strand.
GTTGCCGCAAGACCACATCGGGGGCCTGTTGTCTCTCAAATTATTAAAGGTGGCGTATTTGGGAATCAGTGATAATTTATTTCGGCTGAATTTCCAAACGGTGGCGGGCATTATGTAGAAAGACCTTGACCACGGTTCGTTGACTAACAGTTGAAATTAACTTCGAATTGCCACTTTGTAGAACATGTCGCGGCTGCGGAGCTCGGCAGTGATTGAGGAATAGTCTGCTTAGCGTATACGCATTCGTAGTCTATAGCAGCAGTTGCCAGAAATTCATCATCAATATCGGAGTCGACGTGAACTCGGCGTACTTTGATCCCGTGTTTCTTTTGAAGTGGGCTTTGTGGGCAGCAACGATTCGGTGAACGCAAACGCACGCCGCAGTTTCCAGACTCCAAATTCCTCCTTCCTCCAAATTCTCGGTATAGTCTCGGGAATTTGCGACAGTAAGGACGTGCTTTGAACCTACATCGACTTCATTTCCTCAAATGCGCTGAATGCCTGGTGAAGTTTACAAAGGTTAACTAAATTTAGTTAATGAGGAAGTGTGCTGGCGCTTGTCTAACACATTGTGATGTCCGCCTCCGATACGAATTTTGGCGAGCAAAATGCATTTTTTTTTCTCTGTGTAGCTTTTAATCTGGAACCATTCGTCGGTATTACTATAATGCGTTTTCTTTACGGGAGCCGTTTTCTGAACCGACCCCTTCCTGTAGATATCAAATTTCAGCCAATGCTGATTGGATAAGACTGCGGGCCGCCCGTCCCTTCTGCGAGATGTCTAACGGAAGAAGTGCGGTCGGTGTAATGTATACATCGATGATCTTCAAATATATTTTTCTTCTTTTTTTCTTGCGCTTCGTCAGTGGTGGGAACGACGCTCCGCCCCGGCCCGCTCGCGTTATGAACGAGATCAGCCGGCCATGAACAGTGCATGATAAGAGACGTCATAGAATCGAGCGAAATGAATCACTATACATGACACCGGCCGCTTGTGTGCTGTAGCATAGGAATACAGTCGAGCTAAATGAATCCTCACGTTATATGCTCTGTACAGGAACGTATATATTCTCTGACGCTCACTTTGGGGAGATATCGCTTTCACTGCGCTCCGATACTGGCTGGTTCAGCAAAGCTGCTCGAATCGTGCCAACAGATTCGCTCGGTATCGCGCCATATATGAACTGTAGCCCTCTAACGTTACTCTTTTATCTTTTTTCCCCCGCCTGATATCGCCGTGTGGGTCAGTGCTATCAGCAGCGCGATGCGTCTCGCCGCGAGGTCGAGTGGTGCAATCATATGGTGCAATGCTCAAGGGAAGGGAGGGGGGGGGGGGGGGGAGGAGCCATTATATCATTCGCTGCGGCAGCGACGATACGGGCGCTTCTGAAGTGCTCGCCTTGATAAGGCAGCGTAATATATATACTGCGGTTTTGACATCGGCGCGCCTAATGGGGGAAAACTCTATATAGTGTGTGCGAAAGTGGTTGCGGCCCGCCTGTGCGTACTGATAACGGCCAACTGCTGCTCTCCTGCGGTCGAGCGTATACGTGTATACGGTCTGTCCGTCGTACGTACAGCGATAGATTAATTTCGCCGAAAGCGAAAACTGGGTCGCCCGCAGCCACTTCAGCGAACGGTTCGAGTGGCCGAGTGGAGGTACTTCGTCGGCAGTCTCGGATTCGCGAGCTTTACCACGGGGGGGGAGGGCGTAAACGGGACGTGAAAACGGCAAACGAAAGCGAGTATATATATATATATATATATATATATATATATATATATATATATATATATATATATATATATATATATATATATATATATACACACGTTCGAGGTGCACCAGTCGTGCACGCTCCCGGATGCGTGGTTGCTCGGCAACAGAGACGCTGCGGGAATCGCGCGCACCTGCACGCTCGTAATAACTGAACCGTGACCCGACTCCTCTGTCCACTGTGTGCCGCGGCTGTTCGTGTGCAGGAGTTCGTCGAGGAGCAGACAGCGCGTGTGCGGGAGAATGAATGAATGAATGAATGTATGAATGAAGGAAACTTTATTTGAGACGGCTCTTCGTCCACCAATTGAGGCCACAGGGCGTATATTCGCGTGCGTAGCCGACGTTTCTTTATATTTCAAACATTTTTTTTGTTATATACATGCAACAGTGAACAAAAAGATATAGCATTTTTTTTGTTTGTTTGGGTCCTGCGAGGTTACCTTATCAGAATGCTGAGGCTGCGTGACGCGAAACCTCTAGCCTAGGGCGCAATATAGTATCACGAGCACGCACTGCCATGGTACTTTACATATATTCACCCCGCATAGCCCCCGCCACTTCGTACGTAATTTGCATATTGCAAACTCTGGAAGGGACAGCAATGAGCATCAGGAAATGAACAGTCCGCGCAATAAACGAATTGCTGTCCGTCTCCGTCCCCGCCCTTTCTGTGCTGTCGCGCTGTGCGTATCATGGAACTGCCAACTAGCCCGGTCTCACGGCTTGCCCCGCTTGTAAGCCTCGTGGTTTTCACACGTTGCTTTCTACAATCCTTTATTTTTTTTTGAACCAATTCGGGCTGCGTCGTGCTTTTCTTTTCACGCGCTTCTCTGTTTTGCCAGCGAAGAAGGGTGGACGAAAAGCCACCGCACGCAGTTCCGCACCTTGTTTTTTTTTTTTATGCGAAGCATATTACGAGAGCTCAACCCAGCTCATCAGGCGCGGCGGTGTCGCCTTCAATACCACGTGACACCATGACGTCACGAGGCTCCAACTCGCGCCGTCGCTCGCGGCGGTATATAAGCAGCTGCGCTTGCCTCTGCTAGACACTCACGAGGTGAGATGCCTCTTAGAGACAGAGCTGCTCGTTGGAATGAGAAGCGAAGGTTGCGGCATGCTACAGAGACTGATTTTCTAGGTGGCTTTGGCTCGACTCTCGCAAGATGGGCTGGGTGGGAATCGAACCCGGGTCTCCGGAGTGTGAGACGGAGACGCTACCACTGAGCCACGAGTACGATGCTTCAAAGCGGTACAAAAGCGCCTCTAGTGAATGCGGTGTTGCCTTAGAAACGAGGTGTTTCTAAGGCTCAGGCATGCGTCGCTTGCTCAGGCGCACATTTCGTTGCCGCGCCGAACGCTGCGTTGCTCGACGCTCACCGCGTCCAATGCGGGGCGCGTAGTCGCTGCGCCGTAGCCCATTGTCTTACAACCCTTGGCGGGTCGACGGGAACGCTGTCGCGTTCCACTCTTGAAGGCGAAGCAGAGTAACGCATGAGTTGTTTCTTCGTCTAGCCGGACCAAATATAGCCAAGCAACAGCAGTTCACCAGGCTAAACAGTGGTTCAACAACTAAAATAAAGGCTAGTATGCTTCGCATCCTGGGCTCAACCTTAGCTAAGCCACAGCCATTTTTTTCTCGTCCGTCACCTCTTCGGACTTTGTAGTAGGTGTCCTCTCTATCTCTCACCACGGGTCGCAGCTCCTTCTCGGTGTCCAATGCCTATTTTGATTTCCCCCCTCTTTCCTCCTCCTGCTCCTCGCCGCTACCACGCCCTTTCCCTCGCACTCCTTTCCTCAACTGTTATGTTTTCCTTAATAAGCGACCTCATGCGTCTGCGCACCCGGTCGGTGCACAGCGGCACGCTGCATACAGTCGCTGCGCTATTTTGCTTTTTTTTTTGTTTTTTTCGAGAGGACCCACCCCGCGGCACTGTCGTATATATAAACGCAACCGACTCAACCGTAAACAACGACCGGGAACCGGCGCGAGAGGAGCTTCACATTTCTGGCCTTCTTATATACCTGCCCTTCTTGGCTTTGCTGCGTATATAGTTATAGCGGCAGCGCAGGAAATTTCGCGGCCGCTTTTCGTACGCAGCGTTCTTGTACCCTGCTTCCGCTTTAAAGTGCCAGTCTCTGTGGTTCAACCTTGCAGCGCTGCTTTTTTTTTTAAAACACGAGTATACAGTCGCCACACCCCCCTCCTCGACGAGCCTCGTTGATTGTTTCGGAGGCCATTTCGATGGCGCACTGCGCGCCTGCGTTTCGTCGCGTCGGTTCCCCTTTCAGTGGCTGCTGCGATTTGCTTCGTTTTTCCGGCAAACTCGTACATGCGTCGCTACTCGTCCGAATCGGACTACCCTTTGTGTTATCTCTTATTGTAACTGTCCTTTCTTTACTTTTTCTTTCTTTGTTCTTTTTTTTTGTTTGTGCGTGCGCCTGTGGGTACTCGAGCATTCCCCGAAATGCAACTGCGACAGGCACACACGCCGCGTCGCGAACTGTGTGTGTGTGTGTGTGTGTGTGTGTGTGTGTGTGTGTGTGTGTGTGTGTGTGTGTGTGTGTGTGTGTGTGTGTGTGTGTGTGTGTGTGTGTGTGTGTGTGTGTGTGTGTGTGTGTCCACTTTGACGAAATTGCCAGCCCCGCGTGCAGCGTCGATTTGCTCGGCGGCCGACGACTCCCACGCGTGTCTCGAACGTGGGCGTGTCTCGAATCGAGGTTCTCCCGTCTTTGGATCGCCGTGTACGCGCGCTCCCCCGTAGATCGGCCGCTATTCTGTAGCGTGTGTATGTAATGCGTGAGCTCTGATTTGATACACGGCGCGTCGTATTTATTGGGTCCGTTCCTCCGGTGGTAGCCGGTATGTGGTGCGCGCGCGCACGCAGCCTGGCCTCGTTGCGTATAGTGTCGTTCATTCATTTGAATCGGAAGAAGGTTGTTCTTTTTTTCTCTTTGTTTTAGTGATTATAGCGTTATTCGCCTGCGTTTCCACGAGGCGTAGTGTACGGATGAAATCGCATGTAAGCCCGGAGGCCAGCTTTGCACAGGTACGAAAACCAGCGGCTTATATAAAACGTAACTATGCGCGAGCCATCATCGTCCAGGTAAACTGTGCGGGCTAGCTGAGTAGCGAGGTGCCAAAAGTTGTTCGGTGCTTAACTCGACATCCATGCAGGTGCACCTTCGCCGACTTCCCCAGTAGCTTCGTGATCTTCACAAGTCATAAACCCGTGCGCCATGCTGTCACACTGCGACGACTCGCCGTCTTCGGTCACGCGCCGGCGGCGTTATTTGTCGGCTCAATGTGACGGGATGGCCCTCAGCGACACAGTCTCTGCCGACTATAGTCGGCCGATCGCCGGCGTCTTCGTCGTTCTCTTGTCGGTGTTGCGTCGGCCCCACAGTGTGAACGAGCCTTTGCGCAACTGCCGGGAAGCAGCAGCAGCAGCAGCAGCAGCACATCTGGCGCTCCACCCGCGCGCGCGACGTCTGGTGCATATGCGTATATGCAACCCCCCCCCCCACACACACACACATACACACACACACTTTCTCCGACGAAGCCCCCCTTTCGGCCCAGTCGTCGTGCCGGTTCGGCGCAGCAACAGCAAACCTTCGCGAAGGGCGCCGCGCGCGCGGCCAAGAATGGAAGCCGTTCGAGAGAGAGATGGCGAAACTTGTCCCGTCCGCATCGGCCGGCCTCCCTGCGAAGCGCCCGTACCGCAATATATACGTGCACGCATATAAGCGGCACACTTCATTGAAAGGACTGCGGTTCGCGCCGCGGCGCGTTCGCCGTCGTGGAGACGTGCCCACTTTGCGCGCCCAGACTGAATCGATTGCCCCTGTGAAGTGTGCGCGCCAGTCGCCGCCGCGGAGCGTGTCTTCGCGACGGATTAATGTTATTTTTTTTCATTCTGTTTATTTTGCCGGTTCTGTTCCGCTTTATGCACGCGCAGCTTACGCGGAACGATGGGCATGCGCGCGCAGTTTCGTACAAGAAATTGCGAATTAACGAAGTGTGACGTTGTGTAGAGTCTTATAGGGGGAGCTGCAAAACGCTTCAGCCAGCATGGATACGACGGATGTATAGTGTGACAAGATTTGCTACGAACTTCGTCTCTTTGACTCCAAACGACCTTGGGACTGCAAATTGGTCGTATTAAACGAAACGCTGCGTTTTCATGTTAACTGCAACAATTCGCAACGATTGTGCGTGCACGCAGGGTCCTGTCGCGTGCATGTTTAGAAAAGACGCATAAGCGATTGCCGATTAAAGCCAATATACAAAGGCAGGTATATAGCGCGTAATAAGGCAAAGCCACCAGAACGTCTGAAGCGGTAAGCACTAAGATAGAGAAATGCGTGTATCCAATAAACGGTAATCTTCGCAGCGAACTCAACGTGTGCACACGTTGTCCGTGGCCAAGGGCAAGACGCGAGAGAGTCGTTGGTCAACCAAGAACTCCAGGCGAGGCTAGCTACCTGGATCGATCGCTGCAGTGCGAGAGGTGCTTTCAGCAGACGACTCGTGAAGCGTATATTCAGTGCGGTACGTGATAACTCGCGTAATGTCACATCCGTGCACCTCATTAATCGGGACCGTGCAGCGAGACGCGACACTTGGAAGAGACCGGTTTCATCTGTCGCTCTTGGCACGCGACTGGGAACCTGCGTCAGCGGTCCATTGGCGGTCAAGAAAAAAAAGCGCGTGAAGACGCTGTTGCGACTGGTTTTCTTCTTCTCTCTCTCTCTCTTTTTTTTTTTTCACTGCGTGGCAGACGGCGGTCTCTGTGTGTACAGGCGGTGCCATGGCGGAAGCGACGCACTTCCAACCCCCCCCTCTCTCCCAAACGTCCTCTATACTCCTCCTAAGTATAACTGTGCTGATGCCGAGATCTGTGTGCCCGGTCTGCTAAGTATATCCAGGCGGCCCAGCCAGGGAAAGCGTGCCTCCTCTTTCTCCTCCGTCGCCTTGAAGTGGACGGGGGGAGGAGGGGGCGAGAGTCCTTCCTGGATGGTGGAAAAACCGGGGGGAGGAGAGAGCGCACCGCGCCCAACGGCACGCTGGCGGGGTGGTCGTCGCAGTCGAGGGGGGCCTGTCAGGTGATCGACGAAAGTGCACCGCAAACGAGAGTGAGAGATTGTATATACATACGCCAGAGCTCGCGTGGTTTTTTGGGACTTGAGACGGGGAAACATTCGGGTCGGTCAGTCGGTCACTGTTGCTCGAAACCGCACTCGGCAGTAAAAGAAACACTGGCGGCATCCGCCGGCTGTTCCGGTCTGTTTGTCTTCGTCGGGATCTCTGCGTCCTTCCGCTGCCGGCTTCGCTTAATTTGTTTTGTTTGTATACGTTTGTACACCTTGGCGCGCCCGGCATCGACACCGCCCACCCTCCTGCCTCTTTTTCTGCAGGGCCACGCCGTGATCGTGGTGGATTGATCGAAAAAATGCCGACACTTGCATGTCCGCCGGACGAAGAGGACGATGATAAGAAAAAAAGAAGCCGTGCATGCTAATCTCCGTATCTTCTCTTTTTTTTTTTTTTTTTTTTCGCCGCTCTCGCACGTCTGCGTATTACCGCTATCCTGGTGGCGGCCGTGAATAATGGATGGGCGCGGTCGGATGTGGCGAAATCACGCGCGCGTGTATAATTACCGATTCCAGTTCATTATCCCTGGCGCTTCGTCTTATGATATAGCTCCCTGTAGGCACCGCCGAGTTGGGGCTCTGCAGCATGCAGTCCTGTTATATATATATATATATATATATATATATATATATATATATATATATATATATATATATATATATATATATATATATATATATATATATATATATATATCTATCTGCCCCCTTCATCTATTTCACCCTTCAACCCTAATGGCGATCGCGGCCGTTCTGTACCGTCTCTCCGTTGACCCTGCGGCTCAGCGTTATCCATGGCCGCAGTTTTCGCAACCGCTTTTTCGATTGTTCGACGACGACGCGGATGGAGCCGGCGGAGGAGATAGCGCGCGTGGCGAGTTTTTTTTAAAACAATGCCCGACTGTACGCGTGTGTGTGTGAGTCAAGGGGCTGCCGTGTGTTCACGAGCCCTGGGCCTATTGTTTCGCCGGCCATTTTTTGTTTGTTTGTTTGTTTCTTCTTCGGAAGGCAGACGGAGGGACGCGAGTCGAAAGAAGCAGTCTATCTATCCCCGCGCCATTATTTATCCGAACAGGAAAGTCAGCCGCGGTCGTTTATATTCTAGCGCGGAGGGAGCAAGCAAAGAGCGCCGCGATGGGAAAGCCTTGTCGTACAGATAACGGCAGGTACAGAAATGTCTCGGGCAACTTTAACCGGAGTTTAAAAATACGCGAATGCCACGTGGCTGGACAGAACCAAGGTAATGTTGTTTGCTGTAGCTTGGAGATAATGGTTTTAGTTTCGCCTAATTAAATTAGATAAGTAGTCTTAATTAATCAACGTCTCAAATATAATTAAATGAAAAGAATCAATGAGAAAATTGTAGACCAACATGGAAAACTCCTGCTACACACAAAGTGATTTCTTCGCTGCGTCGTGGATGATTTTTCTGTTTGAGGTCATGCGACGACGAACGGCGTTTTGATCGTCGGCGCATATATATATATATATATATATATATATATATATATATACATATATATATATATATATATATATATAATTCGATCGAAGTGCCCATGCGCTCAGACAACCGAGCGCAGTTTAAGGGACCCTGAAACGACTTTGAAGATTTCGTACAAACATAGTGAGTCATTAAGGTTGGGCCTTGTGATTATTAATTGAGCCATCTAAGTATTCCGCATAAAACGTGTAGTTTATTATAAGCTTTTAAATATCGCCGAGCACCACTCGGCTGTTTTTTTTTTTTTCAGCTGTTGCTGACCAGGTGACGCGAGGTGACCATATCACGCCGCTAGGGCGAGCTATCCGATTGGCTGCCCAGGGCGTGTCATCGATAATTTGTTTTCAACATTATGGTGAACAAATGTTGTTCGAAATAGTTGGAATGTGAGTTAAATTGTTTTTATAAAAAGGAAGTAACAGAAAGAGAATACACAAGGACGATTTCTCACTACACTTAAGCACTTCCGGCACACAGCAAGTGTCGTCTGCTTGTGTTACAACGTGCTCCGTGTTGACGAGAGCTCCGCGGTCAGTGTTGATCTCGATCTTTTATTTTCGCAAGCACCATGATTCGCCCTTGTTACGTTGTGGGCCGCAAACGTAGCGACTGGCAATATGTCAAGCTGTGACATCGCGTCCATCTGCGATGCAGTAGACGAGCGTACTGGCTGCAGTGCATCGGACTGTATTGCCACAATAGTGTATGGCCTGCCCGGTATTCGGGTAAACGCAAGCGGACTGGGCCTGTGCGTTTCACGGTATGAGCGGAGGCGCAAACGTGAGCGTTCTGCACGGCGCAAGCCACCTGGTGACACACAGGTCAACCAAACACAAGGACTAATGTAGCCGTAACGAAGTGTATTCTGCTTAGCTGCTGGTGCGAACTTTTGGCAGGAGCATAATCGTGAGCGGGTTGTTTTTCTAAATGTTAAAAATGTTTTACGCTTGGTTAGAGCAATATTAGCTCTCTGTTTGGCTGGTTACGCCACGAGGTGGCTTGAGCGTGCAGACCGATCAGGCCACTCACGTACGTCTACGCTAAAGCTCCTTTATCACCGCAATAGTAGTGTGGAGGGGCTTTACTTTACGCCTCCACCCGTCCGTCGAAACGCCCAGCTCGCCTTTGGTTACCTGAGTAACGGAGACACTCGGTGCCACGACAGAATGCTCGCAACACAGGCTGCTGCGATAGCGCTGGCTTGGGATCGACTGCCAGGCGGCTGGCGGAGAGATTGAAAAAGCATCGCGCGCTGGCTCCAAGACAACCGGAAGTAGAAACGCAGGGCGTTCCATCGTGACGCAGTGCCAGCGAAGTCGGAGCTTAACTCCCAATCACTCGGCGAACGAGTTGAGGAGAAAATAAATTGCTATGGAGGAGGGTAACTTGTAATCGCCCGTAGCTCTCTTGATACGAGACGCTTCACACAAATTGTGTTGCGATTTACTGTAGCTGCACCTTACGCGTCTACAAAGTTTACCCGAACCGTTTCAGAGACCCTTTAAGGGGCGTGGAAGTAGCGTTGTTTTAGTCTTGAGAGGTGGCGTACGGGCACCGTGGACGTGAAGCTTGTCGAGCGAAGCGCCGTTTGGCGAGTGTCGCGCCGTCTGATAATCACACACACACACACTGGGTTGATCGCGGTGCTTTCTTTGAAACAACGCTGGGGCGCACCGTGGAGGCCACAACGCTCTATAGTTCCGGCTTCGCATTCGGGTCTTCTTGTGTCGTGGCCCCGTTTCGCACTACACAGGCAGCGGGGCCTCGTCCAGCGAATCCGCCAACGGGGGCGTGAAAGTGTGGCGTCGACGCCGCCTCCGGTGACGGGTCGCAGCTGCGCCTCCAGTCAACGGAGCCAAGGGTCAGCTCCGTGTAGTTGCCCCTCGCACCCTTCTCGACAGTGCGTTCTTGTGATCGTGTGTGTGCGTGCGCATTCACCTCCCCCACCCCACCCCTCTTCACTCGTCCCGTCAAGCCCCGTCTGTGTCCGAGCGCTCGCGGGGCTGGCCTATGTGTAAGTGGCCTGGGGGAAAGGGGGGGGGGGGGGACGTTCGACGCCAGTCCGTGTCGCCGCAGCGCCGTGGTGGTGGTGCTCGGAGCGAAATCGACAGCGCGCTCACGTCTGCTGCCCCCTTTCTCCTCCGGCCTGCGTCGTCGGTCAGTGGGTCAGTCCCGCGGGCCGAGGGGTGTGCGGAAGTGTACACGGCGTCCCGGCGACGCCTCGACTGTCGCCCCATGGCTGCCAGCGCTCGATGCTGGCGTGCGCGTCGGCCGGCCGGCCCTTCCTTCCGCGTCGGTGGCACTCTCAATTATGCGCGTCTCTTCTTTTTTTTTTCTCTTTCGGTTTGTTGGCGACTGCTGCTGCCTGGGTCGGCACAAGTGGAGAGCGGATGTGCCCGGTGTCTGCCGTTTAAGGTTGGCGTTCGCAACTGTTCTGTAAGTTTGACAGAAGAAAGAAGCCATCCTCGGTGGGTCACGTATAGACGGAGGGACTTCCGGCTGTACGTGGTCATCTCCTGCGGATGTCTCTGATCACGTCACGGGCCTTTTGTGTCGCTGTGGTTTAGTTTCTCTGTCTTTCTTTTTTTTTTTTTTGTAAACGGCCGGCAGATGATCGAGGCGCAGGCCGCGAATAAAGCCGTTTGTATTTGGAGCGGGCGCAGCTGCGTAGGTGGCAAACCCGGTCGAAGATTGAGAGCTGAACACACGGCACATTGAAGGATGGTGATCCAACTATGGTGCCGGGCAAGTACTAGCATTCAGTCGTGAATGATGTAGTAGTGTGGCATTATAGGTCCGCGAGGTTTCACCATCAAAAAAAAAAAAAAGATGAGAAGTGAAAGCGCCCGAAACTGTATGCGCGGGATATCGGTAGTTAATCATCAAGAACCACTGTACCAGTAGCCACCGGGAAAGTGCCGGCGACAAAGAAAAAGGAAAAGAAAAAAAAAGACAGGCGTGGCCGTATGGCTGAGCTCCAAGCACTTGTGCCGAAACATAGATGTTCGTGTTGCAAACAAATAAACAAACAAACAAACTCGGTGACATTGCAAACGGGCCGTTAATTTTTGCCGACTCGGGTCGTGAGGAGCGTCGAACGACGCATGCTTGCAGCGGGTGGGCTCCTTCCGCACTGGTTCTCTGGGACAGCGTGGTAGATAATTTAAAGCGCGCATGGCCGCTTCGAGGGCGCGAGCCTTGTCGGAAGCCATCGGAGGCACCTGCCGAAACCGTAAACTACTCGAATAAAAACAGCCCCGCAGTGAAAGCCGTGATCTGGGTCGGGGCCGAAGGTTGCCTTTTGTTCCACGGCGGAGAAGAGGAAGTCTCTCTCCGGAGAGGTGCCTGTCGAGGCGGCAGTTCAACGGCAGCCCTTTGTGCGCACGCGCATTTACCAACGCGCTGTATATAGCCAAAAACGATGCGCTATGCCAAGTCGACGACGACGACGAGGCACGTCTGGTCCAGAAAAAGACCGACGACTGACATGGCGCTGAGGTTGTACTGAGGGAGGGAGCGGGGGGGGGGGGGTCGTTCCAGAGTTCGTGCTCGCTGACCCCCGATGCGAAGAGAAGGGGGGGGCGCGTTGGTTGCCCCCGTTCCGTGAATCATCTGTGGCGGCGCGTCCCCGGGCTCCTCCATTCTAAACGCCGCGCCGCGCGATGTTTCAAGGTGTGACGAGCGTGCGCGGCCCGCTTCGCTTTGAGGCACACGCTCTGCATGCGACGGCTGCGTCGGCGCCCTTGCGGAGGCGCCGCGCCGATACGCATAGTTGGGCGCGGGCTTCTTGTGTTTCTTTTTTTCTTTTGCTTTGTTACTCACGGGCGTATATGCGACTGCGTCTGGCGTTCAATGACAGCGCGTTGCCTTCTAATGACGTGCGACTTAGCCACCGACTCGGTAGCAGTGTACGAGCTCCCTGCACACCTGCTCAGGCTCGCTTCGTTGTCCGTACGACCAGTGACCACGACAAAATGGCGGCGGTGAGGCGCGGAGAGTGTGTTTCTCTCTCTTTCTCGCACTTACGCAAGCGCACACACAACTACAGCGGATGCAGGTGCGACGGAAGTTCTCGCGAAATGTGCCAATGCGGTGACGTTAGAAGGCAAATTTTCTTTATTATGATTTTTTTCCGATTGCGCCCCTCAAGATTCGCATTTTGCGCGCGTGGGGGATGTTTCTCCGCTACTTCAAACTGTTGTCCAAGCCTTGTTGGCGTTATGAGCCAATCAGAGGGGCCGTCGCAGCCCTATGCCACTGACAGCTGACAAGATGGAGAATTGGCCAATATGGCGGAGTAGAACTGTTGTTTGAGCACAGGATACTAGTGAGCTAGCTGGTCAGGGAGATACTGGTAAAACCATTATGGCGCGACAGCACATCGATGATTGTTTTCTTGTACTTAACCTCTCTTTAGCTTGAAGCGTGATATTTGCTTGAAGCCATACACGAAGCCTGATCCCCAGGCCACAGATGTGTGCTTCGCGTCCCTTCCGCGAGGCGGCGCTACGGTAGGCTGCTGCGTAAGTTGTACCGTACAAGGGACCTTTGTACGGCTGTGCTCCCTCACGGGTAGCGGAAAATTGCACCTTTTTCTACTGCCTCCGTATCAATATGCATTGTGAGCAGGTTGGCGTATGTGCCACCCAAACATGGCGGAATTCGACCGTGTTCGCAATAATAACCTGGTGTGCACCCACGGCAGTATTTCGGCCGTCGCTAAATCGAGAACGACTCGCCGTTTTAAAGCTTTTGCGTGGACGAGGCTTGGACCCCGCGCACGGGCCATTCACCGCGAATCCCCGCAAACGCGCCGCCGTTGTTACACAAGATCCACGCGCATTTAAATGTACAATCGCCCAATTTTTTAACCTGAACGCGCGAGCATCGACCGGCCAGTCGATAAGCGCCGTATAACGGAGTACAGCGGCGAAGTGTGCGAGAATACGCGCGTGCGCGCAATGCACAGTCCAATGCAGCTTCCCTCTGCCAGGCGTATTCTCGCACACTTCGCCGCTGTACTCCGTTATACGGCGCTTATCGACTGGCCGGTCGATGCTCGCGCGTTCAGGTTAAAAAATTGGGCGATTGTACATAACGGATTGCCGGGGCCGCTCTCAAGGAAGGCGCCTCTTGTTTCCAGGCGCCTCGCCCAGAGCCAGCCACTGCGGAGGCGCCTCCGGCAGGCGCGCGTGCGCGGGGGGAAAATACCGCTCGTCCTTCGCTCGGTTACGTGACCGGTTCCGGGGGCAGCTCGAGCGACGAGAAGGGCCGCTGGCGCACTTCTAAAGGGTATACCCGGACAGGTGGGGAGGAGTTAGCGAAGAAAGTTTATAGGAAGCGGGTTTGCCAGAATGAGCGAGAGCGGCGGTCTAAACGAAACCGAAACTGGGCCACCGGGGATATCGACTTTTTTTTTTTATCCTTCGCCTCGGACGGGCACGAGATGCCGAAGCGTGCGCTGACTGCGACCGCTTTCACCGTTTCCTTTTTTGCTGCAGCTGTACCTTATCACTTTGCTTCTGCTTCTTCTTGCTGCTGCGGCGTCTTGTCTCTTTCTTGATCTTCTCGTGGTCCTGCCGCCGGTTCTGGAGAGCCTCCCCGCGTGTCCCCCTCTCTCTGCCTGTCGTTCTCCTCTGGTTGACTGTCCGGCTCGGAACACGTTGCGTGGTCCGGCGGCCGCGGCGGCGGGTTTTTTTCCTTTCCATTTCTGGTTGCCGACGTGGGAGGCCCGCCTCGCAAGCCTGTACAGCTGTCTCTGTAATAGCGCGTACGTGTAGTACAGTGTGTGTAACGGGGCGCTGGGCGCCGAGCGTCAGTGCACTTTTGTTCGCGGCTTGGTTGCACCGTTAGCGCCGTTACTAACAGTGGTTTTTGGGGCCCCTGGCGGTGCGCGTTAGCGCATATTGCGGCTCGCACATTGGCTGAATTCGCCGGTTGGTGCTGCAGTCTTGCGCATGCGCAAGCTCGAATAATTCCGTCCCTGAAGAACGTTCGAGAGAAAAAAAATAGACATTATTTGCGGGAGAGGCAGCGATGTCGGTCACTGAGCTAGGGCGCTCTCCCTGGCCTGCTGAGAGAGAGAGAGAGAAGGAAAGGCAAGAAGGCTAACTAGACCTTGTCCAGTTTGCTACCTTACACGTACAGGGAGAGAAAGAAGACGTGAGTCTGTAGGTCAGTGACACTCAAAAGCTGGTTGCAACGTATATCTACTGCCGGACCCACGATAGGCTATTGCCTTTATGTGCAGTATAGGAGCTCGTGTGGCCTTCTGGTCTGATGGGCTGAGGCTGGAGACTCCCAGGACCTTTGCTTCTGTGAGAGGCCGATCGTCCAGCCTGCTCGAGACACATCTACTCTGCAGTGGGGGAAGGGGGGTGAAAGTATAACGATGAGCGATGTCGAGGAGAATGGAAGGAGTGGTTGCTCGTGTACATTGCACGGGAAAGCGTGAAAGGGGCACGAGGTGAACGGGCTTTTCTCCCCGTGCCCTTTGTTCGATGCGTCTACGGGCGTAATAGATCATTGTGTCCATCCTGGTGGAAATGTAGAGTTACTTCTCACGGACTGTGCATTCGAAAGGACAACCACGGCCGTTTAGAGCACGACCTCATAGTGAGGAGGCAAGGGCCGACGACGTGAACATAATTGCTGCGCGTTTCGCTGCGTATATCTCTTTGCGGTATAATGCCTAATTATTAGCCGGCACCTTTTGTTCGCCTGCATTCTGCACCGGCTGGCGCCTGTGTTTACACAATACATTGTGCCCCACTTGCTCTGTCCGCTGTGAGAAGCTCCGAATCGGACGTTTGTGACTAAGAATTCTGCTGGTTACAATGACGGGGTGTGGCCTTGCTGTCCTTTTCTTTTTCTGTTACGCATTTTATTCTTTGTCGAGTGTGAGTGACACGTCGCCTGTATTTGACGCAACTTCCCGGAGGTCACACGTCACATCTTCGAAACACCACGTGGTCAGGGGAAACAATGGGACGTCCGCTCGAGCCTTCTATGCCTTGGGTGCATATAGTCGTGCCCGTTCTATATACTGTGTCCATTTTTGTTTGTCGGTCGAGACCGTTCGCAAAGCGAATCGTTCTGAATGGTGGGTGCTCGTGCAAAACTGTTCGGCCCCCGAACATTGTAATCGAGGTCAGTTTTCGGCACATGGCGGCTCTCGTAGTAGCGTTCGAATTGGATATAAAACCTTTCAGGGCGGGCCGCTTTCTTCTGGCCACCCTTGCTTGGCACATTGACGGGGTCGAACACTGAAGATAGCCTCTCTCCTTCGGCGACCTTTGCGGAAATTCTATATACGGCGCACTGAGTGCGTTCGACGCGAGAGGGATAATTGAGATCCGTAGAGCCGGGAGCCAGTTAATTGTGGAAGACGTTCGAGACGAAGTTCTCTCTATAGCAAGCAATGTTTGTGTCCACATTACAGTAATGAATGACGTAGTGGTTCTGCGGAAACCCATGAGGTGTAGAGAAGTAAACAATAAAGGGAAAATCAGACATTCACCCGTTCGTAGCAATTACTCCAAAGGAAACCCATACGGGTTCCTCGAAAGAAAAGCCTCGGAATTGAAGAAAATTTCGTCCTGGTCGTAGTAATTGCTACGAACGGGTGGTTGCCCGATTTTCCCTTTATTAACAATGAATGAGTGTTAGCGTTCTTACATATAGTGTCGTGCGAGTATAACGAATGTTTCTTACCAGACCTCCTTCTGATGTCGCGGACTGCGCATGCGTAGACCCGTACGTCCTGCCGCGCTCATGCGCAGTGTCGTGGCCCCTAATTATTGCAAGAACTTACGCGCGAAACCCGCCGTGGTTGCTCAGTGGCTATGGTGTTGGGCTGCTGAGCACGAGGTCGCGGGATCGAATCCCGGCCACGGCGGCCGCATTTCGATAGGGGCGAAATGTGAAAACACCCGTGTACTTAGATTTAGGTGCACGTTAAAGAACCCCAGGTGGTCCAAATTTCCGGAGTCCTCCACCACGGCGTGCCTCATAATCAGAAAGTGGTTTTGGCACGTGAAACCCCAAATATTATTATTATTAACTTACGCGCGAACTAGGGGCCACGGTACTGCGCATGCGCGGACGCCTACGTCGGGCCCTGCGTATGCACAGCACCGTGTCTCCTATAGTTATCGCGTACGCAAGCCGCTTGCATCCCCTAGGCTAAAGCTTTCTATTATGTACGCTTGGTCTAAACACCTGTGCGAGCGTATATAAAACAACCATCTGTAGGCCCGTATTCACGAAAAGCGTTCTTACGCTATAGGTCTGTTCGTAAGGACGGTTTCCGGCCAATCGCGCGTTGCTGGACACATTAATGACGCGAGGCGACCGCCGGCCGGCTAGTGGCAGACACTACTAACCAACAAAACGATTTGTGAATTCCGCCCCAGAGTCGGGAGTTAGGTTCGTATTGACGCTGTCCATATATAACATTAGACTCTCGGTGTCTTTTGTGTTTGCCCACCGTTTTCGCTGTGTCCACCGTCCAGACAGTGGAGGTCCGTTGGGGGGCATTGTGGCCCTTGCAAACGTTGTAAATGTCCGTAATTTGAGCATGTACCCTATACGGGTTCGGAATAAAATAATGAGGAGACGCAGTCCCTCGCTCAGCTGCGTCGTATATATATATATATATATATATATATATATATATATATATATATATATATATGCTGGGCGTGCCGCGCGAGCGGTTATCAGTTTCCCTGTCCCGCTGTCCAGTGTTTTTTCTCTTTTCCGCGGACGCTGTATCGAGTGGTCAGAAACGAACCGCGCGCGGCGGCTGCGGTACGCGGAAGCCCGGGTGTCTTTTTTTTATTTTTTCGACCGCCGGGGCCGATCAGCACGGCTTGTTTGTTTGTGCGTGCGCGTCTGTGTGTTGCGCACAGTGGGCGCGATAGGTGGACAGCCGCTACCGTGTCCTCCTGCTCGGTCTTATCTTCTCCTCAGTGGGTGTCGTCGAGGAAGTGCGTTACAGCCCTCGCTTATCGCGCTTGCATATATATAGCCTTCGAGTAATCCGCGTTGCCCGGTGGTGGTGGTGATGGCGGCGGCGGCGTGAGTGGGTGAGCGCGCTTTTATTATATGCGCCGAGGTAGGGTGGTTTATGTAGCCCTGCTGCGGCTCCTACGGTCTTGCGATGTGCACTCGATCGGATGGCGTTGATCGTGAAACCTTTTCGGGGAAGATTAGACACTTGATAAGGTCGCGGCGAGAACCTCCCGCGGCAAACGATACCATGTTGGTTCGCCTTGCATGTACTGAGCACGTTACAGTGGCAAGCTTAATTGCAGCTTATGATACTTGTATATATGTATATATATACACACACGGCCACATTTATGCTCACACGCGATGGGTGGGTATAAGTGACGAGTCTCATGAGTGAGGATAAAGTTCCTGGCAATTCTTTTCCAGAGTGTGTGACGTTCGATACATTTGAACCCGATTTTCGAGTTCTCGTGCCCTGCACTTAAAACCTAACTCGGCGTGCGTACTGATTCGTTCTGTGGAAGAAGTGTCTCGCGTATGTAGAACGCGATGACGTGGAATAGAGGAAACGTGACACATGCGCATCGCATACCAGGCGCCTGCGTCTCCGGTGTCCCCGTCCCACTTCCTCGTTCGATTTACGCGCTTTTTCTTCTTCTTCTATATAGAAATAGAAAACGCGTCCCGGTGTTGTACTGAATTTGTCCTTTTTTTTTTTCTTTTTGGCTCGCAATCAACTCACCGATACGGTCAAACTTGGATGGTCCACGATAGCCTCGCTACATTCTGTGTCTTTCTCGTAGCCATGCAGACCATGGCCTAATGAGCTTATTAATATGCTGCTGAGAGCAGTTAGTATGAGGTAGCGGGTTCGGTTCCTGCTCTGGCCGCTGCGTGGCGTCGTTCCGCTGGGGGGACGCGTTGCGAAAAGACGACGCTCCTATACGCCTGCCGTGCATTAGGTGCTCGTCAATGAACCTCGGGTGTTGGAAGTCAATCTGTGCTACACCACCTCTCGCGTAGTTCGCGTGCGACTTTGGAGACTCCATTAATGCCGACAGCCTAAGCCGTCAATCGCTTATTGCGTTCGAAAATTGTGTCGGGGGGGATGGGGGGGGGGAGGCCTGTGTATATGTACGAGGGCTTGGGGACTCCCCTCCCGCTCGGTCGTGTCGCGCTTCAGGGTACTTTAGTTGAAGTTATATGACAGGCCTCTGTGTATCGTAAGGCGCAGTTGTAGTAGTATATTGCGCCCTGTTTTATTTCGCCTAGTTGAAGTTATATGACAGGCCTCTGTGTATTGTAAGGCGCAGTTATAGTAGTGTATTGCGCCCTGTTTTATTTCGCCGCCGTCCGAGTGTCTGGTATATCTCCTTATCTCGTTCCGAAGAGAACCCCCGCTCCCTCTCAGTGGGGCCCAGAGGTGGGGTTGGGTTTGTACCGTGATGAGAGGAGTGTACGAAGCGGGGTGGTGGGGTTGGCAGCCGACGCAAGAGAACGGCGTGTGTGTGCACCGATTCGCGGCGCCTCGCTTGCCTGGACAAGGTCGGAGCAGGCCTCGGCCTTTCTTTCTTTCTTTCTTTCTTTCTTTCTTTCTTTCTTTCTTTCTTTCTTTCTTTCTTTCTCGGTCCCCTCCTCCCACTGTCACCCACTTCCCGGGCGCCATCGATCGATTCCGCTGTGCTCGCCGCGGGCCAGATCGCGACGATGACCTTCAAAACCCGGAAGGCGAGCTCTCGCCCTGTACAGGTTGTTGGGGGGGGGGGGTCGCAGTATATTATGGGAGTGGAGGAAGTGGAAATAAAAACAAAGAGAGTACTGGGAAGAACGGTTATTACGCCACCGCACGCACGCGCTGCATGCAG
Source organism: Dermacentor albipictus (assembly GCF_038994185.2). Taxonomy (NCBI): domain Eukaryota; kingdom Metazoa; phylum Arthropoda; class Arachnida; order Ixodida; family Ixodidae; genus Dermacentor; species Dermacentor albipictus. Next base: position 120,779,059 of record NC_091823.1, read on the forward strand.
CTATAGCTTCTGGGGAGGAAGTCTACACACTGGAGTGTGTGGGTGCGCAGCGACTCGGGTCTAATGAGCTGCGGAGGTGGTTCCCCTCTCACTTTTGAATGTATACTTCCCGAATCGATCTTTTTTTAAGGTTTACGCTGCGCCGTGCTCCCATATGGGCTGCAGAACTGAGCGTATTTTCCCTCTCCCAAATCACGAAGAAGAAGGTTTAGTATGCATCGTGCGCTCGCTACATTGCAAGCATGGGGGTCCTGCGTTCTCCGTTGGACCTTGCCGTGCGAAGGTCGCTATGCTTCCCTACCCCGGGTGTTGGTCGGGCAATCTGTAGTCGCGGTGCGGTCTCGTTTTCGACGCACCGGCTGGGGGGGGGGGAGGGAGGGGGGGGGAGGATGGCGTAGGAGAGGGGGGTTGGGGTGCAGCGTTCGTGTTTTATTCTCGCTTGTGTTCTCTCTCGCCCGTTCGTGTATACCAACGTCTCGCAAATTTCAGCAACTCGTGCCACGTTTGCTTGCGTCGCACATAGAACGTAACTGAACACTTGCATGTGCGTGCACGGCGCCGTATGTCAGCTCTCAACGTTCAAGCGCCTGTTGTGCCGACGTGCGCCTTCTAATTGGGTAACTCAATTATTATTATTTTGTTCACGATACGTCCTTAAATGGCGGAATCGCGGGTAGGATCTATATAGAATGCACACTCCAGGGTGGTCACATTGGGGGGTGTTTATAAGCTGCGCCGTGTTTCCGGTTACGCAGCTTGCAGAATTCACTCACGATTTGGCCCAAGCAATAGACAAGAGACAGATAATTGATTGCATCTTTCTAGATTTTCGTAAAGTATTTGACGTTGTGGCTCATGACCTACTGATAACCAAATTGCACGCCTACAAGTTGCACAAGAAATGTAATTGCATGGATATCTGAATATCTTTCACATAGACAACAGTCTGTGGTTCTCAATGGCATCTCCTCTGATCTTGCTGCCAGTGACCTCTGGAGTACCCCAAGGCTCTGTCTTGGGGCCCCTCTTATTTTTATTGTATATAAATGATATCACTAGTGGTATTACGTCATCTTTCGGGATGTTCGCAGACGACTGCGTAGTATATAGGGTTATTGATAGTGATTGTGATTTTTATGCACTTCAGAGTGATTTCGATAAACTTTCAACTTGGTGCAAAATGGGAAATGTCACTTAACGTTTCAAAATGTTTAAACATCACTTTTACAAGGAAACATTCATACAAGACATACGATTACAAATTAAACAGTGTTACTCTAAGCAGGGTTACGGAATGTAAATACTTGGGAGTTTGGTTTACCTAGGATTTAAGGTGGAACAGGCATGTACAGGCGGTTAGAAGGAAGGCAGCACGAAAGTTGGGCTTCCTCCGTCGAAATTTTGTCCAATTACCTAGTAAATTGATAGAACAGCTGTATTTTACTCACGTACGTTCTGTACTTGAGTATGCTTGTATCTGCTGGGATCCTTATACGTGTCAGTTAGTCGATTTACTTGAAAAAATTCAGAATAGGGCGGTTCGATTCGTTCTTGGGAATTACGGAAAAAACTTCAGTATTACCGAAGGCAAGCGCAGACTTCACTGGCAAGATCTAAAGGACAGTAGAAAGTTCCTCAGACTCAATTTTTTTCACAGTGTTTACTATTCTAAAATAGGCATTGACCGGAAGAAATATATTACATTACCATCGTATATTTCACGTAGAAAAGACCGTGCCTTGAAACTACATGAATTTCCTTTTAAGGGTGACACCTTGCGTTATGAATTTTTTTATAGGACCACGAGGGAGTGGAATGCTCTCCCGTCAAATATTGTTGGTATACAATGTAATGAAAAGTTTTACCGCGCTTTGCGTCTTGAAATGAGTGTCGATTGATGTAGATATGTACGTACCCCTCTGCTGTAATGCCTTCTAAGGCGATGCAGGTACTCAATAAATAAATAAATAAATAAATAAATAAATAAATAAATAAATAAATAAATATGAGCCGGACGGCGGTTTTGGCGCGGCCATTGCTCTGCCAATACGTGCTTTCTTTCTTTGCGCCACGACGGAAATATTTGCCGCGCCATCGCTCGCTTTTCCGTACGACAATGTGACACTTCTAAAATATCTGCTAATGCGGCGTTGGCTGCTGTCGTAGTTTCACTGCTCGTGAATGCGAGAGTTGCAGGCGGTGTCTTTGTCGAATCGGTCTCGAACGCCTTTATAACGAAGTACTTGGGGGGGGCTCCGAAATCATTCGTTATGCAGGTAGTGAACCTCGTTGCAAAGGTCGCGAAGCGCGGCACCCGTAGTGGAACCGCGACAGAATTACTTTTTCGTTGTACGCGTCATTTCGTTGTACAGACGCTCGACTGTACGTGGTAAAAATTACTGGAGCGAATTTCTGGCTCTGCGATCATTCGGCTAACGCGAGAACGATGGTTACTGCGCGGGTTTATTGTCTATCGTTATTTATTACGCCTGACCTTTCTCGGTTTCTAAGCAATCACGCATTTCGCTATATATAACGCACGATGGCACCGAATTTCGTGAACCCCCCCCCCCCCCCACTCACACACACAATCGCCGCCAATTATCGCATTTGTAACGCAATTTCTTTTTCTTTAAAACTACCTACCCTATTTGTAAAATCGCAAAGCCCATCGAAGCCGGAAGGACGAAGCTTAAGTCAAATCCACGTACTAGCAGTCACTTCCACGCTGACTGCGAAATGCGGTGCCTTACTTGTTGCCGCAGGTACGTCACTGGCGCCAGAGTCTTTCTCTCGGAACTTCTCTTACGGAAGTCTATGGAAGGGGTCATGGTGTAGCCGGCGCGAAGGACACGTCCGCGAACGAAAAAAAAAAAGCAGAACACACGCGCATGTTCTTATACCGTGGCATGTATGTAAGTACTAGTTCGTACAACCAACAAGCTTTGTGTGTACGGGAGCAGTATAGCTCTTATTGCGCGTCGACTTTGGCGTTGACCCGGCCAGCGCTTCGCTGTTGGGGCGTGTCGCGCGGGCTTGAGCCCTAGGCGCGTGCCCTCCCCCCATCTCTCTCTCTCTCTCTCTCTCTATGCACCTCTACACTTTCTGTCCACGCGCCATTCGAATGCAGCAGCGGCGCGCCCCTGCGTCATGCAGCATTGGAGTCGTGTCTGTAGGACGCCGGGCGGAGCGCCGGTCCCTCGAGGGGATCAAAATAACGCGGGTCGGAGGGACAAAACGGCTCGCGCCGTCTCCGATTTCTCTTATTTTCGTCTTGCGTTCCTGCTCTTCGGGGCGAAAGAAAAAAAGAAGATAAAGGAAGTGTTTGCGAGAGCGCAGCAATTGCACCTCTCGTCCGTCTTCGCCGTCATGGTCGCGTGTATTGCAGGATAGACGCGCACGCGTGCCTCGTCTCGCGCCGCTGACCAAACCGAGACGGCAATTTTGGCATTGCCCCCCCCCCCCCCCCTCTCTCTCTCTCTCTCTCTGTCTGTCTTTACCGGATCACTTTTTTGATAAGCGCGGGTCGTCCGCCGCGTGCCACTTCGAGGAGGAAAGAGACGGGTTACCAAAAAAAGAAAAAGAAATAAAGCGGCTAGCTAGCAGCGAGTGATGGTTGTTGTAAAACTCCTTGGAGCGTGCGCGGGTTGCCTCTGCGTACGTGTTTCTCCATCTGTATGCTTGCAGCTGCAGCAAGCGCCGTCCATTCCCTGTCCACCACCAGGGTATGTGGGGGGGGGGGGGGGAGCACGGACCTCCCCGGCTGTGTTTAGTTAGAGCGTAACGGGGTCGTTACGGCGTCTGTTTTCGTTTCCCCGACTTTGCCCGGGCGTGCGTGAAGCGCAGCTCGCGAGCCGTGCCTCCGTTCCTCCTTCGTCTTTTAGTCTCTCGATGCCTGCCTGCGCTGGACGCGCCTCTTGGATCCGGATAAGGAATTTGAGAGCACGTCTTTCGTGCCTGCCGTATGCCCGGCTCTTGTATTCTTCTTGTTCTTGTTCCTCTTCTTCCTCTTCTTCTTCTTCTACTTCCTCTACTACTACTACTACTACTACTACTACTACTACTACTACTTCGTACTATCGCCAGACTTTTTATTCATGTCTATCTTTCCCTCGTCTTCTCGAGCAACGTTGATGTTGGGCTCGTTCTGGGAGATGTGTGGGACTGCGCGCGTTGCAGGAATGCTTTCGGCAAGAAGTTCGGTGTTCCCAAGTTCCTAAAATAGCTGTAAGAGAGGACGACTGCACTAACTTATTATTATCACCATAACTTATTATCTTATCGGCGTTTAGAGAACACGCAAGACTCTGCCCTCCCTACGGTGCTCGTCGGCGGAAGACGACAGTCGATAGTCGGCAAGAGACATTCCGTCGCCGAGCTCGAGTTGACCAGCTCGGACTACTGGCCGCTTTCTCACCCGCCTTCCGATGATGTTGGTATGCAAAAACCCTCGTATACCGTACATTGCGCAAGGTGCATGTGAAAAAAAAAAAAAAGCGAGGTTGTCGAAATTATTCTGGATCTCTAGATCTTCTTCCACCACACTTTTGTCGCTCGTTCTCTCTCTCTCTCTCTCTCTCTCTCTCTCTCTCTCTCTCAGACACACACAAATGCGCACGCACCACACGCGCTATGATGTCCTTCGAGTGCGCGTGTTATAAGTTCTGGGCATGCAGTCCCCAGTCGGTCAGTCGAATCAAATCTCGATCCGTCTTTTTCTTTTCCTCCTCCACCAGTTTTCGTCAATGGTGGTCCCGTTCCGCGGTGCTCTTCTGGTCTTTCTGGCCGGGCGGTGGTCGCCTTCCCGAAGCCACGCTGATTTCCCCTTAATGTGTTTGTGAGGTCCGTCCTTTCTATACGCACCGCATACCCCGACGCGTTTCTAATCATAGTCCACGAGCAGCAGCGCGACCACGTGATATGACCACGCTGCGAAAACCGGGCGTGGGGACAGTCGACCAGTCAACTCCCCCCCCCCTCCCTTGCTGGCGTTTCTAATCGCTGCAGCGCTTTCACGCGGCCCGTTTCTTCCGCCGTCCCCCTTCGCGGTTTGCCGGGCTATTTTGGGTCGGCGTCGTCCCTAGCGGCCTCTCGTTCGGTGGCCCGCGACCACTATCCGCCGCGCAGCGTATTAGGACGCCACGCCGACGGGTTCGCTCTTTTTCTGATTTCGGCCTCGCCTTTGTACTGCGAGAGCTGTTTGTAGAAACCCGAAAGTGGGTTTGATTTGCCCCTCCTTTCGGTCAAGCCGTTTTTCCCGTTACTGCGTCCGCGGCAGGTCACCCCGTCGCGTTAAAGCGAAGCTTCGTATTAGCGAATTTTATACTTCCGGGCTTCGCCGGCCGTGGCCGCTGCTGCTGCCATCGTGCCGGATATGCTGCCGTCGGTGGTGGGCCGCTCTGTGGCGTTTCCCCGCCGTCGCCGAAGTCCTTCGCGCGTGTCACGTCGAGATGGTGCCGCCTCGTATTGCCGGTTTCCCAAAAGCCTCGGCATCACCCTCTCGCACGGGGCGTGGGGATCCGCTCGAATTTTTTTTTTGTCCACCTCTCGGTGTGTAATGCAACCGCAGAACATATGCTCCCCCACACAAGCCACTACCTAGAGAGCAGGAGCGATTCCTCCGAGCTCTACAGGTTAATACATTCCCGCACCCAACCAGAAATCACCTCATAGACCCTACGAAATTCTCTCCGCAATGCCGCTTCTGCGCAGAGCCCGGGTCCCTCAGGCACATAGTAGGGGGTTGCAGAGGGGCACCATTAAATCCTCCGAACCCTTACCCCACTAACGAGCTTTGGGAGAGAGCTTTGGCCAGCTCCGACCTCGAGGATCAGCAGCGGCTGATTGCGAGGGCCCAGGACGCGGCCCGAGCTCAAGGCATTCTGAAATGAGGACGCCTCTCCAAAGCTTCATTCACCGAATGAAAATGTTTATTCTCTCTCTCTTTTCTCCGGGTCCGACTACTGCGCGTCCCTCGTAAATTTGGGCGTGCAGCTTTCGGGCGTAAAAGTGAGCGAATTATGTTGCGTTACTTGGCTATGGTGCATACTCGTGGGTCGCAAAGAGAGTGAAAGATTTCCCGCCTCTCTGCTCTTTCGAGTGTTGTATAGCGTTGCCGATTTCCTGTGTGCGCGCATCGAAGATAAATAACGAACCGTAGCGTGAACACTCCTTGCGCAGCAGTGTGATTGGACGAACGGTTGGGGCGAGGGCAATGTATGGGTGCTCATTTAAATAAATGCGGGATTGGTGGTGAGGTTCGTATAGGAGATTTTGTAACGCGGTTTGAACATGATGGGAACGTTACAACCGTAGTCTTGAGATGTCTCTGTAAAGGTTTTTTTTTTCTTCTCTGTTGCTTGCATATTCCTTTCTTTTTTTTTTCGATAAACGCTTGGGTACCTTGCAATGAACGTCACCGTCTTGCCTAACTGTAACGGGGCATCACCTTCAATCTTCCCTCACGGTCATCGCCGGATGAATCAACTGGTATACTTTCAACATAAATGCGAACAAGTCGAGAACGACTAGAGTGCGCTGCTACGTTTCCAGGCTCGTCTGCGTTTGTCACCGTACTTTAATGCACTTGCATTTAGTACTTACTTACGATAAATACAGGCGCCGGTCAGCCGTGGTAAGCGAACGTTCTATTCGGCGAGTGCGGCTGTCCGTGCACTCACAAGCAGTGCTTGCAAACTCTTGCGAATCTTCGTCAATTCGTCCACAACTGTGCTTTCGTTCTGTGCTGCGTTGCGGTTTTCCTTTTATTGTGCTTGTTTCTCTGGGACGTAGAGTGCGTCGTTGTTTCGTTTGCACGCACCTCAGTTTTACGTCCGCCGCTGCACCCCGTTGTTCGGCTTGCTGACTTGGCATTGCGTCCCCCTCACCCCCCCCCCCCCGCCCTGCGCGAATGTTCTTCCCCCTATCCCCTCTTTATGTCATCCCAACTTCACAGCGCGCTTGGGAAATACGTGTTTCTTTCTCTCTCCTTCTTCAAGTCCTTTGTATGATTACCTACGCCAGTTTCTGACTCGTGCATGCCTCCGCCGTATCTCGTCCGAGGCCTCCCCCTATTCACCCAGCTCGCAATCTTTGCCTCCCGCGTCTCACTTCGGAAACTTTTTTTTTATGCGAAGCATATTACGAGGGCTCAACCCAGCTCCTCAGGCGCGGCGGTGACCATGAAATCACGTGACACCGTGACGTCACGACAGAGGAGAAGTGGCTTTGGCTCAACTCTTGCAAGACGGGCTGGGTGGGAATCGAACCAGGGTCTCCGGAGTGTGGGACGGAGACGCTACCACTGAGCCACGAGTACAACGCTTCAAAGCGGTACAAAAGCGCCTCTAGTGAATGCGGTGTTGCCTTAGAAACGCGCTGTTTCTAAGGCGTGCGTCTCTTGCTCAGGCGCACATTTCGTTGCCGCGCCGAACGCTGCTTTGCTCGACGCTCACCGCGTCCAATGCGGGGCGCGTAGTCGCTGCCCTGTAGCCCATTGTCTTACACCCCTTGGCGGGTCGACGGGAACGCTGTCGCGTTCCACTCTTGAAGGCGAAGAAGTAATGCATGAGTTGTTTCTTCGTCTAGCCGAACCAAATATAGCCAAGCAACAGCAGTTCACCAGGCTAAACAGTGGTTCAACAACTAAAATAAAGGCTAGTATGCTTCGCATCCTGGGCTTAACCTTACCTAAGCCACAGCCATTTTTTTCTTTTCCCGGCCGACGTGCCGAACCAATTTGGCGCGCCGCGGCCAAGCTGCGAACAAGCGCGCGTTAAAGAAGAAAAGTGGGGAGTGGGGGCGGGCGGAGACGGGCCTCGCTGCACCCAATAATGAGAGCGTGATTAGGCGGCCGGCGCTGCCTTTTTTTTTTCTCTCTCATTCATTCTTTACGCGCATTTGGGTGTGTGTGCGCGCGCGCTCCTTCGTCCTGTTCTTTCGGAGCAGCAGCAGCAGCGTGCGTCCGCGTCTCCTCCATTCACCGCGTGAAATTCGCGGCGGCGGCTGAGAAAGAAGCTCGGCTGTGTAGCGCGGCCCTCTTTCCTCGTCCTCCCGCTGTTTCAGTTGCATCCCGCAGCGCCGCTAGGTGCTGCTCCTCTTGTACAATGGCTCATTTCGCGTTGTTTTCCGGCCGAGTTTTCGAAGCACTATATAGCAGTGTGTGTGTGTGTCGAACGGTGTACGCTCGTGGAACATAAAAATGGCTGTGGCTTAGGTAAGGTTAAGCCCAGGATGCGAAGCATACTAGCCTTTATTTTAGTTGTTGAACCACTGTTTAGCCTGGTGAACTGCTGTTGCTTGGCTATATTTGGTTCGGCTAGACGAAGAAACAACTCATGCATTACTTCTTCGCCTTCAAGAGTGGAACGCGACAGCGTTCCCGTCGACCCGCCAAAAGGTGTAAGACAATGGGCTACAGGGCAGCGACTACGCGCCCCGCATTGGACGCGGTGAGCGTCGAGCAAAGCAGCGTTCGGCGCGGCAACGAAATGTGCGCCTGAGCAAGAGACGCACGCCTTAGAAACAGCGCGTTTCTAAGGCAACACCGCATTCACTAGAGGCGCTTTTGTACCGCTTTGAAGCGTTGTACTCGTGGCTCAGTGGTAGCGTCTCCGTCCCACACTCCGGAGACCCTGGTTCGATTCCCACCCAGCCCGTCTTGCAAGAGTTGAGCCAAAGCCACTTCTCCTCTGTCGTGACGTCACGGTGTCACGTGATTTCATGGTCACCGCCGCGCCTGAGGAGCTGGGTTGAGCCCTCGTAATATGCTTCGCATAATAATATAGTGATAGAGACACGGTCATCGGTTGCTCGGCGTCAGCAGCTGCTGTTTTGCCGAAGCTTATACATTCACGTGCGACCACGTTTTCGTGCAGCTGCGTATATCGCTCGGTGTGTGTGGTCCACGCAGTGGCTGCTGCTTCGCCGTTCCACCAGATGTCGATTCACTTCGTCGAATACCACAGTTGCTGTATGTGCAGTTAACTCCGTGGGAGACCAAGTGTCACCGGCGTGGCGTGGAAGGTCACAACTAGCTTCGAAATTGTCATTGAAAAAAAAAGAAGAACGAAACGGAAGCCTATAGTTGAGTGAATTATCTTGGATTCGTGTCTAGAATTCAGCGAGCGAGGAGGCAAGGGCACAGTGATGTATAGGACTCGGCGCTCACGTTTCCTGCACGTCCTCTTTACGTATTCTTATCTCTCGCGCTGAATTTTTTGTTGCGGTCCCGTTCGACGCGAGCTCAGTTGGGCACTCCTGCGCTCGCTTCAACGCAATCGTCTTCAACGACGCGGTATATCGCGAATTCTAGCAGATACCGCGCAAGCGTACTTGCATGTGTCTCGTTGGAAGCGCCGAAGAACACACAAATGCCAGCACTCGATTCGCTGAAGTTGGAGCGCTTAACCAGAACCGCGGTTTACTGCCGGAATTGCACGAATTGTGTGCGCGTATTTCTAGAGTAACGAGTCGATGTCTGATTCTCCGAGTTAGCCGTTGTTGTGAGGGCGAGAGTCGTTCGCCGGAGCTCGTCCTTTAGGACCTGCGAACATATCATCCGGGCGTGCACACAGATGTAGACAGAGGTCTGCCAAAACTCGATATTTGTTTCGTTAAGTACGGACATACGTTCGAAATACATGATCGATAACACTGGCTTTTACGTTCTCTCATGTTATCCACTTGTTCCTTTTCTTCTTGTTCTTCTTTTTCAGAAGTACAGCGTGTGCCGACTCCCTTTCACTTTGTGCATAGATCTCGTATCGGAAGGCGATGATGCACGGTTACGTTCTTAAGAACACAGAATGAAGGAAGCGGGGTTGACGCGCTGCATTTATTTAAGCTATTTTCGATGCGCTTCAGCAGAGTCATTGACATCTATTGAACCATGTTACCATCTGTGCAACGCTGCTTTTGCTTGCCTTGGCTTGTCGACGGCCGTCAGGTTACGACTGCCCAGACCAGCGCCGTCTGTATACGCTCGTCATACACCGCGCCTTCCCAAATTGTGTCGTGAGTCAAAACCTTTATACCCCGTGTCCAAAGTTTAGTACGCCCGAGTGAGCACCGTCGCGAGCTTCCTCGTGTGGATGGCTGCCTCTGTTCGGGCTTCCGACGATAGCGGCCACGTGCCCGGTCCGCCTCGGCCCTTTAATAGCCGCCGAACGTAACGGGACTTCCACGGTTGGAGGTCCGCTATTGCTGGTTCCGCGTCGCGTGTTTTGTAGCAGCAGCAGAAGCCGTCGCCGTGACGAGCAGTGCGCGCCACAAATTGAGGGGGCTGTGACGGGGCGTTACGGCCCCGTGGTCCTTGCCCCCTCCCCCTCTTTCTTCTCTTTTCTGCACCCGCCGTTGGAGCGTCATGGTGCAGGCGGGCGCTCGCCTATGGCGAAATCGGTGGTCGGCGACCCGTTACCGGCGCGTGCACGTGTGTGTTGACCGCGCGTCTCCGCTTTGTTGGCCCGCTCCATCTCGCTCGCTCTCGTCGTGACCGGACCGTCGGCGAGGTGAATGGGCCAGGGTCGGCGCTGCGAATTCATCGTACCGCGCGCGCCTTGTGATCTGGCGCGAATTCGCGTCACGTCAGGGTGTATGCACCACGTATACACCACGCGCGTGCGGCAGCAGTGGCGACGCGATCGGCGTGCTTGTGTCGCCTGCGATGCGCTTCTCAACGAGTCCGCGCCACTCGCCTACGTAGGAAGCTGCGGGCTCGGGAGCTAACGAGCTTTGCACGGTCGTGCGAGAGCGCGCATTCATGTTGAATTCCAATGGCGGAGTCGGAGCAGCCGACGGACTCCGCGAGCGAGCGCTCTACCCTGGCGCAGAGCAACGCCTCCAGATCCGCGAGTGGAACACAACCTGCGCCGCCGGAGCAAGGCGTAAGCGGAAGTTCTATCACAGAGTTACCCAGGATACCTTGCGTGTTGTCATTTCCTGCCGCTGTTTGCTCCCAGCACCGCCGCACCGGTTACTTGTCTCTTCAACGCCGTTCACCTGTTTCTTTAAAAGTGCGGAATGGATATCTCGCCAAGCGCGCAGCAGCTTTTGCTTCCTCGCGAGTCGTGACCGGTGGCGCCTCCCAGCAGACAAACGTGGTAAAGGAAATACGTCACGCAGAGTTCCGGTCCACTCCGCCGATTTTGGCGGAGCATCCTTTTCTGCTCCACGGAGTGACTCCCGCTCTGAATCCCCTCCGACTCTCTCATTGGAACACCTTACTCCCGCCCTCCCACTGCCATTGGAACAAACTTGCTCCGAAACGAGCAGACAAACTTGCTCCGACTCCGCCATTGGAATTCAACATCACTCTGCTCCGCTTGTTCACTCCTCCGCACTCGATCTTTTGCTCCCTGTGTGTGGTGCTAACGCCCAGGCCGCATGCGTAGAGGCTAAAACAGTAAAAAGAGCGCCAGCTAGCGGTCGCATCGCGAAATGCCGCGACGTTCGCTGTTCGTTCTTTCTTTTTTTTTTCTCAATCATTTATAATGTCTGCCATTGTTAGCAGTATTCGGACCCGTCTGATACCGTGAAAGCCCCCCCCCCCCTCCCCTTTTTTTTTGGACTCTATTGCGGTGTCCGTTGACTTGCATATGTATATTTCGAGTGCTGGGTTCAGTCGCGCTATTCGTGATCTCTCTCGACTTGTAAAGCACTCGTGCTGCGTCTGCCTCTCCTCGTGCGCCCCTCTTTTCACTGCGTTTCCCAGTTCAGTCCCGCCTGCTAACTCCATAGTTTAACTTCAGACTGTTGCCGATACGTACATTCGCAAGTGTCGCTTTGGCTATAGCACAGTGCCACATACCACGTACTCCTTATATACCCGCGTATTTCGCTGCGCACGCTTCGTAGCGGCTAACTCTGCAGCAACGCGTTGCGGACAGGCAGCATGGTCAGTAAAGGTGTACAGCACGTCATCTCGCCTACATACTCGAATGCACGTACGCGGTACGGTGCCCGTTAGTCGCGACGGCGAAAAGAAAAAAAAAATCAAAAGCAGCCGGCCTCGCCCGCTCCGTGCTCTCCGTGCATGCAGTGCAAATTGGGACGACGTCGGGGGAAAAAAAGAGGGGGGGGGTTGGCGCAGCCAGTAGAGAAGGGGGCGGGCGGGGGGGGGGGGGGGGTGCGCAGAGTGGCGTTCGATCGCGTAACCGACACTTGTCCCCGCCGTCCTTGCCGTGTGCGCGGGACTCCCTCTCTGCAGGGCGTGGAACGACCTGCAGTGTCGCCCGGGCGACGCCCGTACATTTCTGCTGATGGCGAAAAGGAAATATATTGATGGTTCTATATAGGCCTACGCACTACTCCTCCGTTCGCCCTTAGCTGGCGCACCTCTGTGCGCGCGCCCTTTGCACCGTTCTTTCGGTCGCGCCTTGACGCCGCCGCCGCTGTTGCTGCTGCTGACGTCGCAGTTCGTTCGCCGTGCTGCGCTTCGTGTATTCCACGGCGCACACGCTCCGGTGGCGCGCTGTATGGCGGGCGTTCTGCTGCCAAGCACGAGGTCGAGCGAGGTCGAGGGTTCGATGCCCGGCCGTGGCGTACAGCCCCATCTCGCGGGAGGGGGGCGCGGGGGGGGGGGCGAAATGCGCAAACACGCTCGTGTATAGCTAGATTTAGGTGCGCGTTATATAAGGAACCCCAGGTGATCAAAATTATACTATACGCCTTCTCTCGTAGCCCGCGGCTCGCTTTGGGAGCTTTGAAATAAATAAATAAATGAATGAATGAATGAATGCTCTGTGGCTGCCGTTCTATCTCGTGATACCTTTGCTGGCGCAGCACGTTAACCAGAGAACGAAGCATCACAGTTCGCTTGCGCGCTTACTTGGGCGCATACACCGGCTTGTATCCGTCACTGTCGTGTGCGCGCTCCCCACGAATACACTCGATGGCAGCTGCACCCCCCCCCCCCCCCTCCCCGTCAGCTGTATAGGGAAAGTGAGCTAAGAACCAGACGGGCCCCGAAATGAGCTTCGTGTGGGAGGCGCCCTATGACCTTTGCTGACGAGACGCGCTGCTTGCCAAACAATCATGCGCGCGGGGACTTATATATTGGCTCGCGTACGCATAACAAGAATAATTGTACGCTCCTCGCGTGTGCTCGGAGCAGGTGATGCCGCGGCGAGGAACGACGTCGACGTTAATAACTCTCCTCCAGCCTTTCGAATAACGTCCACGCAGCGCGCGACGTCTCATCCGATCCGATCCGTCCATCCATCCACCCACCTCGGGGATGAATAATCGAATGGATTGCGTGAAGCGGCGCGGCGGCGGCGACCTTCCCTGGCTTCCGCCGCAATGCCGGTTCTTCAGCTGCGAGGGAAGGCGAGCGGGCGCGTTGCGTCAGTGTGTGCCAATCTTCGTCTCACTATATTATATCTATCTCTCAACGCGCCATCACTTTCGCCTCGATTCCTCGTCCCAGTCGGCCCGAGCCTGTATATTAGTGTTACGTAGGAAGACGCAGACGAAAAGCTATATAGTACAAGTATATTTACAAGAAAATACGCTGCGCTTGGCCAAGAGGCAACAGCCCGCGCTAGTCTCTAATCGTCGTCGTCGTCTTCACACTGCTCGCCTTTTCGTGATCGCACGTATTGTGCCGCAGCATTAGCAATGCGCGCGGTGCATTGCGACTCTCTCTGCTATATGTATAGACTCGCGAACCGCTGCTTTGAGCCCCGCACCCCTGTGGCATTCCGTCCCTCCTGTATACCGCGCAGTGCGTGGAAAGAAAGTTGCGGATCGCGTCGGCCAATCAGAACGAGAGAAACTGATGCAGAAGGGCGCGCTCTTAATTCCGTCGTCTGGTCGCGCCTTCGATCCGCGCCGTCGACGCCGTCTGGACGGAAACTTCGCGGAAGCGTCTGCAGCACGCGGTGCACACGGACGAGCTTTGCTCCCAAAAGCGCGAGCTGTGTTATCCCGATTGGTTGACAACGAAGCCCTGCGTATACAGCCTTCCTCTGCGCTGCACTGTTTCGTCGATAATGCGCGAGCGTGTATACGTGTAGAGATGATTGCACGACGGTGCAAATTGCCACGAGGGATGATGATCACGTCCTTAAATCCGCAATTCTCTCTGGGTCGGGCCGGTGATTGAAGCCCAGGCACGGGAAGGGCAACGACGTCTGTGCCGGGAATATATATATGCACGGTTCGTCGACGCTGTCGCGGCATATATATATATATATATACTCGGAGAAAGTGTCTTGAGAACTGCCGTGATTGTTGCACACTCTATATACGCCGTCTTGCGCAAGAGAAAGACGGCAAATTGCAGACAGTTCTCGCCCCGCGACGTCGCGACCGTTGACCCCGTGGGTGGTGAAATCTCGCGTCACCTTTCGTTTTCCTCAATCTCGCTGCGCGCGCGTTGCGCGAATTTCGCATGCGCGTAATTTCCTTTCTTTCTTTCTTTCTTTCTTTCTTTCTTTCTTTCTTTCTTTCTTTCTTTCTTTCTTTCTTTCTTTCTTTCTTTCTTTCTTTTTCTTTTTTCTTTTTTCAGCGGGGATTGCGTGCCTTCCGATCACGCAAAGTGCGGTATGCGCGACTCGGGTATCAGCAGCGCCGTGTCCATACTTTCACCGGCGGTTCGATTGCACGCACGCGCGCTGCTATGTGGGGAGAACGTGGCTCATTTTGCAAAGCGTTGTCGTTTTTGAAAGTTGGGTGTAGTGTTGGACATTTTGAATTTCAATTTGTGCAGAAACAAAAGTGCTAGACGATGCGCCGCGGCTGGCACGTACGTTCTGCTGTAGGACTATGTCGCTCGCGTTCTGATTATGTGTTCGATTCCCGACCGCGCTCAAATGGAGGGTGAGTGAACGAAAGATAAAAAGAAAGTACGCGCGGTCGTGTTTTCTGTGCGTGCACGTTAACAAGAATTCTCGAGGGGATATGAGAACTACATCCGGAGCTCTCCATATGGCGTCTCTCGTCTAGCATACTGTGTCTCTTAGAGGCGGGAAACTTTCAATCAGTCACCCATTAATCAACAGTCACTCGCTCAATGGTTGGGTAAAGACCGGCTTATTAAAAAAAAAAAGAAAAAGATGCGTTTTCTCGCTGTTGTATTTTTTTCGTTTTTCTTTCTTATCCCCCCCCTTTTTTTTTACGCCAAGCGTCCTACTCTATTACCACTTTGTACGTACGTATACGCACGGCATTACATCACGCCTAAAAGAGAGAGAGAGAATAACTTTATTGAATTGGGGAAATGGGGATAGGGGATTAGGAGCTTGATGGGTGGTGCCCCAAGTCCAGGGCTCCACTGGCTTCTGCCGCTAGCCGAACGTGACCAAGAAGGGCCTTCTGCACCTTCGGGTCTGAGCTGGCGAGTTGTGCCTCCCATTGCTGCAGTGTGTTGGTTAGATTATACCTAACTAAGTAGGCATTTAAGTTCGGCGGTCTATTTTGGCATCCCCATGAGATGTGGTACAAAGACGGTGGTGACTCGCTACACTACGGACAGGCACGCCCGTACATCGTTGGGAAAATTTTGCTTAATCTTAATAAAAGCATAAGCCAATCAGCGGTTAGACTTGTGGCCGCTCGATATTTTCGCCCAAAGCTTCCTTCGTCCGCGGATTTTATACATGACACGTGCTCCGTTCACATACTGCAAGGGTGCCCTCCTGTCGCTGCTCGGCCCGTCCCCTCTGCGGCGAGGCTTGACCCGAGGACGATGCAAAACAGCACCTGCGGCCGGCCTCGCGTATGCGGCACATATATACCGCAGGAATAATAATAATACGGCGCTCGTTAACGAAATGGATCAGCGCGCAGCGATCCACCTGCGACGGGAGTCGTGCGGTTTCGTGTGCGGGCGAAGGGTCAAGGAGCGCGGCACGCGCCAGGGCTTCGGTGAGAAAGAGGCACGGCACGGGTATAGTGTGCTCCCCCCTCTCCCCCTTTCATCCTCCGGCGCCTCTCGAATCCGCCAGCGGTGTGTGTTCGTATATCCTCCGCGACCGCCCCCGCCTGTGCCCGCGCGCGTGTCTCGTTCCGGCCGGACGTTGAACCTGCGGGCGCGAATGTTCTTCCTCCTCCTCCTCTGCGCGGTCGACTGCTCTGTTGCTTGCTTGCTTGCTTGCTGTGGGTGATGCCGAAGTCGTGATGTGCGTGCGCGTCCGATTGATTGTGCGCCTCGGAGACGTCGGGTTGCTGCTGCTGCTGCTGCTTGCTGCACCTTCCCATGTGCGAGAGGCGAACGGAGCAGTTATAAGAAAGGAAGTCATCAAACCGGAATGGAGGGGGAGGCACGGACGGATTAATAATTACGCCGCGAGATGAGACAGATCTGTACGCAGTAAGAGTTGTTCGGCGTGGGGGTTGTGTCTCTTGTTTTCGGTTCGCGTGTGACGCGCGCTCTCCGGCATTGCACGCGCCTGAGAGGATAGCGGCAACGTTGTGAAACGGGAAGGAGGGGGGGGGGATGTCACCCAACCCGGCATTTCGGGTGGATGACCCGAAGCTACGAAAGAAACTCGGACGGCACAGCTGGTGGTGCTGTACGGATGGAGAGATGGTTCTAGGCTCAGACTGTTAGGACGATCGTGCATGGTTAAGACCTCGCTTAAAAATTTATGTGGTTCAACGGCACGAAGCACTCCCACGAGGGATGCGATTAGTCCTGGGATTTGGATTATCTTTGACCACCTGAGGTTTATACTATAAATCGTGCCCCCAAGGGGGCGGCAGAGGAGCGTTCTTGCAGTCCACCTCCATCTATCCCACTATGGCTGTGGCTGCTTCAATGAGATGGAGAAAATAATGCTCGAAAAGGAAAACAGGAAAAGCAGTGTACCGTGTTTATTGGTGTAAGGCCGCTACTATTATTTTTATTTTTTTCTGAATACAAGTCAGAGTTATGACTACTCACTGAATCATGGAGCTGCGCGTCAGCCAGCTATGAAAGTAAATGCAACCACTGGCGGCTAACGATGAACACTTTTACAGTTCCGAACCGATTTATCTTACAGGCGAAAGTATCATCTACCTTTGTAGCGCCTTTCGGGAATGGACCAGCACGTGAGCATGCGAGTGATGCTTAGTAAAACTCTTGTCAAAGGACTAAAGAACAAATAAACAAACAAAAGCAATAAAAGATTAGGTTACCTACGTGGTACACTATCCAACTCTCCAAAAGATACTAAGATACTGTTATATATGAATCGCTAATCCCTTCTGTTGCCAACTACGCACCTGTCGTTTGGAACCCTTACAAGCAGTGTGAGATTGACAGGCTAGAAGCAGTTAAAAAAAAAAGAGCTGTAAGATTTGTATGTCACCGTTATGATGGTGATTTTTCACCCTCTTCTGTACTTCTTTGCATTCAACTTCGCTGTATTCACGTCGCCGCATATCATCGTGTTAGGTTTCTTGCACAGCATCGTCAATTATTCAGTTGGACTTTCAGAAAACAACTATACTAACTATACTAACCTCGCGCCAGAGTCATCGACGAGACGACACCACAAATTGAAGTTGATGCCTTACTTTGCACTCGCTGATATGTTTGAATTCAGCTTTTCTCTTCGTTACATAGAAGACCGGCATTCCTTACCTGGGTCCATTCGCTCATGCTCACCACAAAGTTTTGTATCTGCCGTCCAAGATGAATGGTCCTAGCACGTCACCCTCGTGGTTGTATTACACTTTTCTCTGTATAATTTTCGTTTGTTAATCCACTCCTGCTGCAGTAAGTAAAAATAAATAAATAAACAGTCGGACCAAATAATGCTTACGCAATAATAGACAATTCCCACAATTTCTGTTGCATTGGGGGTATAAACAAAACGCACGCATGATCAGAGATAGAACAGAAGAAAGGGAAAAGAAAAAAAAAAAGAAATTGGAAGGAATAAAGTCGTGGCATATTCAAGCTATAAGTAACGAACATGAGCGAAACTTGAATTCAGCGAGCAGTGGTGTAACGCGTAAAACGTAGCTGTCAGTAAAATAAGCACGAGTTTATACGTATACGTACACTACAGAATGAAATTGAGTACACCGTATCAAAAGCATCGGTAGATGTGAGGATTATATAAGCAATTTCGGAGGCAGAACCTAAGGAGAGAGAAAGACCACTTAACATTTGCATATTTAAACCTGTTAGCACCATCGCTAACCGACACAGCATGTCTGTTCTTTTCGTGCGTACAAAACAGCGGCCTCGTTCAGCGCATTTGCGGCATATTTTTTTAGGCTGAGCTGGCGTAAGTTCTCTTCGCGCCGCGCGACGTAACGCATATTTGGCAGTCGAGACTGAGAGGAACGTTTTTTTTTTTTTTTTCGTGCGGGTTCTCGTTTTCAGTTGCGCCCGCAGAAAAACACGTGAAACGTGATAGCCCCCGATTGCAGCTCGCGCGTGAAATGGCCGCTTCGCAACACTATACGTACGTCGGAAATGCGCATTGCACGCGATTGCCGCTTCTCGTGGTTGCCGGGCCACCTCCTGAGTGCGTTTCTGAACACTAATTAAAAAAAAAAACGAAATACCAAGGAGTCCTCGCTTTCGCGGTGTGTGTGTGTGTGTGTGTCTGTCTGTGTGTGTGATAGATAGATAGATAGATAGATAGATAGATAGATAGATAGATAGATAGATAGATAGATAGATAGATAGATAGATAGATAGATAGATAGAGAGAGAGAGAGAGAGAGAGAGAGAGAGAGAGAGAGAGAGAGAGAGAGAGAGAGAGAGAGTCCTGCTGTGTTCTGTTATGGCACTGAACACTAACCACCCCATCGAAGAGATTGTGGTTTGGCTGGCAGAAGTCTGTAGGAGTCTCTCGTATGGGCTTTTAGTTTGGGTGAACATAACTTCACGTGGTTGATCGCCCGGTCGACAGAAGAGTTTCGGACGATGTGGTTGGTGGTCGAACAGGGTTGCGTGTGCACATACGTTCGCAGAGGCACGTCCACGCATACGCCATGTTTGCTGCTGTGCGCGAAGCATTTGGAACTTGGAAACCTGTCGCGCCGCGTGAGTGATGGATGGCTGCCGTTCTCGCGCAAGAGACGAGCATCGTCGTCGTTCTCGCGCTGCTTCCTATATATATAATATACACACACACACACGCACGTAGCTCGTGTTTCTCGAATAGGAGGCAGTTATTTTTTTTTCTCTCGCCTATTTTCCCAGCCGCCGAGAACGGACGTCTCACGGTGCCTTTGTGCTTCCCCTTGGGAACACGTCTACTGCGCAGGGGATAGGGGTAGGTGGGGTGGGGGGGGGGGGGGGGGGGAGGTTATAGGCAGCCTGTGCGTGTCCTGTGTGTGCTCGTGTCCCTTGCTCAATCGCCACTTGTATATGCGCCGTCTCGTGGGTGGCACGCGTACGCGGGTTTAGCGCTGTATCCATCCGTTAACGCAGCCGCCGGCGCCAACGTTGACGTATACGCAGCGAGCTAGCCCCCGCGACTGCGGTTTTATTGTGGACCCAGCTGGCCGGCTGCCGCCGAGCGAGCCCTGCTGTTCCGACGGTGTGACGTGTTCGAGATGCGGCTGCCGTGTTAACGGGCCGCAGGTGCTGGCTTGATGGCTCTAGCGCTGCGCCCGTCTCCTCATCTGTCGGCGCTCGTTGCGTAAGAGCGGCCCGCACTTATGCGCGCCTCCCCTTTTGCATTGTGTGCATTGTTGAGACACGGCGCTGACGTTCACGCTTAGGTACTTCTTTTTTTGTTGTTGTTGTTGCACGTTCCAGGCGTACGCACTTTGTAAAGGGGCGAATATTTTCACGCCATAAGTATACACGTATATATCTATATAGGTGAGCGCGCGACTCTTGATGCTGCTGCTGCGTGCGCATGCCAGCTTCTGTGTTCTCGTCTTGTGCGCTGTCTTACCGTCGCGCTAGCAGGAGTCAGCTTATGTAGGCGCAATTGCGCTGGACCACTTGAGGAGCATAACTTCTTTCTTTTACTTTGAAAGATTTACCTTGACGTAGCTGTGCGAGGGTTTCCGTCATGCTGTAGCGCCGCTGTTGTGCGTCGGAGCAGTTACAAGTGCCCTCCTCGACCGTCCTTCGCAGTACTCTGCTTCCATCGAAGAAGCATGAGGTTAACCTCCTGAGTGTATTCGTCTATATACGTTAGCGGGGTATATGCGTTTGTCTATCGACTAAGCTAGCAAGAAAAAGGAAAGAAGGGAAATGTCGTGATAATCCTACGTTTCTAGTAAGCTTTTTCATTCCCGAATTTCGAAGTCCCCAGCAAGCACGCGTATTGGTGTAATTCTGTGAGTTTACGGGATCGTGTCTGCGAGCTTTTGTGGCCAGCCTTGTTCTTCGGGGCTGCCTGCTCTGTACGTCAAAATAAGGCGCTCCCCTAAGTATACACTATCGTGTGCCCGCGCATGCGTGGACCAACTGCCCTGCCAGCACAGCTGTTTGACAATTGCGTCACGAAAGGCACGCACACACCCGTACTGCTCACCAGCATATCGCATATACAAACGTCTCTAATCCATACTCCTACACTTTCCGAACTCATTTAACCCCCTAAGTGTGCATAAGAGTGCGTAATTTACACCCGTAATGCTGCGAGTTATAGCCCGATTTTCACACCATTATGCACACTGTCAAGGGTGTAAATTAGTTTATGGTGTACCATTCTTCATCCATGTGTTGCACACCGGTTGCTCCTTTTTCAATGTTTTTCGTGCCCTCTGTGGCTGCGCTAGTAACCTTCACACGGAAACCGTGGTGTCGAAGTAATAGGAGGTCTGTTTAGACGGTGCCGCACAAAGACATTGTTCTCACCGCGTCGCTCCTGGGCCTGCCGTGTGAAATGAAGCGCGAGATTGGTCTGCTATTTTCCTTCTGGGAACTTTCTTTTTTCACACAGAGAGAGAGAGAGAGAGAGAAAACAAAGAGTCCATCTCTGTACGTACCCTCGTAAGGCGCTCAAATAGGTTTTCGCAGCGCGCTTCTCCTTTTTTTTTTCTTCTTCTTATCAAAGTCATCAGCCTGAGCGTCTTACGTACATGACGCGTCGACTGGCCCGGCGCTATATCCTATTACGGGCGTAAATCCTCCGGGACCGTCGCGGTTGCGCACACAACCGCACAGCTATTGGCTTGAGGTCGGTGCCAGAGCTGATGGCGCGCACAATGCAGCTTTGTTCTTTCGCTTTTTTTTTCTTTCTTATTCTTTTGCGCCTTGAGATGTTCTGGCACTGTGCTAGAGTCAGCCGTCGCGGCAAAAGGAACGGCCCCTGTGTTCCGGTATGCAAAAACGCGACCTCTATATTCAGCATTCGGGCTTACGGGCAAGGCGCCGGAGTCTTCTCTTCGGCTTATGTTAGTAGAAGGTAAAGAAAAAAAAAGAAAAAAGAAGGGTTGGGGGGAGGCAACGAAATACGTTGAAATGACTACAGAAGGACGAAGGGCTCAGCGAGAAGAGGAAAATGAATAAATAAACGAAAACAAAAGATTGCCAAATGCGTTGCTTCGACGCGCGCGTAAGCGCGGGCGAAAGCGGTGGCTTTCCTGCAGTGACCTCGGGCTTTCTGGCGCAAGCCCGCGTCGTCCTTAGAGGAGGGGTGTGAGGAAAAGGAAAAAAAAATAAATAAACAAAAAACCTCTCTGGATATGGTTTCTGTGTCGCGTTTTGCGGCGATCATTTGCATGCGGGCGCTAGTGAGCGACAGCCTCGATGTTTACGGCGTTTCGGCGTTGTATCGCGAAAGCGCGCACTCGCGCGGCTTTTCTTTTTTTTTTTTCCCCCTCTTTCTCTGCGCCGTTATCTTTCACGACCTCTGTTTCCCGTGCGGGCCTGACCCTGGTTGCAGTATAGTGCGTGGCTCGGCCTTCGACCCACTCGCCCGCTCGGTTGCGCAAAAAGGACGCGCGTCGACTTCGGTCACCGTCGCTCTATACCTACCTGCCTTGCGGGTTTTGTATACACCACGCAACGTATGCACTATACATGCGGTGGGCGACGGCTTTCGCTTTTCGCCTTCTGCGCCTTTCCGAATATCGAGACTGGAAAGAAAGAGAAAAAGAACGAAAATAAAAAAGAGACAGCCTGCACTCACGCTCGGTGCCCCCCCCCCCCCTTTTTTTTTTTAATGGGCGACGCGCCCGGATGGCTCGTTTGAGCCGCGCTGTGCGGCGCCTGTGTGAACGGGGTCTCGGTGGTTCGAGTAGCGGCGGGTCCTTTGCTCAGCGGATTTGCGTTTGAAAGGGAACGCCGTAGGAGGGCGTTTCGCTTCTTTCGTTTCCTTTTGTCGTCCCACGCCTTGCTCGCTCTTGAATGGGGGCCAACCGGACTTTCGTGTGTGTGAAGTGCGGGCGCGTATGTATGGTGCACACTCGGCGTCGTGCGGCCTATAACGTGTGTGAACGGCGGGACGTGCGAACGGTGCATGTTGTCATTGAGCGCGACTGACACTGTGTGTGTGTGTGTGTGTGTGTGTGTGTGTGTGTGTGTGTGTGTGTGTGTGTGTGTGTGTGTGTGTGTGTGTGTGTGTGTGTGTGTGTGTGTGTGTGTGTGTGTGTGTGTGTGTGTGTGTGTGTGTGTGTGTGTGTGTGTGTGTGTGTGTGTGTGTGTGTGTGTAGGGCCGCGCTGCGCGCTTGCTCGCCTGTGCGTGCAAGCTCTTATTTTCGTATTCTTTGGCTCACTCGCTTCGGGCGTCTCGTCGTTGGTATATGCGTACACGTATTTGCCGCTGAAACAACTGTGCGGCATCAGTTATTGGAGGGGACCCACAGAAGCTTCGCTTGCACGAACTCGACGCGAGCGGATCGACTAGGAACTATAGAGCCGATCGAACCAACCCGACCTTGTTTACGTGCATCTTGCCAAGCCGGTTCGGCGAGTCAACTCGCCCCTTGCAGACGGGTTGACTGAACTCGACTCGACCCACTGTAGCGTTTACGCGATTTACATTACCGTTTTTTTTTTCATCCGGACGGACCGACTCGGCTCGACCTGCCTTTGTCGGGTTCACGTAAATGTCGCTTTTTGCCCTGTCAGAAGCGACTTTCAGAAAGCGGGGATGAAGAGGTTCCGTTTTATATGTAGCCATATGTAGGTGTCGATTAAAGCGTCGTCAGTTTGACTAATCTTCACAGTTTGAGCGTCTATGTCGATCGGTCCGTTAACATGTGTTCACGCAGACGCATGGGAATAGCTGTGCTGTTTGTGTTCAGCGCTTAGCATCTGACTTGGCTGCCGTGGGTCGTTTTGCATAATCTCCCAGAACGTATTAAAATATTGAAGAAAAAAAATGTTAAATCTTTGCCGTTTTCTTACGTTCTGTTACAGTAAAAGTCGCCAACGTACGTGTACTGTAAAGCATCTTCTTTGTACTCTGCATTAACTGCTGCGTACGGGGCAGCTTCGCTTCGCGTATTAATAATTCTTGTCCCCTCTTCATGTTCTCTCGACATGGGCGTCTGTGTCATCACCGCGTTTATGCCTTCAACGCTGCAGTCTATACAGTACTATGGTTCGCATAATACACGGAATTTCACTCGTTCCTAATATCGCCGTCCTGTCAGATTGCCCTATAACGCGCTGTAGTTTCGAATCGGCAGGTTGGCGCGAGTTCGAATGCCGTTCGATCTTTTCCCGCCGTCGTCGCACTGCTGCGCGCGAGGTCTCGGGTGCGATTCCCCGCCGCATGCCGGCGGGGCGATTAAATGCGTGGATGGACTGTCACGGTGGTCAAGAAAATGCTCCGTGCAGTCTCGGAACGTTAAACTCCACAACTTCGAATTGAATGCCTTTCGAATTTCATTGAGAGATCCTTTACTCTTTTCTTATTGCTGATGAAACTGACAGGCCTCTTTCAGTGCCTCGTCACTGCCTCTCCCTGCACAGGGTATCGGTTGGAACATTCTCGCGAGAAAAAAAAAAAAAAAAACGCAGCGATGGTACGATGCGGCGCTCTGATTGATTCTCTATGCATATATAATACTATACGTACACCTCGTCGGTTTTCTACGCTGCTATCTCGAGTAGCCTCAGCTCGCGGAACGCTCGTAATGAGGTCGCCTCGTCTACTTTTCTTCTCCTCCCTTTTTTCTCGCGTCGGCGTTGTACTTCGTACGCTGGTGTCATGTGACGTTTCGTGGAACCTCGGATAAGTGCGTGTAGTCAGCGCGATTTTAGCGCATGACGCGCTTGCAGACGGACTAGCGTGCAAAATTCTTCTATCGCCCGATGGGAGTCTCATTGCGCAAGTGAACCGTCGCGTGGAGGGCAGTCGGTACGGTCCCTAGAATATTATTCGATGGGGACCATACAGTCGGTTCCAAAAAATGGCCCGCCGTAAACACTTCCAAGTCTGCGATTGCCTCCGCATTCACATACACGTATTGTAAGGAAGTGGCTGACGGCTGTGGTGCCACCTCGCTTCCTCTATTGTGTCCCAGAAACGGGAAACCTCCGATTTGGTAATCTCTCGAACCATGGCCTCCAAGAAGGGATACCGTGGCCTCCAGCGCGCGCGTAGTCTCGGGGGCCATGCTCGAAGCCGGGCGTCAGGGGCCGTATTCTGAAACTGTCCACTTCGGCGATAGTTCACCGTCAGGCGCTCGCTGATTGACTGACTTGGTTGAGCAAAATGACGTAGGACATGGTCCCTGTTGTAGTTGGCCAAGGCATGTCGCTTTCCGCCTCATCGGCCCGCTTTTTTCTGTAATTTTGTTGCAAGCGTACGTGGTCGTTCTTCTCCGTTTCTGCTACGTAGTCTAGTCTTCGCAGTAGTAGGTGTAAAAAAAAAAGAACAAAAAAAAAAGGGGGGCATTGTTTGTAGTATCGGTGGAGCGTTGCCTCCGAGATTGCACCTAGCGCCGTTCTGATCTCGGAGGACACGGGTAGAGCCTTAACTGAAGCGCGAAACGCATGACCACACAAAAGAAAGGCACGTGATGGTGAGATGAAGATCTCGGTTGGCATCCCCTTTGAAACGAGGCGGCGAGGCCACTTGATATCACCTAGCTTGCTTCAGCTATTCAGGTTTTCGCTACACCTATCGCAGCCTACAGCGTTTAATTCGCTTATCCTTACTTTACGTTATCTCTCCATGAAAAGGTCCATGCCTCTGTTGCACTATAGCACTACTATTGGTCCATGCCTGTAACGACCCTGGCTCTACGTCACCCCATGTTTTTCTTTTTTTTTCTCTCTGCCAACACTCCGAACGTCTACGTCAGGTTTGAACCCCGTACTGCGCTTCTGGACGGCGGGCGTTCCCTGCGGTCCTCGCTGGGTGAACGTCTATTCCATCCGATCGGGCCGACTGGTCTCCGGACTTAGGTCGCTGGACGCCCGTGTCTTATCCTGTAATCCTGTGCAGGTTGTGTTAGCGCGAGAAAAACAACACCTGCACCGGCTAGCGTTTCTAAACTGTATTACACAATTCAGTTCACGCAATTTAAAGGCGTGTCAAGGTCAAGTATAGTGCGCGGGACAGTCGCGGTCGTACGCTCTCTCTCTCCCTTTCTTTCCTTTTCCCCCCATCCATATTTGGCTGATCGAGCACTCCTGCAATGGCGCGCAGAGCAACGTTTGTGCCTGCGCGTGGTCAAGCGGTGGTCTTTGCTCTTACGGGGGGGAGTACGCGGGCGACAGCCACGTTTCGTGCGACCGCGGTGTGTTCCCCGTTTGTAGTACCTTCTCGCTGAGCATGCTATCGCATTGACGAAGCTACTTGCCGGGCCCGTCTGCTTGTTTGACCCCGGTCCGTGCGCGCTTCCTTTCCCGTATATTTATTTTGCGATCCCTCCTATCTCGTATACGTGTGCCTTCCTTCGTGCAGCCGTGTCGGAAAGGCAGCGCATTAGAGGCAAGGTTAAGGGATCGATGCGGGTGGCCGTCGGGGCAGAGAGAGAGTAGAAAAAAGAAAAACGAACGTCGGTTGAACAAAATGTTTCGCCTAGCGTCTAGTTCCCCCTCCACTCCCATTCGTCTTGCCGTGGAGCGGTTGGCACTCCATTTTCTTTTCGACGGAGGTGCACTACTACTACTACGTCTACTATACGTGGGGGTCGAATCGATCGATGCCTTACCTCGAGCAGGGAGAAGGTGCTCTCCTCCGTTGACCTTGAACTGGAAGCGCGCGTGCCCCGCCGCTGTCACCCACGACCGCTGCGTCGTCCGTCCGTCGCGGGTGAAAAAGCAGGTCGACCGAGCTGCCCGAGAGAGAGGGTGATAGGGGCGAGGGGGTGGCTGTGCAGGAAGGGCACTGTCCGTGTTTTTAATGCGCTCTTCCCGGGCCCGTCTAGTTTGCCCTTGTACGCGATGGCGCGGGGCTCGTTGCGTTTTTTTTTCTTTTTTTTGTTTTTGTTTCGTTCGCCGATTCTCCCGAGAGCGAACGATAGCGCGCTGCATATTATTCCCGCGATGCCCGTACACGTCCTACGTTCCACATCGAGGATAATTGGAACAACTTGTTCCCATTTATTTATTTATTTTTGTCGCGGAAAGCAGGCTTTTTCCAAAAATATTACGAATAAATATAAGCTACGCAGTGAACCGTTGCTTGAGTTAGACTTAATCGGTATAGCGAATAATTAGTAATTGGTTTGTTCAACTATCCAGAGCTTTAAACTTCACTCCAGCATATCGAAAACGCAGATGTGGATTTCGCGTTTAAGTTTTCCGAGCACCTCGAGGCACCAAGATCAGCGTGGCATATATGCATGGTAAATGGCATATAACATGGTTCTACGAGCTGCCGTATAGCTTATCGACACGGGCACTGCGCTGCGGTGCCGTACCTCTGTACCACTCGTCGGCGAATGAGTGGCCATGAGTGAGGGACAGACAGGAGGGGGGAGAGCCCCACAGGCAAGGCGGTCGAGAAATTAGGACGCGCGCTGCCGCATTTTCACCCTCACCTGCGCGGCGAGGCCGGAAGCGGTGCTTTTCCTGTTCCCTTCAAACGCTGCCTGCGGAGTCTGGCCAACACCTCCTAGACTAGAAGGCCGGAGTGCTCGGCGAGTGACGTCACGGGCAAGAGGCCATCGGCACGCTCGGGGATACGGGTTCAGTGAAGGGATCGCGGCTTGGTTCACCTAGCAGCCGTATGCTTTTATTGACCACTCCACACGTTTTCTTCAGTCGAAACTGCGGAATGAGCAGCAGGCACCTTACAAAGCATTTATTTAGAGGCACAGATACAAAACAGCTTTGTAAAGCTTGTGCATGTATTGATGCCAAAAGCTTTTATAGCGTCGCGCTTTGTCGTCTTTGTAATGTACGTTTTTTGTGAAAAATTATAATTATTTATTATACCCCATACTTCATACCTATTACTTCAAGTAAATTGAATCCATAAATACCTCTCCTTCCATATTTTGTACTTGTGGTTGTTACGGAACGGCAATGACGAATGTAATGCACTCGATTAGCTTCACAATTGCGTATGAACAATTTTATTTGGGACACATGTATTTATTACAATCTAGATTATGGTCAAACGAATGATTTCGCTTTCGACGCACTAATTACCGCAGTCCACCAATTTACAACTCAAATAAGTTTAGAAATGGGATATAAAACATTTGTGCAGCAATTTATACGAAAACAGCTGCCTTATTGCGCAGTTTCAGCGTTTCTCTTCCTTGCCTTAGCATTGGCATCCAATATTTTGTCATTCATCTTGCAGCAGTAGTTCTTCAATAAAATATTCGTGCTACACCACAAAAGGTGCCTTAACACAAATTCAGATTTATGTCTATCCTCGCAGGAGTCGAACTGTGAGGAATCATCACTTTCTGTAAATGCACTTGCTATAATTAAGCAATTAACCTTTCCGTATTTTTTCAAAAGTAACTATTTAAAGAAGTTCTGAACATCTTACCCTGGAGTGCGCTAATACAATGAAGTCTGCACGTGGTAGCGCCCTAATCCAGGCACTCTGGGCTTCTTTATCTTGCGGAAACTTGAAGACATTATTTTTCTGCCTTGATTTGTACATGTAATTGCTCCGGCTATTCGCAACTTTCACGGCCTATAGGGGGCGCCACCTTAAATCCAACATGGCTGTCCGAGAGATTAAGAACTAGAGCAGTCAGTGCAGTGCTGCGGTCGTCTTGCTCAGTGGCATGTTGTTTCGCGTCGTCATGCTGAAATGTCTCTTCAATTTACACGCCCGCTGTCGTTAGATTGCGTAATGGCTCATATTGGGCGAGCAGAACGCGGGATTCGAAGCCAGCTTCTCTGGTCATCTTGTGTCAACACACAAGATGACCAGAGACGGCACAAAAGCGTGCACGTCGACGTCTGTGACTGTTGAAGGCCTTTGCATAAAAACTTCGCGACTTCGAAGCAAGCCACATCAGCTGTGGTTTCAGTTTTACCGCGACGGTGTTATTAAGAGAAGTGACCGTGCTTTTTATTTGCTATTCTATTAATTTGACCTTTTTGAGTGGGTACCATGAACTTTTATACGGTGTGGTGCTCTCTGCAAGTTGTTACTTAGACCGCTTGAATAAGCCGCCGTGTCGAGAAAAAAAAACCTTCCTGGTGTCGCGCGACCGAAGTCATTTACATCGACGGCGTGAAAAGCAGCCCTAAAGCAGCGCTTTGTGTGCGAAAATTTGTTGTCTAGTTATCCCTGCCTGTGTTCACAAAGCTGTATGTTGAACGCCAGAAGTAAACAAAAAACCATATCTGACTGCTTTTGCGAGCTAATACGATAACCGTTCACCCTTGTAATTTGGTTGTTGCGCTTTATGCGTGCTGTGCAAGCTACAGTCTTGCGGTAGTTTTACAGCCTGCGTGAGTCCTACCGCGTCTTGCCTATAGACAGATCAAGCGATACATAGCCCATATTTACCGGTCCGCGGCAATGCTCGCTTCATTCTTCCAGTTATCTTTATAAAATAATATGCACCCAGATCAGCTGAGGGTTCGCTACGCGAACACTGCACAGTAGTTTAACGTTTGTTGGACTACGATTTGTTACCTTACGAGTGCAGTCACGCGCGCCTGTGCACACGTAGCAGCCGCGCATCGAAGTGGCAGACGAGGTACGAATTCCAGGTCCCTCCA
Organism: Dermacentor albipictus; assembly: GCF_038994185.2. Classification (NCBI taxonomy): domain Eukaryota; kingdom Metazoa; phylum Arthropoda; class Arachnida; order Ixodida; family Ixodidae; genus Dermacentor; species Dermacentor albipictus. Next base: position 120,808,070 of record NC_091823.1, read on the forward strand.
CGCCTGCGTCACTTTGCTTCGATGCACAAGTAAGAAACTCATCTCTCTGTTCCGAAATGGTGGAATGTCAATCCGGCGTCACAGAGCACGAATGCATGAACGAGAACAAGAAATTTTGAAGCAGGTACAAGGCTTGACGGAGAATGTTTGCGCTCCAAAGTACCCGCAAGGGCATGAGTGGCAAGAACACAAGCGTCAATCATCCTACAACACATCTGAATTAAGATTGCGCATTGTTTCTTTCCCTGCACGTAATATAGAGCTATGCCTGCGTCTTTATGGAGGTGCGCCTATTCGCGATTTCAAGTGCTCGGAATCGTCACTCATTTGTCGTATTCCAAAAAAAGTCCTCCGGCATGAAGTGCGCACTGCAAACCTTCATCGCTTCTGTGACAGCTTTGCCAATCCGCAGCTTAATAATCAATTTCTTCCTCATCGACGCAGCCGGCGGGAATGAGTGAAGGCTCACATCACCTACCGCATAACTACCGCTCGGCACCCATTACGGCACGCAGAAAATACGGTTACTTCTGTGTTTGCTCATTATTAGCATGTTAAGTGTCCTTCAGGAACCCACAGGAGCTTTGAACGCGTTAAAACATCAACCAAAAGTGAAGGAAAAGCGTACACAACACCAATACGCTACCCGAACGGGCGGCAGCCAGCGGCGAGTATAATCTTTCGATTGCTTCCGGCCGCCGCCGCACGACGGCGCCACCGTACGTGAAAGTTGCGAATTGGGCACGCAGCACTTATTAGGCATATCTTGGCATGGCACTCCACATTCTGGGGCAATGAAGACTCGCTGTACACACAATCGCAAGGACAGCACAAGTGTTGAGACTACATGCACTGGTCACGTCTAGAAAAAAATGTGCGTTCGGAAGCATGCAATAGTATGGCCGAGCATGCCGGGACTTGTTTAACCCCGAAGCTATTCAAGGAGCGGCAGGTCTCCTGGAACTAACTGAATTGTTGTCGCCGCTTTCGTCCCCTCGGTCTTCTCCGAATAGCCGGGGTTAACCATTGTATATCTTCCGCGCTTCATTTTCAAAACTGGTGCGCCGCTCGTAGCTTCGTAGCACGCTGCACGGAACTTCTATGTTGGCCTCTTGTGCGTGACGTCGCTCAAGGGGAGAGGGTCAGCCAGAAGGCCTTAAGTTCTCTAGAGGGTGTTGGTCTGGCGCGTTCGTGTCGTGACGCCACGGTACTCTTTCTGTTTGAGAGAAAGAGAGAGAGAGAGGGAGGGGAAAGAGACGCTGAACGGGACGGCGCTGCGTCCGAGGGAATTCGCGGGTCTCCGACTAATCCGAGATTGATGGCTCGCGTTGGCGCTGGAGAGAGCCAGCCGCCCGCGCCCTTCCGATCCTCGTCAGGCCGACCACTGTGCCTCGCGCGAGAAACGGTCGAGGAGGACGACGGTTTTTGTGCGATTGCGCGGTATATGGACAGACGCTTGCTTGCTCGAAGGGGCGATAAAGGAAAAAAAAAAAGCGCCAAATCAGTCCAGTTTGGTCTTGTTCGAATGCTCCATTGTGCGAGAATTCCTGCATAATAGGTTGATCATTAGCAGGGGAAACAAAGGTCAACTTTTTTTTTAATTTTGCGCTGGTGCGTCACGTCACGGTTTCAAAGTATATTTGTTTCGCATTTGGGCCGCCGCGGCTTCGGCTCGCTAAACGTTCCCGAAAATTTCGATGTTTAACCTTTAGCTCGTTCAGAACATGTTGGCGTCCCCTCTTTTTTTTTTTTACCGATAAGCAATTAGCTACATGACCCGCTAGCAGACGCCTGCTATATATATATATATATATATATATATATATATATATATATATATATATATATATAATGTGTGTGTGTGTGTGACGTCACAGCGAGCTGCCGCCAGAATGCCGGGATGGCCTCGCCACTCGTCCTTGCGTTTTTAGCCTCTTCCATTTGTGGCTCGCGCCAAACCTCTGCTCGTGCGTGTAACAGTGGCTTTTCTGGTGTTTGGAGATATAGAAAGGCAATTTGCTAATACATGGGGAAATTTTTCTCTTCAACGTGTCCGTTTCAATTTTTTTTTCCCCTTCCGACGCACTGATGTGCCTGAATGTCCCCCTCTTCTGCTGGGCACCGTCTTCTTTGGTACCTTGTCGATCTCCTCATATCGTATCATGCGGCAACGTAGTCTTAACTGAACCAGCGTCCTTGCGCATAGCAGTTAGGCGCGTGCCTCTGTGGCGCACGTCTGTTAACCCCATTTATGGCCGAACGTTTAGCAGACGGCGTGTATCTAGTGCATACGGCGAGTCGGCGCGGCCACATGCAGCTCCGCCCGTGTGGCTGATGACAGAGTTTCCTACAAAAATTACTAGAGGGAACTCTGGCGCTGCAGTCGTTGTGCTACCATGGGAATGATGGGAAGTACATGGATTTGCCTGATCTTCGTGCTTGTGGATTCAAACGTTCTTGTGGCTTTGTATATTACGCTATATAAATCTTATTGTCGTATATTTCAGCGCAATCTATATTCTTCGAAGTGCAGGAGACGCCGGGATCGCGTACACTTGCTATTAATTGCAAACAATTGAGCTTGTCCAGGTGGCAAAATCGAAACGCGCCAAGCGTCTCAAGGCACTGGCATGCCCGCGATAAATTCATAAGGGCGTTTCATTCGCTTGTCGATACATGCGTTCGTGGCTTAAAGGCTAAACCCCATTAGCGCGATTTTGTGCGCGACAGCGACGAGCGACGGGTTCGCGTGACGGATCGGGCCGTCGCTTGAACAGATCGCTCGGTCTTGTCGCGCGATCGCTCGGTTTTGCAAATCTAGAATTCGTCGCTCGTCGCCCGGAAGTGCTATGAGCGACTAGCCAATAGCGCAAAGCCGGAACTGGATGTACAAAACTCCAGTACTTCCGATTGTCGCACGGAACGAGCAAACGATTGAATTTTTATAGGTGCAAGAATAAGAACCTACTGCAAGACTTTCAGAAATATTTTATGCTGCTTTTTATAGTAAAATACATCAACTTAAGTTAATAAAGCACGCGTCACGCTAGTTTTGGCGCCTATATTGCTGCCCTCATACCGGCAACACTGGGGAGACGTCGCTCGAAGTCGTCGCTCGCATGGGGTGCAACTTGTAGGCGACGAGCGAACGCGACAGCCATCTCCATCGCGTCGCTTGTCGCTGTCGCGTGCAAGATCGCTTGCATGGGGTTTATACTTAACGGTTTCAATATCATGCTTCTGTGCTAGAGTCCCTGTCTTCGAAACCTCCCGTCGGGCAATTTTAATTGTGTTTATTTAATTATTTATTGCGCATTGTACTGTTGAAAATGACGAGTTTGCAAAGTCACAAAGCCGGTTTGAAGCCAAAAGGACGAAGTTTAGGCAAATCCATGTACTTCCCATAATTCCCATGCTAGGACAACCGCTCCCATTACAGCTCCCGTAGACACTAGCGCCAGAGTTCCCTCTAGTAATTCTTGTAGGAAACTCTATGGCTGATGACGTCGATCGCCCGTTCGGGTGGAGCATCTCCCAACGCGCTAGCTCGCGCGTTTGTACTCATTGCCCGCGCTTGATGCCGCGTCGCGCGGAAAGTGTGACGGCCACGCGCACAGAAATGGGCCCGTCGCTCGCGCGTTGCGAATCTGCGCCGAGAGAAGCAGCGAGCTGATGCGCGCATTTCCTGGAGCTTATCGCGCGACGCTGTATATGTGGTCCGATTGCTTGCGCGCTGGATTGCGAGGCGAGGGCCGTGTATGCATCTAAACGGCCTCCGATTTAGCCTGTATAGCGAATGCCTCCGAGCAACGTAGACGCCAGGCGTGTTTCATCGACGTTTGTTTCGATTTGCTGCCGACCCCGAATGTGTTTCCTTTCCCGTCTCGTATATCGACTCTGTGCACTGTTGCCGGTTCCGTCTACAGATTCCTGCTGTGCGCGCACCAGGTTCAATGCCAACAAAGCCGAGTCCGTATACGAGTCTTAGCAGGCATGCCTTCGTAGCTGACTACGTACGTTATGGCTGTGTACGTTCAGGTTCCAGCAAGTGTGCGTTCGGGATGCACGTATGTACCGCCATTATCGTCCCATAGGGGCCTCCGCAAGACTTCGGGCATGCATGTTTCGACACCCGCACACCTTGGGCGCTGTGCTTTAGCTGGGACGGCCTTTTGGTTTTGCAAGCTCTTCGAACGAGTCGCACCTGTAATGTGTCCGCATTTTGTTATGCGCTATAAGCGAGTTATTATTGTTCCAGCGAGAGATTTAACGTACCGCGAGGTGTATATACCCTCGTCTTCCACGTACACGTGCATGCAGTGCGCGGTTTCTTCGCCGCAACGCCCGCCACCCAGGCTATAGAGCTGATCGCACTAAATGAAACTAGCTACAAGCGAGACACCAGACTCGTAAGTCATCATGACGTTTATCGTCGACGTCGGCTCACGAGCAGATAGTGTAGCGTCTGGCGCAATTTTACTGCGTCTCAATAATGTTTCACCTGTCTGGACCGCCGCACAGACTCCGCGCTTGCGTGAGGGTTGTAACTTCGTCTTGTAGAGCATGTACAGTGAAACGCAAAAGTTTACGGGACGCAAGGTCTGCCAGGACGCTAAATTCTCGCGAAGCGTGGTAACGCAGCCTCGCATTAAATGTTCCAGCATGTAGTAGCCTTCGCCACCTACACAGTGATTCATTAAATACGAAGTGTCGTGCCTTAACCGTGCAGGAATTCACATTTGAAGGGGAAACCGCATCCCGTAAACTTTTGCTGTTGACTGTACATATTGCGAAACGCTAAGGTCGGCACAGACGAAGTAGCGTGTGTACGTGTACGGCGGCATGCATCGTTTTGCGCGACGGGTTGGTTGTTTTTGCGTTTTGCGTTTTTGCGTTTTTGCTGCACGAGGCCACTCCTCATTTCTTCGTTGTTGTTGCTGGCCGCGGGGGTGTCGATCGTATAAGTACGCCTGTTTCAGCCAGTGCGGTAGCTATACTCGTTGCCGACATTGCTGTGCTCGTGCTTTCACTACTTTCGCACGTCTATACGTCTCGGTGCTTATAGGGGATTGCCGAGTCGCACTTTGTAGCCTCGGTATAAAAACGGTCGTTATCGTCTTTGAGCTTTCGTATGCGGATCCACAGTTAAGTAAGTGGTTCGATCCGAGCCGGCGAGTAAAACACCGTTGTTATTACTTCCTTCACGAATGCGACGCAGGCTGGTGGTCTCACTGTGAGCGTGCGTCTTGGGGGGGGGGGGGGGGTGGACAAAAAAAAAAAAAAGAAGAGAAGCGTTGAGCTGTGAACTTTCAGCCGCCTCGTAATGTAAAGCGAAGCGAAGTACGACCTCCGTAAACGGTTTATTGAGGAAGTCGTATACGCTATGTCGCCTTTGGCCCAGCGCTTTATCTTGCGATAATGCACTGCCGTCTTGAAATCTTGCGATATCTGCTTTCTTGTGTTTGTCACTGCGGGAATAATGAAGGAGATCATAAAACTATGTATTCTGCCGGGCAGCGAGCGAGTCACTGCGGCTTCCGTTCGTAACAGAAAGTACCGCAGTAACGTCGAGTGAACAAACCAAGGCTGTCTAGTGTGACACGTCTACACTGGCCTGAGTGATCATATTTTATATAGAGAAGGAGGGAGGGGGGGTTATTGCGCGCTTTGACAGCTGTAATTCATTTTCGGATAACAATACAAATGCGGCTATGATGTCCAGCCATGATGTACCATTATAACTGTATACGACATGCTTCCAGACGGTTAAGATTTAAAAGCCGCCTCAGTTGAATCCTATATTACATAGAAGCGTGGGTAATGAAACTGCGGTCGATGGAGCACTGTGTACAGCGGCGGCAATTTACGAGTGCCATTCTCACCCCGAAAACAACGCGCAGCGAGATTTCTCGCTGCCCCAATCCCGGCATAAAATAAAAGGAGGGTGGGAAGCCGGCGGCCGTACACGTCGGTCTGCCCCCGTCGATCGTGCAGTCGGTGGTGCCGGGTGTCGTCTGGACGGAAAGCGGAAGTGACGTGCGGCGTGGTGTACCGGAAGCGGCACTTGTCCGGCGCGCTGACCCACAGTTCCGAGTAGGAGCAGGCGACGGGGGAGCCTTGATCTGGTGCAATCCTCTGTCGCCCGCTAATGAGCGACCGTGGGAGGAGGAAGAGGATGGGGGGGGGGGGGGGGGCGCAGTTTTTGTTTTTGTTCAGACCGGCGGCGGTGACCGGGAAGCCCATTCCTGACGCGCTTTTTCTTTTCGTGTGCGTGTGGGTACGCGTACAAGGCGTGGTTGTTGAACTGCCTTCTCGCCCTTCTCTCCTTATTTCCTCCTCTCAATTTCGCGTTGCGCATAACGCCCTCTTGCTTTGCTGATACCTTTGTTGCCACTTCGTCTCGGCTGGCATCATTTCTGCCCTTTGCTATTATTCCCAGCGTATACCGCGGTGTTTCGTACTCACGGCCATCGTGTATCGCTCCTTCTCGCTGTTCTCGACGTAGCGCCCGAGGCTCCCCCTGGTTGTTGCCTCCTGCGCGGACGCTCGACGTGAGGTTTGGTACGCCCCTGCGAATATATACCCCCTCTCCCGCCTACACCCTTCCCTCGCGCTTTTTATGTCATACGTTCGTTCTTTTTTCTTTTTTTGTTTTGTTTAGCCTCTTCGTCCGTCGCTTCGAGTTTCCTTCTGTGCGTGGCGCTTTCCGGAAGCGCACGCTGGTGTGTGTGCCTGTTTCGTGGCCCTGCTATCCGTTTCCTGCTCGGCGCGGCGGGCTACGAGCGGGTGTCGAACACGAAGTTGCACGAGCCGCGCTTGCAGGGCGGTGGCATGGCCGGCGTCGGCCGGCCGTCCCGAGACCGAACGGGAACGAACAAGTCTAGATGAGAGGGGTTATGTATATGCTGTAGGATCTTCTGTTTCGGACGCGATACGTTGCGTGATTTGCCGGTCGAAGTGCGTGCGCGTAACGCCGTATATAACAACGGTGTCGCTGTCCGCACGGACTACGCACCGCAGCCTGTTGCGCTTTCGTGCGTGCACCGGGCTTTAGAATGTGGATGACTGAGTCGTTTACCCGAAAATTTAGTGAAGGAACCGCGAACAGCTGTACAGCAAAAAAAAAAAAAAAACAGAGAAACCGCGTGTTTGCACGTGTTACTGTAGTATCCTAGTACTACAGTAACACGTGATATAACTACAGCCCGGCAACATAGCTATAGCGGCTATAGCTGTAGCTAGAGTACGGCGAAACAAAAACGAAATTACATGAATGTAGTCTTTCTTTTTTTCATTTCGCGCCGAAATGCAGGCACACCTATAGCCGAAATGCAGGCACACGGGATAGCCGAAAGTGGACGTGGAGGAGCCCGAACGGTGAGACTAGAAATGAAATAGACTTCATACTCTGCGCTAACCCTGGCATCATAAAAGATGTGGACGTGCTCGGCAAGGTGCGCTGCAGTGACCACAGGATGGTAAGAACTCGAATTAGCCTAGACCTGAGAAGGGAACGGAAGAAACTGGTACATAAGAAGCCGATCAATGAGTTAGCGGTAAGAGGGAAAATAGAGCAATTCCAGATCAAGCTACAGAACAGGTATTCGGCATTAACTCAGGAAGAGGACCTTAGTGTTGAAGCAATGAACGACAATCTTGTGGACATCATTAAGGAGTGTGCAATGGAAGTCGGTGGTAACGCCCTTAGGCAGGATACCAGTAAACTATCGCAGGAGACGAAAGATCTGATCAAGAAACGCCAATGTATGAAAGCCTCTAACCCTACAGCTAGAATAGAACTGGCAGAACTTTCGAAGTTAATCAACAAGCGTAAGACAGGTGACATAAGGAACTATAATATGGATAGAATTGAACATGCTCTCAGGAACGGAGGAAGCCTAAAAACAGTGAAGAAGAAACTAGGAATTGGCAAGAATCAGATGTATGCGTTAAGAGACAAATCCGGCAATATCATTACTAATATGAATGAGATAGTAGAAGTGGCTGAGGAGTTCTATAGAGATTTGTACAGTACCGGTGCCACCCACGACGATAATGGAAGAGAAAGTAGTCTAGAGGAATTCGAAATCCCACAGGTAATGCCGGAAGAAGCAAAGAAAGCCTTGGGAGATATGCAAAGGGGGAAGGCAGCTGGGGAGGATCAGGTAACAGCAGATTTGTTGAAGGATGGTGGGCAGATTGTTCTAGAGAAACTGGCCACCCTGTATACGCAATGCCTCATAACGTCGAGCGTACCGGAATCTTGGAAAAACGCTAACATAATCCTAATCCATAAGAAAGGGGACGCCAAAGACTTGAAAAATTATAGATTAATCAGCTTATTGTCCGTTGCCTGCAAACTATTTACTAAGGTAATCGCAAATAGAATCAGGAACACCTTAGACTTCTGTCAAGCAAAGGACCAGGCAGGATTCCGTAAAGGCTACTCAACAATAGATCATATTCACACTATCAATCAGGTGATATAGAAATGCGCGGAATATAACCAACCCTTATATATAGCTTTCATTGATTACGAGAAAGCATTTGATTCTGTCGAAATCCCAGCAGTCATGGAGGCATTACGGAATCAGGGTGTAGACGAGCCATATGTAAAAATACTGAAAAATATCTATAGCGGCTCCACAGCCACCATAGTCCTCCATAAAGAAAGCAACAAAATCCCAATAAAGAAAGGCGTCAGGCAGGGAGATACGATCTCTCCAATGCTATTCACAGCGTGTTTACAGGAGGTATTCAGAGACCTGGATTGGGAAGAAATGGGGATAAAAGTTAATGGAGAATACCTTAGTAACTTGCGATTCGCTAATGATATTGCCTTGCTTAGTAACTCAGGGGACCAACTGCAATGCATGCTCACTGACCTGGAGAGGCAAAGTAGAAGAGTAGGTCTAAAAATTAATCTGCAGAAAACTAAAGTAATGTTTAACAGTCTCGGAAGAGAACAGCAGTTCACAATAGGCTGCGAGTCACTGGAAGTCGTAAGGGAATACATCTAGTTAGGGCAGGTAGTGACTGCGGATCCGGATCATGAGACAGAAATAATCAGAAGAATAAGAATGGGCTGGGGTGCGTTTGGCAGGCATTCTCAGATCATGAACAGCAGGTTGCCATTATCCCTCAAGAGAAAAGTGTATAATAGCTGTGTCTTACCAGTACTCACCTACGGGGCAGAAACCAGGAGGCTTACGAAAAGGGTTCTACTCAAATTGAGGACGACGCAACGAGCTATGGAAAGAAGAATGATAGGTGTAACGTTAAGGGATAAGAAAAGAGCAGATTGGGTGAGGGAACAAACGCGAGTTAATGACATCTTAGTTGAAATCAAGAAAAAGAAATGGGCATGGGCAGGACATGTAATGAGGAGGGAAGATAACCGATGGTCATTAAGGGTTACGGACTGGATTCCAAGGGAAGGGAAGCGTAGCAGGGGACGGCAGAAAGTTAGGTGGGCGGATGAGATTACGAAGTTTGCAGGGACGGCATGGTCACAATTAGTACATGACCGGGGTTGTTGGAGAAATATGGGAGAGGCCTTTGCCCTGCAGTGGGCGTAACCAGGCTGCTGCTGATGATGATGATAAATTCAGGGGCCGAATGCGGACAGCTTTTCGTTCGTACGGGCTCTCCACCATTTTTCCGGCCGGCTTCGGTATCATGTCCAGCATTAGGATTGGGTACAATTCGCTCTCACGAACAATTCTCGCCTGAGAGTGTTTGTGCAGATATGCGCCCAGGTAGAGAAGTAGGTGGGCTGCCTCTTTCATATTACACCCGTAACGTAGCCGTGGCTGAGTGTATGTGACGCTGTGCTGAGCGCGAAGGCTTGGACTTCGACCTCCGATGATTGGTGTCGTCGCAAGTGCGGGCGTAGGTATAAACCCGACTGGTGAGAAATTAATCGCAGCCACACATGTGTGTGTGTGTGTGTGTGTGCGTATATATATATATATATATATATATATATATATATATATATATATATATATATATATGGCATCTCTCACGGTTTATTGTCTTCGTTTATCCGGAACGTTAAACCGCAATCAGTCGGCCTTTCAGGTTGCCTTTTTGGTCTTGGGCCGCCATGTTTCTTCGCTTCTGCCTCGATCTGGCATAGCCGAGTTCGCGCGCTCTCCGCGCAGGGGCCACGCGCGGGCTCATTTGCATACAAAACTCTCCGTCCGTGCTGCCGCTGATTACACCGGCCGCGAGTTTCTCCCGCCAGCGGCCGAGCCAGCCAGCCACGGGCTCGCGCCGTCGATCCAACCCCCTCCCTCCCTTCCTGCTATAATAGTAAAGCCTTTCACAGCCTCCTCCTGCGCCGCTGCGCTTCTAATTCGCGTCGCCCTCGATTTGTCGTCGCCGCCTCCTCCCTAATGACCGACGCGCACAGAAGAGGGTGCGCGAATGATTGCTATAGCTGCTGGCCGTCCTTATTTCCGCAACGTTTCTGCCATTTCTAAGAAAAAAAAAAATCGCGAGTGGCGGGGATGTTTGGTGGACCTTTCGTTTGTCCCATTGTGGCCGCTGCGGTCCGGTGGCGCTCGCCTCTCGGCCGGCCCGAGGTGTGCATTGTGCTGCTCCGCGAGACGTCGTCGTCTGTCCGTGTATGTCGTCCCCTGCCCCTCGAGAGACGCGAGTGAGTTAATTCGCGGCCGCTGTATGTTACTCCCTCGCCGCCTCGCCTGTTCCGCGCAGTTATAGCACAGCGAAAGCTACGGGGTCGCGCGTCAGCCAATCAGAGTTGCGAAACCAGAAGAAGAGCGCGGGCGCTCGTCCTTGCTGGAGGCGCCACGCCGATCTCTCACCGGGCGTCGCCGACCCGAACGGAAAGTTCGAGGAAGGATTAGTGAATTGTAACGCACCAGTGGGCGAGCCGCAGCTTCGACCCATCTCGCGAACCACGTGGCCCCGTTTTCGTTGCCGAGATTGGTCGAAACGAGCATCCCTATAGCCTCTCGTTCACTGCGTGGAACTAGTGAATGGGGAACCAGCGCTGGAGTTTTCACGGCGCCTGCAGCGCCGCCCTGGCGGTCAGAACGTGCACAATGCAGCCTCCTCCGCGGACGAAGATTGCGTTGCGTGCCCTTAAAGTCGAAGGAAAACAAAAGGGCGCCGACGATACTGTTGCGTATACAAGTGCCACAACTAAGTCGGGATGAGGGAGCATGTATCCTTCTGCGTCTTTCCATCTAAACCCTACGAACAAGAACGGAGGCGGCATTGGATCCAAGCAGTCAGGCGAGCGGAGTAAGCTCCCGTCTTGTCGCCCTGTCAAGCGGTGTCGGGCTGGTTTCTAAATCAAATTTCGCGTGTATCCTTGGTTTATTCGACAGTGAAGATGGTCAGCCATGGCAGACAGTACCAAACAGCAGAATCTGCAGTCGGTATTTCGTCGGAAACAAAATAAGCAATAGCATGCACCATCCGGCATATGTACCATTTTTCCTTCGCAATGCCACCGCCAAGCCCCTTCCAAAGCCACCGCACCAAGTGAACGATACGAAAGGTAAAAATTATCCATTCATTGTCAAGAATTATGTGGGAGGGAAACTGCCTTGTAATACGAGTTGTATGCGCATAGTGCCGGCGCACGCGCGACTAAGCCACCTATGTGTTAATAGAAATGCGGATGAGGACTCGGCGCTGAGATGCATCCGGCAAATTTATGTAATTAGTGCTAAATGTAGCCAGGATTGTTAGGATCAAGCAGCGGAGCACTCAAACCTTTGCTTGCGCGAGTCAGCTGATGCGATAAAGCTTTCTTCTCCATTGACTGCTGTGGCGAAGTAACATCAGAATTTTTATGTCTAGCCAGAGAAATATGGAATATCTTCAGGCTAACTAATACTTACGAAACCATAGCGCAGCACGACCGGAGCCATAACTGCTAGATTTGCGAGGCAGGCAGCCACGCAAGCATGGCATCGATACACGACGCAACCGTTAAAGAAACACACGTGCTCGCCACGACGCACTGTGAAAAATATTTAAAGCTTAAAAAGCTTTCTTCGTCATTTCTTCACTTGATGGCGCTAGCTTCTTTACAACTCCACTTCAAGCGGCGCGAAAACGGAAACATACGAACTATAATACGGCTGCGTATGTGTGTGTCGTCTGGTTGTGTGGCTGAAATATGCCGCGTTTCGTCGCCAGGGCGGCGTGCAACGCACTCTTTTCGACGCGCCGCCTATCCAGCGCTGGTTCCCCATAGGAGCGCACGTAATTGCTGTACGCGCGCGAGCAGTGCGCTTCCTGGTCGTTTGTTGGGGTGGCCTTGGAGAACGGACGGGGCAGCCAGCGTCCGATGCTCACGCTGTTCGCCAATGTGAAAACCAACGTCAGATTGCCGTTTAATGCCCCTGCAGTTGTGCAGCCACTGGTGTTTCGACTGACGCATTTGCGGGAATCGACGATTAAACGCAGTTTACACTCCCCCCATCCCCCGCTGTTTTTTTTTCACATTTTGCGCGGTGCGCGCGCAAAACGGGATTAGCGAAGTTTTCGTAACCTCCCCAGCATTGCCGGGCGTATAGTTGCCTTCGGCAGGTGTGTGTGTGTGTGTGTGTGTGTGTGTGTGTGTGTGTGTGTGTGTGTGTGTGTGTGTGTGTGTGTGTGTGTGTGTGTGTGGTGAGGCGGGGGGGGGGGGAGGGAAGGTGATGACAGCTAGCCGCGCGGGGTGCCAACGCCGAAGCCGATGTGACGTAAATAGCGAGAGAGACCGGAAAACATGTCGCAAGAGGCATGCACGGTTATGTTCTTCGGCTTTCATAAGCCGAATCATGTAATATGTTCGTGTCGTGCTTTGCGCTTAAGATGTTCTCACTCGATTTTTTTTCATCTTTTTCACTCCCCACGAAGGCTTTCGTTTGCGTTGTATTCATTATGGCGCGTTCATTTGAAACTGAAGAGAATTGCGGTATCCGCAGTATGCTCATTTGAAGGCGTATTCTGAGCGGGTTATGCACGCACGCACGCACGCACGCACGCACGCACGCACGCACGCACACACACACACGCACACACACACACACAAGCATGTACCACATGCGCCGCCAATCGAGCGATGGTACCAAATATCATCATCATCATTGACGCCATCAGCGCCTTGTAGGACGTCTAAGGCTTGCGAGTGCTGTTCTAGTAGATAAACGTCGTAACTACTCGAGAAAGTGGATGGGAAAACTTCGCCCGCCGCGGTCGCTCAGTCGGTAAGAGCATCGCACACGTAATTCGAAGACGTGGGTACGTGGCCCACCTGCGGCCACGTTTTTTTTTTTTCATGCACTTTCATTTCCATTGATTCGCCATTTCCTTAATTCCTTTAATATGTACAAATAATTTCCCCTATATATGCTGGCCTTGGTGTCCTTGTTGACTTCTCACGATATGACTAGTAAAAAAAACCGGGCCCCACGGATTCCTTCTTTCACGTTCGTGTATATATCCACACGGCGATTCCCGCTATTCGTAGCATAAGGGCTTACTGAACTTTCGCACTTTAAAAGGCGGCGTACTGCTGGTTTGTGGCGCCGGACAACAGCAGCGCGTGTTGTTTTCCAATGCGCGGCCGCCGTACGCAACCGCATCTCGCCTTTTTGTGTTTTGCTACGAGCCGATCCGCGGCGACGCTCGAGTCAACAGCAACGTTAACGCGCGCGCGACGGGATGTAATGTGAGAGACGGACCACCTGCATCCAGCGCCTTCGCGAGCCGAGCGCCGTTATCTTGCGGCGGTGGCGGCGCACTCCTTCCGTTCTTGACCTTTTGGCTTCGCCGACCTTGACAACCCTCGAGATGAGCTGTGAAACTCGTGTGCATAAACGCACGCGCGCTCAAGGCGGGTGGAAAACGTGCTCGAAGGGGGGGGGCAGCCCCCCCCCCCCCCTTGCACACATTGATAAAAAGCCACCACCATACTTCTTGGAATGTGACAGGCGTCGAGCGCACGTCTTCCGATTCTGCGTCCGCCCTTGAAGCCGCCTTTCGCGCATTTCGCGCACTTTGCAAAAGATAGAGAGAGAGAGATAATACGAAACTTGCGGCTTTTTGAAGCTCTCATCTGCGATTAAAATATGACTTGTGGATGCGTGTGTGTTAATAGCAACGGCGCCGCGATGGATGACGACGGCACGCACGCGAGATGGAACGACTCTTCCGCCGCCACCTGCCCACCTCGGGCTTGTCGTCTCCGCAGGTGGTCCGCTGCGGAAGGGAAGGGATCGGGGAAAGCACTCCCGAAGGGCGTGCGCAATATCTGCTCGGCTTCGCGTATATACACATGGCTCCTTACACGAGGGGACACCCTTCTCGCATGCATTAACCATCCGCGTCGTCCCCTGTCTCGCTTGCTTTTTTTTTTTGCACTGTTCACCCCCATTTCCGCACGTTCTGCGCGCTTCAGTCTGGTTTTCTCTTTTTTCTTCGTGTTCTTTTTTTTTCTCTTTTTTTCGTGGTGTCTCGCTGCGCGCCTGAGTGTCCGTGGGCGCGGGCGGGTGACCTCCTTCGAAGCTGTCTTCTCCTCGAAGCTGCTGGGATTTGCTGGAAAGCAGAATTGACGACCACGCGGTGGCGGCGCCGAAGGACGGCGACGAATGGGGGACAGGGGGCGGTCAGGGTTGCATAAATTACGGCTTAAAACGTTGTCGGGTTTATGCGCGAATACCATTACTCGGCTGTTGAGCCTAATTGATTTTACGAGGGAGCCGAGCTGAAAGCGACAGTGGTTACGGCCACGTTCGGTTCGCTTGCGTTAGCGTTGACCCGTTCTCGACGTTGAGCCCGATGAACGCCTAGCGCTGATTTGTATGCAGACAGTAGTGCCGTTGCTCCGAGGACGAGGCGCAAGTCGTGAGTTGCAGCACCGAGGGTACACGTCGTGTTAATCTGTGTTCAGGGAGAATTCCTCTGGCGTTTTGTGTATATATATATAGGGATTTCTCTTGAAGGTAAAATGTGACCAGTGTGACTATGGGCGCGACTGTACGCTAGTGTGCGGTATCGTAAAGCACTCGAACGTGACATTATCGCTCACGAATTCGACGTCGTTCGGGGTGACACTCCCAGGACATGGTACGTGGGTAGCGAGATGTTGCGGTTCGTTTGTAGCTCGATTTTCCAGCGTGCTCTTTGTCGAAAACTGCATAGCAGGTCAATCTATAGAGCTCGCGACTGTCAAATGTACGCACAGCAATAGTTGGCTTTCAGTAAAAAAAAAAGAAAAAAGAACACACACAAGCAACGATCTCGAAGGTTGTGCTATTGCGGACCGCGTGTGCGGGGAAAAAAAAAATTGCGGAGCCGGAAACACGTCATGATCGCCGTTTTTTAGGCACCAGCTGTTTTGCGTATATTGTGCGTGACTTACATTTCTGTCTGGTTCTTTTGTGCGGCGTTAATTACCTGCCATATTAATGTTTCTGTTTGTGACCCCCACACTAGTGTTGTGGGTATAAATAAATAAATACGAGAACAAAGAACGGAAAATAAACGTCAAATATATAGCCTACTTGTTTACGCGTTGCGTAGGCAGAGCAATGCCTGCGCATACGCGAGAGGCACGTATATCGTAAAATTTTAGCATCGCGTTTCCATTACGCCGATACCGTGGCGGCCCTATACAACTCATTCGCGGGACGGTTAGGTTAGCATGCTTTTGCAGCTTTTGCGCGTTCGGGCGTCTGCGCGTTTGCAGGTGACTGCAACAGCGCTAAAGTTTGCAGGTTACTATAGGTCTATTCGATTCAGCCAAGTTTCGCTGCACCTTCTGCACCTATTCACGGTGCACTGCACCTAGAACCCTCGATTCCCCGAGGTGCAGCAGTGCACCCTGCACCCCCGTGCTCGATTGAACGGGGTGCAAGGCAAGGTGCCGCCGCGGTGCACTGCACCCTTGAACCTTGAAGCGAGTGGGTGCAGCCCGGCAGCCCCTGCACTTTTTCGTTCGAGGTGCCGTGCACATTTTTCTGAATCGAACAAACCTTATGTGACGCGGCGACTTTGATACGCCCGATCGCGGAGGACAGCCTAAACGCGCGCGTCTGGAACGTTGCTGCATAGTACGCAAGTTTTCCGGAACACGATCGCGTTTTGGATCCGGCTCGTACTTCGGCGTTGCTTCGGCTACGCACTGACCTAGTTCAGCCGACCGAGCGCGCACGCTCTTGCGCGTAACGATGACAAAGGGGTGTCGAGTGTCGTCTGCTCCTCGCTCACTGTCTCGCGCACCGTTGCGAGCGTGTTGCTTGTTTTGAGCCTTCGCAGCTTGCACTGTTTCGCTGCCGCTGTTTTTCCTTTCGCGCACTGTGTAAGGTTTCTTTTTATCGGATTGGCTTGGCTGTTACCACCCGGTGCGCGGAGCTTCTTTGGCAAGGTATTGGGAAGCCGCGGCGCACTTTCGCGTGCTGTCGCTTGCGTGCGCATCTCGTATTTATTTTTTCCGGTTCGGCTCTCTCCGCGAGCGTCCCACGCAGGCCTTTGCCTCATCGTAGTATCTGCTCCCGCTTCGTAAAAAGAAAGAAAAGAAAAAGAAACGGCTGTGGCTTCGGCGTTGTGCATTTCGCTATCCGAAACTCGGAACGTGCGCGGATGGGTTGGGCGCCAAGAAATGGCGTAATATTGTTTTTTTTTTTTTGCGCTGCGGTGAAACTGACGCCAAAGCTCTTTCTTCCTTTCTTCCTCTGCCGAGCATGCAGGGCGGATGTCGCTGATTATCTGCGTGCTGCGAACTTTTGGAAACCTCGTTAACAGGGGAGAAAGTGGAAATGCGTATTTACACTTCCTTGCGCGAGGAGGTTAACCAGAAAGCGGATGTAAAGACAATCGGCGTCGTCCAAATCTACGCCCCGGCGACAGCCCTCTCGGGGTAGCGACAACCAGTCTCGAAGGCTATGCTTTTGCTGGCTGCATGCGCTGCAAGCGAATGCAGAGCCGCAAACACCTCGTGGACGACAAGCCAAGGCGTGTACGCCGCTGGTGCGCGTAACTGTCGCCACTTTCGGCTTACGTGGGGAGCTCGTAGGCAGCGGGAAACGAATTAACGAGCAGCCGTATGACGGTAGTGATGCAAAACTATCGTTAATTGACTGTCGATGGTATGAACAGTGTTTTTTCGTGGTGAAAAACAAGGAAGAGACTATTGAAAGTACTAACTATCGGTAGCATTACGATATTTCGCTATGCAACTATCAAGAATATAACAAAAAGCTATCGATTATAGTACTATGCATAGTGTTGCGCGGTGGTTTGCTATTGACCGTGGGATGTATTTTATGCTAGTGGTATCGCCAGAAATTTTGCGGTAGCTAACCGTCGGTAACACTCCGTTCAGGCTACTGGGAACGAGGAATGGTCGTCAATATTACGTTGCAGCGTTTACGTGAGCTTACATAATCGACCGTGAGCTACCGATAAGTACTGTCGATATCGGTTGCCTGCTAAGTCGATGCTATTCTTACCAGCAGTTTTTGTACTATCGCTAGTTTTGCGCCTCACTAATGGACAATCGTCTGGACCGACTGCCCTGGCATCATCTCTTCTGTTATGACAAAGCCCACAGGGCTGTATAAGCTTGTGCACGCAGGTTTGGATCAGCCAAGCAAGAACTTCGTGACGTCATTGCGAGGCATCGAAACAAATTTAGCGAGGTTTTCTGTTTCCTCTTTTTTTCCCTGCCGGTTGCTCAACGGGACCTTGTGCATGCTTTCTGCCTTGCATTGTGACGTCATCTACGTACCGGACTGCTGCGCATGCGCAGTAGTGGATGCAGAAATCGATTTCTTGTGGATGCCTTCTGCCTTGCATTGCGACGTCATCTACGTATCGGATTGCTGCGTATATATGCGCAGGAATGGCAGAGCCCGGTTCCCGTTCATGGGCCGTCGCGTAGGCCGCAATGGCCATGGTGTAGCCAATCCCGTCGCAGTGTCGAAACCATTGGGCAACGAAAAAGGCTTCGTCGAAACCCCGCAGGCGGCCCAATATTGTTTCCCTAGAAGCGTGGTGCGAAAGCGTTCGTGTAATTCGATATAGGAGTGCGTTAAGGAACTCCGCGGGTGGTGGTCAATTCGATTATGGGTGCGGTTCTGGACGTTGTCGAATTCGGCGGTGGCGTGACACGTTGAGCCAATTCGGAGAGGCGGCCTCGAGGGCTGCTGCCACGGACTCTCGGCCCAACTTGCCGCGATCAACAGATTTGGCGTTAGGGAGGAATTATAACTCGACGGTGTCTGCAAGCATTGGCATCCCATCTTCCACGTTTCGAGCTTCTGGGAACAACACCTCGTTGGACCATGTATAGCCGTTGCTGGAACTATAGGCGACGTTTCGGAGTCGTTCCGTTCCGTCTGTGATGAAGTGCGCGAAACGCTTTAAAACTCGTTTTCTAGACTGTTTCGTAAGAAAAAGAAAAGCGAAAAAAAAAAATGTTCGCCGAGTGATAGTTATCCTTGGGAGTGAACGGAGGCTTCGAAGGATGGCGTCAGCCCGCCGGCAAATGTCGGCCTCCAAGGCTGCCGCCGACGCAGCCGGGTCAGAAAAAAAATTGCGCTGGACTTCGCTCGGCGCCTCCGCGTTCTCGTTTGCACTCGGTCCCTGACCGCGTGCAGACAGCCAAGGCCTTCGGTGCCCGCTTTTCTTTTACGCAGTGGCTGCGGTCCTCCCCTCGACAGTCTCGGAGAAAAAGGGTAAAAAACGCGTCTCTGCCTACAAGTTGGCTGCGGCTGTCGCCACACAGTCTCTCAAGCTGGTGAACGATTTACAGGGCGTTCGGAACGACTTGCGACAGCGCACGCGATAGTACACGTACTCGTTCGGGCCTGACCGATGGGACAGAACGAATGGTGGTGTGCCTGGGAAAAAGGTGTTTATTTCCGCCGTTGTGTACACACAAACCCGTCTGTCCTGCTTGTGTCCCGGGCTTTACGCCGCAGCGCGGCCTTCTTTCTCGCTGTTCATTCGGAAAGCTCAGTTTTCTTGATTTCTTGTGTGTGATTGCATTTGTAATTATCGTTACGGTACTGTACTCCAGTACTGGACGCAGTGTTTGCCGTTAGCTTCCAATTTCTGTATTTTTGTTTAATTGCTCTAGCAATTGTATGGACACTACAGGCGCATCTCTACCGTCGCCGTCGGGTTCTGTACGAGTGAAAGCGTGTGGGGGGGGGGGGGGGGGGGGGTGAGCCGGTGAGCGCGGTCCAATCTGGCGTGCGCAAGCGAGTCACGTGGCCCGGATGCGTGCCCTCTCCATGATAGAATGTGTAAGTGCTACTGAACGAGGACGTAGAAAGAAGCAGGCACACAAAGACAAGCGCTGTCTCCGTGTGTCTGTTCCTTTCTACGTCCTCGTTGAGTCGCGCTTACATATTGTGTCATTGTTGATTCGGTCAGTAAGAGAATGTCACAAGCTCATACAGGCGATAAAGCTACTATCCTTACTTCGTGCAGCTATCTACTAATTTGCTATCGCAATCGTTGCTTCGTCTTTCGGGCGGAACTGCGATTCTTTTTCTTGCACCCTGCTGTCCCACTATACCTGTGCGGACGTTGATGCTAGTCCTCTTAACATATATCCTGTATACGGTTATCCCTACCCTCCTTGTGATGACCACCTTCTGCGCCGTTGTATGGTAAATAAATGAAATTACGCGCAATTTGCTTATGACGAATAGGCGGCCTCGTTGTTTGGAATAGTGCTTCCACGAGGTCCATTGTTTCTTTCCCACTCGTGCCTGCAACCGTGACCGACGTATGCGCAATTTCGCAGTTTTCCGTGCCGTCGCGTGCTTGCACGTGTATACACAGGTCCACGCACTGCGTCGTGTATCCGGATAATATTGCTCGGTGTAATCGCTAGGATGTGTATACCCGCCGCTGCTTGTACAATCGACGTCAACGGATCGGCCGTAGTATAACGACGCGCATGATGCAAATAGCTTGTTCTCCTTGTTCTCTTTTTTTTTCTTCCTCGTAGTAAATGTACGTCGATATGGCGGTCGCGTAGAGCCCGCCTTTCGCGGTACACGCAATATTGCCGCGCGACTGGCCGCTAGAGAGACACTTTGTGTGCAGTATTCGCGCGCTTTACACGCTTGGAAAATCGCTGTTATGTAACGCGTATTGAGGAAGAGAAAGCGGTATGGGTAGTTTCTCATGTCGCTCTGTGCAATTTTCTCTTTGAGAGCTTTCCATCTAATTATAATGCCTAAGAAGTTGACCAATTAATTAAGACTAATTATGGAATTAGGCGGAATGAAAGAAAAATAGTTTGGCTATCTCCAAGCGACGTTAGACAACCTCACCTTTGTTCTATCCAGCTATGTGGCATTCGCATATTTTTTTAAATTAAAACCCTGGCTAAAGTTAGCTAAGACACCCTGCATAGGGAAGCGAGTTGGGCCAACTTCGATTAACAAGACGCGGCGGGGCTCAGACCCTGTGGCGTTCTGCTGGCCGAGCACGAGGTCGCGGGTTCGACTACCGGCGGCGGCCGCATTTCGACAGGGGCTTATAGTGCACAAGAAACGCCCGTGGGCTCATTAGATTCATGTGCGACCGTGTACGCTATAAAGAGCCCCAGGTGGTCAAAGTTAACCCGAAGCCCCGGCGTCTCTGTCAGAATCGCAGTGTTCCCTCGGGACGATAACAAATCAATCAATCAATCAACACACGGGCGTTTTTTTAACATCCTGTTCAATCGATACGTGCTCGCTGCGACCGGTATAGAACCAATTAGCGGCTGCTTCTCTAAAACGGTGGACGGTGATCGCGCATTCATTGTCCGGTGTGTGCGTGCGCGTCCACCTACCCTACGAGCGTATAATTCTGGGCGCGGTCCGCGAAGTGGGAAATGCGCACCGCGTGCTGGCGATTTCGCTCTCTCCACCCACTGCGCGCGCGCGCCGACCTAAACAAACGTGATCGATGGCTCCGACGGGGGCTACAACGCTGGCGCGCCGCTCCGCTGCCTCCCCCGCCCCCTCCCCTTGCGCGGCCGCGTCCCCCCGTAGCGGCCCAGCCCCTAAGAAAACGGACGCCGGTGCTGCGGCGCGGGCTGGACCTTGGCACGCTTCGCTGGTCGAGGAGCGGCGGTAACCTCGCTCCCTCCAACCTCGCCGTCGCTCTCCGCGCGCGCATGCACGCACAAATTGCACCCGCAGCCAGCACCACGGTCGCCCACAACAACAACGCCGCACGCAGCTTGGCAACCGCTCTCCTCTGTCAGTCATCGCTGGCGGCGACGCTCGTTGAGCGAGTGGGCGCGCTCTTGCCTGCGCTCACCTCTCAGCGTCGCCGTCGGGTTGGCCTTGTGGGCGTTGCCTGCCGTTTGCTGGTCTCCTTCCTTCGTTGGGTTTTGCCGCCGACCGGCGTTATGGCGATGCGAAGAAGAGTTTGTTTTAGTGCCTCTCAACAGTTCCCGCCAGTTGGTGTGCTATATACGCCGGTCGCAGAGGTCGTTGAAATGGTGGCGCCGAGTGGTGGTGGTGTTTCATCCGCGCAAGTGGCGCGTGACCCACACACAGACACACGCGCACAGACAGAGAATGAACGAAAGTAGTTCTAACCTAGAATTGTTCGCGGTCTGGGGCTGCGGCTTGCATTTAGGGTTTTTGGGGACGCGGCATAAATGCGAATCGGGGTGGGAACGCGCGAGTTATACCTTCGAATCGAATAAAGTTGTTCCTTCAAGTACGAGGAGAGGGCATTTGCAAGAACTAAGCTGCCTCGAACAGTAGCCTCGGGCCACGGATTCTCTCCGCAGGCTTCTTATAACGGCCAGACACATATCCTCCAGAGAATCGAAAAACTGCGTCTTCCAGATGTTCGTCGCCTGAAATATGTGCCTTGTTACGATCGACCTGCAAGGGTACTGACCTGCGAACCTTTCCGAGTATTGTTAGCTGGTTCGCTGTCGCCTTCACGGTCTGCTTGGAGCAAGAGAACTCCTGGAAAAGGGTGTTTTGCGGTGCGTTTTCACGGGCCCCAGAATTCGTCACAGTCGAATGACAGTCGCGGCGGCTATCTGAGGAGTCAGCTCTGGAATCAAGAGGCGTCAGATGGGGTCAAGCGTTACAAGCTGTCTACGAGGACCCGCTCCGCTCTGTGTGTTCTGTGAATCCAAAGTGCGGATGTGAGTGTGTGAACCCTCCCCCTCAAAGGCGGGTCGACTACGACGACTTTGGACGGTCCGATTGGACGAAGGCTGGACGGTGGTTCTCCCTCACCTAGGCATCTAGGGAGGACAGAGGGCTTTTAAGCAGCCGTTTTTCGGCTGCTTGGGGTGCTTCGTGCGGTGTTCTTCCTTTTCAGTCTTGCTAGACTCATGAAATGTATCTCCTGTCTTCATTTAGATATTGTAAATAAATCCCGTAGCCCTCGTTCTCGATGAGAGCAAGTTACTCCCTACAACCACGCCCCAAGCGTGGGTGAGTTAGACGACGGCATGGGCCAGCTACCACATTTTTTACATGCCCGACTACAATCCTACAACTGGTTGCCAGCGGCGGGATTGTCCTACAACCCTTACAGCCTCCAGAACGTGTCACACGCAGCCGCGGTGGGCATCTTTCGGATCTCGCCGTTCGTAGCTGTCTCTCTCTCCATCAATATGTGCCAGGTTTGTGACTGCACGCTGCTGTTGGGCGTTCACTGTTTCCGAGAGCCCTCTCCCCCTTTTTGCGCCAGTTTCTGGCTCAGTCTGCCTGTCGCACCGCTTGTCTCTCTCGCTGTTGACTCTGCGATGTCCCCAGCCGGGTCGTCACGGTGTGTGTGTGTACGCCCGGCCTGCACTTGCGGAGGAGGAGGCCGTGGTTACAGCGCGCGCGCTCGCTCGCTTTGTTGTCACCTCTGCGCGCGTTCCTATTTTTGGCTCGTACGTGCGCGCGCACAGACAAAAGGACGAAAACACTGCTTGTCGCGCCTCGTCCACCGCGGTGCCAAAGTTGATGCCGTTGTCTTTCCCCCCGCAGCTCTCGTGTGCCCGCCCGTCAGTCGCACAATAGGGTGCGCCCGCGCGCGGAGCAAAGGGCGTGGTCTTTCTCACGTGACGGCCATATAGTGTATTTTCTGGCGCGACTGAGTTTTTTTTTTCCCCCTTTTCTGGTTCTTGGTCCGTTCCTGGGGGCGCGCACCGCGAAGTGTTCCCGTCCATTCTTAGCGCCTCCGCTGGCGTACGACGACCCCGGCGCCAGTAGCTCCCGAGATGGGAGGAGCGAACCATACAGATCGACGTAAATAGGTCAGATGCGAGCGATTATTCGTATTTGCGGTCCGGTGCAGGCTAATTCACTTTTGAAAAGTCCGTTCGTCGCGGCCCCGAAAAACTGGGGGGGGGGGGGGGGTATATTTACGGATTTGGTTTTGTTTGCTGTGCTTTTACTTTTCTGGTCGTCGCTCGCGCTTTGGACGATCTTTCGAATAGAAAACTGACGACGAAACAGAGCAATGTCGGCTGTGCGGAGTACGCCGACTGTTTATCCAGCAGTCGTACGCCTGAGAATTGCCGCCTTCGGATAATCGAGAAAGTCGCGTAACGACGTCGTCCAGACGTGTTTCACTCGTGCACGGTGTGCACTTTTATAAGGCACCCTGCTGTGCCTCCGCTCGAGCTCGAACAGGGCGGGCGCTCGGAAAATTGCGAGGACGTCTTCGCAGCGATCGTCGCGTTGTCAGTCCAGCAATATTTGCACGCCAAGTTAGGTTGAATTGCGCGCGCGCTTTGTTCCTGGTTGAGAGGAACGCTGTTTGGACTCAAACGGCGGGCGATCGCGAGCGCGTGATTGTTGTCGTCGGAGTTGGAAGAGCCGGGCGCGGCCTGGGAGCGCGCGGGGGGGGGGGGGGGAGGGAAGGCGTCTGTCAACGCTTCTAGCTATATTGGTCCGGCGCGCGCTTTGCGACAGCTGCTTGCGTGGGCGCCTCGAATGGTGTGTTAAACACGCGCGCGCGCGCGCGTACATGTATATATACAGTCGTAAAAACGGGAGGGGGCGCGCGGTCGACTCACCCGCTTGTTGCCGTTCTTCCGTACACGGTCGCTTGTTTGCGCAATCGCGCGGTTGTGTTTGAGAGACCTCCCCGCCCGCCCCCTTCGCTGTCCTCTCTCTCGTGTCGTTATCGCGGGGGGACTCGCTTTAGCGTCGTTCGGCCCTCTTAAAGCAGGTTGCCTCGTTGTTCCCTCGTCGAAGTGCGCAACTGTTTGTTGCTGGCACGCGTGAGGTCACTCTCGCTTGAGCGCGCGCCCATGAAGAGTTCGCGCGCGGTGCGAATAACCGCGTACGCGCCAAGTGTCGCCGTCTCGTTCCTCGTCCTACTGCGTCCACCGAGCGATGAAGCTGTGCCTGTTCGGACACACTGGCGTCGCGCGTCTCGCTCTCTTCGCGGGGTGGCTTCACGGCAGCGCGCGGCTGTGTGCGGGGGAGATCGCTTTCCAGCAGCGGCAAGTATAGCAGACGTAGTTGCGCGATGCCGGTCAGGTGGCGTATGCCACTCGGATAATTGTCATTGCCATGACTGTTGGTGCCATTATCTTTCTTTCTGTTTCGCCGCGGTGATTCTGTGAGCATCGTTTAGATCCCCCTAGTTAAAGAGAGAGAGACACAGAAGCGGCCTGCGGTGTTATTCTTGACGCGTGTCCGTCCAGAATCACACCGCCGCTACAACTTGCCGGAGACCCCGAAGCGCACGGAACACTTCACGACGCGGCTCAGCTGGCAGCGGCGTCCTGCTCGCCTTGTCCGGCACCCAACAACGCAGGCCTCAAGTCCGCTGCTCCATAGTTCTGGCACCTGACGGCGGCTCCTGTCAGATACGCCATGGTAGTCTTGGAAACTGCGGTTTTAATTAAGACTCTGCTGTTTTGTTTTTTCGTTTGCCACTACTTACAGCGACGCGCATGTGCAAGCAGTCCCCTCTCCCCCTCTCTCATACCGCCCCCTTCCTTTATTTCATCTCGCAGGAAAGCCCGCCGGAAAGACAAGGATGCATCTTCGAGTGGCGGCGGCGGCCAAGAGGAGCCCAAGATGTACCTGGAGTCGACGGTGCTCGAGTGCACCATCCCCGAGTCGCGGCTGCGCGACCTGGTGGACCTGCCCGAGGGGCTCGACTACAACGAGTGGCTCGCATCGCACAGTGAGCGCCCTCTCTCGCCCCCCCCCCCCCCCCTTTTCGCTAGCCACCACTACAGTTCTCAGAAATTCTCTTTGCTGCGCTGTCCTATCGGCGCTTTCCGTCAGGGGTCGCTGTCTCTCTAGTCGCAGCTTTGCAAGTTTGTGCGCGCTGCGTCAGTTCTGAAAGTGACTTGAGAAACAGTGGCTGCACCATTTGTTGTTTGCACCAAAGAGGAAGAAGTGCGCAGTGCTTCCTTTTTGTTCTTTCTTTTTTTTGTGGTTTCAAGCCGAGCGTGGTGCCATATCCAACAAAGGGGTAAACGGTCAACAACCGTACCTTTGGATATTTTCTATTCATCGTTCCCGTTGACCTCGTAGACGTACAACGAAAGTCCCACTGAAGCTTTTCAGGAAAACGGGGCAGTGAACTGGCTTTTGCTTGCTCATTCCTTCAGTGCTTGGTCAGTGGCTCACAACAGCTTCACAGTTTATATTTTATGCTGCCCAAAATCTGACAGCCAGGAGCTCATATAAAGTGATGACACATTAATGCACAGTGTTTTGATCAGGCTCTGCTAGCCGCAGAAGTGTGCTGACATTTGGTACTGTTTTGCTTATTTAACATCTAAAGTACCATTTCGTGTATTTATTTCGGTGATAAAATAATTTTGTTGGCTGCAGTTTAATCTCCACAATGTAGTTTTTCTTGAGCACTGTATTGACAGGAAGCTGCCAAACTTGGGCGTTTTAAAAGATCCGCTCTTTCGCCTCAGCACGTTGCCAAGGTAGCAGGCAAACAGGCACATTGTGTCAGATTTGGTGAATAGTATCGGTACAGACGAACTGCGTTATGGCAATCACTTTATTTTAGTGTCTCATCGCAGTTAACATTAATGTATTTGGCTGTCACTTAGAACTTCTTATTGTTGTGTATACTGAGAAGTTGTGTATACTGGTCTCAAGTCCTTTCACACAAAGAACTTCAAGCACATCTGTGCAAATACTTGTGCACTTGTCCTGTAACTGTGTTCCTTAATGAGGTGGAGTTAGAAAGCTATCGTAACAACGTAAAGCAGTGCATGTCAGTGCACACCTTCCTGTGTTTGTGTGTAGCCTAAATACTTCAGTTTCTTTATCCTAAAGCCATTGTGATTGACTTGATGCTCAACAGATGCGTCTGCTAGCTGGTATTTGCCATTGTAAGTTATGCAGTACGTAAATGAGAGTGCTCATTTAAGAAGCATCTGCATTCCATTTAACAAAGCTCCACTTCACAGGTCAGCTTCAGCTGATACAAAAGTGAGCGCAAGTTGGGAGTCCATAGATGCCTTCCTTTTTTGCTCCTTGCATAATGTCTCTGCTGATTCCAGTATTCTTCAGTGCAAGTGCAATCCTATCACTTGGTAGAACACCTCTTGAGGGACTTATTTGGATGAGGAAACTTCTGTACCTGGTAAATGCCTTTGAAAACCATTGAAGGTAAATCTATCTTATTGAACTCACTTTACCTTGTAAAACAAAGCGAGACCTGATTGCATGAAACAAACCCCTTATTTTCACTGTTGGCATTCTGTGAACATACTTTCTTAGGTAACACATCCAGTGCAGCCATTAATTACTGTTCAGCATCATATTTCTTGTACCTTCTCTGGAAAACGCACATTACCTTCCCCAGGACTTCAGTTTTAAATTTTTGTAGTCCTGCATGAACAAACATGCTTCAAGAAAGGAGTATCGTTTTTTTTTTACCGTTTTAATTTATCTACGTCACTTCTTTCACTTGCAGCATTGGCGTTCTTTGACCACATCAACCTCCTGTACGGGACGGTGTCCGAGTTTTGCACCATGTCTGGCTGCCCCGACATGACTGGCCCCGGGAACAGGTGCGTAGCCAAAGCTCCAGTGTGTCGCACCAATTTGCAGTGGTGCACGATTGCACGTGTGCTGTCAAAGGTGTCACGAGGTGCACTTGGAAATCTTGGTTGTTCACTCGAAAAGTTGTAAAGCACCATCCGCTAATCATTCCACTGCGAGAATTTTTTTGAAGGTTTTTTACTGTGGAGATAGAAGCAGATGAAATGCGGCGACGCGATGGCACGAGTTGGCCGAAGCTCTCTCCCATGGCCTTGGCCGATGTGCATAAGCAACATTGCACCCCTACATTTCATTTGTTACCTCCAAGTAGCCCAGTGTTGGTCTGCTGAGCTCAAGGCCCCAGGTTCATTCCTGGTCACGGCAGCCACGTTTCAGTGAGGCAAAATGCAGAAGCCCTTATGAGATTAGATTTAGGTGCACCTGAAAGAACCCCATGTGGCCAAAATTAATTCAGAGTCCACCGCTATGACATGCCTTGTAATCAGGTCGTGGTTTTGGCTCGTACAACCCCAGAATTCATTTTTTTCCCCCTGCCTTTTCCCATGACGTCATCACCAAACCCCATTTTTATTGCAGCACAGTGTATACCTCGAGGTGGGTTAGTGCTCTGTGCATTTTCATTGTAATCGTTTTAGTTGTTCTTGTTGCTGCTGTCTAAGTAGCTTTCTTAATGGAGACACTGCATGCATGAAATTATAGCCATTAAGCATACAGTTACATGAACTGCATTAAAATGTATCTATTAAACTTGAACACTGATCTCAAGGCAAGTTCATATTGTTTGGTTTTTCCGCAGGTCTTGTGCTCTGAGGTATTCATCCTAAAATGTCACTCAGTTGCGCCTTCTGCGCTAGCCCGAAGGTAGTGCAGAGCAAACAGCATTATCGTTGTTGTTCCTTTTGTCCTGTGGAAAGAAGAAACTACCATGTGATGAGCTTGCTTGCTCATGGGTGTGTCTCATTACGGAGATTCCCACACCAGAATGTGAAATTAGTTGTACTTCTGGGCATAGGGCATCAAACTCCAGGCGTAGTATTCTTCACTTCTGTGGCATTGGCTGAGTTTCTGAGAGGTAAAATTTCGACTGTTACTTTCTGGTACTACAGAGGTTTGAATGCAGTCGAGGCATGGCAGACTTTTTTATTTTGTTATTGTTTTTTCTATTTCTTTATGTATCCGCAAGACGCTTTCGGATTCCTGCACTAGACATTGGCTGATACCAAAACGACTTGGGGAGCGAGCCCAGAACAGCTATGGCTGTAGCACATTCATTTGTGTGCCATCATTGGGATGCATTAAAATTGTGCAGAAACCATTGATGGTGATTGTTAATGTGAGCAAATAGCCCAAACGAACTAATGAGCAAACGGGAGAAAGCGAACATTCTCCTTGTCAACTCCGGCTACCAACCACAAAAATGGCTGAAAGAGTTAGAGAAAGCCATTTGCTTTAATATAGAGGTGATTAAAATAAATTGTGTAAAAAGCATTATGGGGGGCCGCATAATCAAGTTGTAATTTTGCCTTGTAGAACAAAAAGTTAGGTTTAGTTTATATTTTATTGTAATTTAGTTATAGCACCAGTTCCTGGGTGAACTGTTCGGAAAATAAGGACGTTTGCGTATGTGTTTCAAATCATGAAAAAATTATTATATGTATAAATACAAGTTCCCCTGCTTCTCGGTCGTTATATATATATATATATATATATATATATATATATATATATATATATATATATATATAAAGAGAAAGAGGTTTTCACATCAGGAAAATAACTCTGTGCCTATGATGGGAATACTCATTCAATAATGACCTGTAGTTAGGCTCACACTTTTTGACCATAATTGCACGTGTGCCCGCTGCCAAGCTCGAGGTTGCAGTTTCGATCCAGGCCGAAACAATGAAAAAGTTATCATATATTGTGCTGCATTGGGTGCACATTAAAAAACCCAGATAGTCAAAATTAATCCGGTGCCCCGCACTAGAGCGGGCCTCATACCCCACTGTGAAGTTAAAATTTGTGCGGGGGAAGAGGGGTGCGCGTGTGTGCAATCTCTTTACCTAGGCACCTAATTGATCTGTGCAAGACGTATTTGTGTACCGTGTACAGTGGTAAAAAAAAAAAGAACAACAGTTTGCTTTGTTTATCCATGATGACAAGTCACCATTGAAGAAAACAATCACCCCATGTGATGACAGGAGAGAGCTTGCTTTGTTTCTTTAACTCGTTGCCGCATGCATTTCAGGAGTTGATTGTCTTCTTTCTCGTCAACTTGTCTGTAACTGTACTTGTTACGTGACAATTGGCAGGCTATAATGAGTTCCATTGTGCGTGCAGGGTGTTTACAATACATGTAAAACTTCTGGGAGATTCCCGTTCACTTATGCATTGCTTGGAAATATGGCCTCCCTTCATTGTTTTGTGCCCTTCAACCTTGTGCTGTCGTAGTTTACTACCAATTTTCTCCGTTGTTGCACTTGCAAGATCTGTCTGCTTCATATTGCCAGCTTTCACACCTTCATTTTGTCTCCTTATTGCCAGTGGCTTTTTTTTTTTGCTGATGGAGGCAAATTAGAATGCATCTTCCTCGAATTTGGGAGACCTGCCCATTGTATTTCATATTTACGGTGGCATTTACCTCTACATAACACCGTGATCCTCTTACGTCGTATCTTTATTACTGCTGTTTCAAAGATTTTGAACAAGTTGTTCGGTAGGACCCATTGCTCTTTTTCTTCCTCTGGCTGTGCTTATTTTAATTTTGTGCAAGAAGTCGTGAGTGACCTTGCACTCTCTTGCAGAGGAATTCAGTGAAATGATTCCTGCCTACTCATGCCAGGTTTGACACTAGTAACGAAATAACTTTTGCCTTGTTCCATCATATGACCTGTTGCTATAACACTGCTACATAATATTTCTGCTATGATTTAAACAGATTTTGCTTAACGGTGGGGTATAATGCTTACCAATTGTATGATGAATTGCTTCGATCAGCATTTTAGAGAGCCACAGGATAGCTTGTGTCTGCGATGGTTGACTTCAGTTCAACGGATGCTTTTGTTTGTGCACAGAAATATCGCCCTAGTTGTCGTTAAGTCCAGTGTCTTCTACAAAGCATTTACTTAAGGTGTTATATGACGCCTCAGCTCAGTTTTGTGCTGTTTTGTTGCAGTTGCAGATGCAATTCCTTGTGTTTGCTGAAGCTCCACTTCCTTTCCCCTAGTAGAGATTGAGTAGGCTCCAAGTGACTGACTGTATGGATAGACTGCATGCAGCAAAGGGAAATTAATAATCTGCCGAGCAGCAGGCAAACTACAGTAATTCCCACGGGCCTTGTTCACAGTTGGAACATGCGAGGCTTTTTCGCCTCACCTGTCTATGGAAGGAAAGAAACACGCGCATAGGAATTTCTCAACTGGACTCGTTTGTTTATGTTCAACATTGTGAACAGCACAAACTATGGAACAAGTGATATACGAACAGGACAGAGGCACTCTTCGCACATAAGCGAATCTGACCTGTTCATATATCGCTTGTCTCGTCGTCCGGTTTGTTCACCATGCTCAATGCTTGCATAGAATGAAGAGTGGCACAACTTTTGTTCCTTAATAGTCTTTTCTGTGCACTTGGATGTCACTGTGCGCTTAAGTGTCAGGCTTAGACATGTTTGTTTGTTGAGCAAGTTTCTCGTTAGTTCGCTGTTGTATCCCTGGTGCAATCTTGTAAGCGAGACGGGGCTTGTGAGAGGTGCACATCTGCCGAGTGTACAGCTAGAAGGATAAACGAATAAATATGGGACACTGGGGCCAAATCTCACAGGCACCAACCTTGCCTCACACACTGCTGGTTCGTGTGATACCGGGAAGCTGCCATCATCCCCACGCGAGATCGCGCGTACCCAGTCTTAGCTTCACACACCAGTCCCTTCTAGCATGTGATGCTAGCCGCGCGCAAGCGTTGCTGGTTCAGGTGAGCATTAATCTTGGAATGAACCTGTGAGGTTCGATGCCGACTGAAGTGCGGCTGGTCAAGTTCTGTTGAAATGCGATTTGCTCGCACTTCCCCTTCTGTCTTGGGTACGGTGTAAAAAATATATACTCATCGGGTGTGGGCACGTCACAAGAATGCCGCAACAAATGCCGCATACTAGCAAAAAACGGAACGAAAGAAAATGGTCTTGCTGCCATCGCAACTGGCAGAATGTCTACTCGCCTATCTGTCACAGGACTGGCACGAATGTTTCTGTCTGGTTTGCATTTCCCATTTCCTGTTTCCAATGCACTTCCCATAGAAAATGTTGCTGCTTCTCCTGTGACGGACCTATGATCGGACAGTCATGTCGTGGCGCCTTTTTGAAAGAAGCTTTCAGGCTTTCCTGCAAGGCGTGCTGTCCACGCCTAAAAAAGTACATCCTACACCACCGTGGTCTTTGCATTTGACATGATTTGTCGCACAAGTTTAAATGTGAACAGGAAAAGCTATAACTAGAACATGTCTTTCGTTAAATTATGGGAACTTGGTTGCTCAACAGTTTGTTCCCTCGAACCATTACCAAACAAAGCATATATCACTCAAGCATCACACATACACTGGTGAAGGCAAAAATGAGAAAGTGCATGCTACCCCAGATCTGATTTGCATTTCAGTTCATGCTGATAGTAGTACCTTGCTTGATGCCTGTTCTCTTTCTCTTTCCTGTGCAGGCAATACCTGTGGTTTGATGAGAAAGGGAAGAAGTGCAAGGTGGCTGCTCCCCAGTACATAGACTATGTGATGACCTTCACCCAAAAGACGGTCAACGATGAGTCCCTCTTCCCAACAAAGTTTGGTGAGTTGTGTTCTCTTAATTGCATGCCACTTGCTAGACTGCCAGCAGTAGTACTCGCTGTGAGGACACAGGGACTGAGCCATCATGCAGCTAACTTAGAGGTCACAAAAACAATTTCAAGGCATTACAAATGGTTCGTTCAATTGATTGTAAATGCGTCATGAAATCTCACTTCGCCCCATCATATTCTCTGAACATTAAGTTAAGCGAAGTTGGCTTGATTACTCTGTAAGTAGTGAGAAAAGGACGAGGAGGACTGTTGCTTGCTGCAGGGTGACCTAGCCTTGCAAACGCTGCCGGCAGTTGCTCCCCCCCCCCCCCCTTGAGCGCCACCTATATCAAACGTGGTAGCGTCTGAAGCTTGCCACAGTCTATCTGGTAACACCCGGTATCGCAAGGAACTCGACATGGAAAGCAACATGTTGCTCTTTATCAAAATCACTAGACAGCGCGGTTCGCCATTCACACTCCAACCGCTTATCAAGTATGAACTCTAGGAGCTGAAGCACCTCTCTCCTAAATATACATTGTCATCGTGGGAGCAAAATGGCACTTGCACTTGGATGCAGGACAATCTTGCGCTCCAGTCAATCTATTAATACTTTCCGCATCCAACTCGGGACACTCTATTAAGTGAGGGTCAATGTCGCCAAAAGCTTAGCAGTGCATGCACAAGGACAGTGGCAGTCCTAGACATTGCTTTTGGGGGGAACAATTAAAAGAGAAGATGACTGTAGTGTGTCTACAACTTGATGCATTTACATGAGCAGCGGCTTTTATAAACCCATTGTGATCAACATAACCCATCGATTCCCACCATTTGCAGAAATATTCCGGGAATGTTTGCGAGAGGGGTGCCCCCCCCCCCCCCCCAAAATAAATGCTCTTGCCTACAGACCAATAGAACAGGTTATTGTTTCCATTGAACAGTTTTGGCTTTGTAACCCCCGATTTCCTCTGCTGAGTGAGGGTTCAGCAGTAGTAAAGGCTGTTGAATGGCAATAATACATTCCATCTCAGTAGCTAGGTGTGGGGTGTCCTGGGACAACGAGAAAAATAAGTTTTGGGAGGAATTCTAAGGAAGGCTTTGTGCTTGCGCTTCCTCCCTGAAGGCACAGTACTTGGTGGGAGGAAATGCAGTTTGTGGAGGAGAGTCCTTGGTTAGCGAATGCTAAGCAGCCGTGCCAGGCAGCAAACTTGGATTTTGGCATACGGTGCGTTAAAACCAGCCGATCTACCCGTTTTCCATGAACAGAGGAATGGCATTTCCTGCAGTCATCACTTGATGCAGAAAGAGAAGGAGTAAAACAGGTGCTGGAGAACAAGGTAAAAAGAGGCCTGCTCTGGTAATAACAGTGGAGATTAGTGCTATTTTCTAACCACATCTAGCGAGTGGTTTGGCCATGGCTACGGAAGAAGGCGCAAACTATTTTGCGCGCTGCCTATCTCTCAATCGTGCTTCCTGCATAGTGCACATGCTATGTCCTTCTACATTTAAAATACAGTAACGAAACTTAGTGTCAGAACTTTGGTAGTGTCATGCAATGCAAGTTTCTCTCACTTTCGTTGACCTGATTCCCCGACTTGGCATCCTTCTTCGATCAAGAGATTTCTATATGGAACTCACAGTCATGGTGTTGTGGTCAGTCTCTACCGTCCTCATTGTGCGATGCCTATCAATATTTGATCACACTTGGGAATGAGTGAGGCAGACAGTCCGAAGCAGGTCTACTTTCTGCGTTAGAAATGGCTTATCTCAAAATTACGACACCCGACATCATTGTCATGCGTAGTTCGCAGTGGCAGAAAGGCTAGCAACTTCGACAGATTTTAAAGCATCCTGGTGTTACTGCTGGTGTTACCACCGAAGTATGTCGGATGTAATAAGAGCGAAGCGAGGGATTACGAGGCCATCAAGATCGTGATGAGGAACGGCCAAGTGATCCCGGAGGTCGACAAAATCCGGGTGCTCGGCATGATTATAGACAAGCTACGGGGCAACGGCGAGACCATTTCCCGCATTACAGCCAATATTACCAACGCAATACGTCTCATCAGACGGGTCGCCAACCGCAAGTCCGGGATGAAGGAGGAAAGCTTGATTCGGCTTGTGCACTCCTTTGTAATCAGCCACGTCACCTACGTTGCAGCCTTCCACAACTGGATGCAGTGCGAAAAGAATAAGATCAACGCCCTTATACGCCGAGCTTACAAGGCGGCGCTCGGACTATTCGAGTGTACGAACACCAACAAGCTCCTGAGCCTGGGGGTACACAACACCCTCGAGGAAATTGCGGAAGCGCAACGGACCGCCCACCTGGAGCGACTCTCTATGACCGAAGCTGGCAGGCGCATACTTCAATACTTAGGCTTCACGCCTGGGGCGAAAAAGTCGAGTAGGGACGTTTCTGTCCCGGACGAGACCCGGCGCCGGATTCGGGTAGACCTCATCCCGAGAAACATGAACCCGGAGTTTAACAAGGAGAGAAGAGCGGCGAGGGCCAAGGCCCTCATCGACTTTCACGCCAAGGACGAGCACGCAAGGTTCGTGGATGTGACAGAATACCAGGGAGACTGCGCGGCATTCGTAGCTACCTTCATCGAGGCGTCGTCCGGCGCGACGACGGCAGTGGTGAGCTTACGGGTCCGCGAGGCGTGTTAGGCGGAGGAGGTGGCCATTGCCCTGGCCATTGCTGACCCCGGGTGCCAGACGGTGTTGCGCAATTCGCGAAGTGCAGTGCGGAATTATGCAAAGGGCAAAGTGTGTGGTGAGGCTGTGCACGTTCTGTGCTCGGCTGACCTGCAACAAGAGAATCGATATATTAGAATCAAATGGTTCCCTGCACACATGGGCAACGTTGCGTCGGGGAAGCACGATAAACACAACGAGACGGCACACGCAGTGGCACGAGCGCTAATCAACCGCGCCGCTGCAGCCGACCGTCCAACGTGGTGTAGTGCCAAGGACCGGATGATGACGTTCAACGAGCTTACACAGTTCCACCACCTAGCTCGAAGGACTTTCCCAGCCCTGCACCCGGGGCTGAGCCAAGTGGAGGTGGTGCAGTTCAGACAATTGCAAACTGGTTCGTTACCCACCCCAGTGTTAATGACTCATCTATACCCGAAATTATATGTGAGTGATGTGTGCCGCGTGTGCCAGCGCGAGAGGGCCACCCTGACGCACATCCTATGGGATTGCACCAAGTTCCCCGACGAAGCTTCGACAAGTACAACGATTCCGCCATGACTCGCGGCTGCGGCGGAATGCTACGACTACGAAAGCCAAACCTGGGCCATCCAGCAGCTCTCGGCGGCTCTTGAAAGGCAAAGGCCGAGCGAAACCGACAGAACGTTGCCCCTCAGTACGACCGACCGCAGGAGTAACACGTGCTGGAGTTCAGTAGAGACCACCCGCCGAGAAGACGTCGGGGCCTGCGTCACGGCGCCATTTAGTCATGGTGTCGTTCTGCAGCCGACTATATGAAGTTGTTTCTCTAAAGCATCCTGCCTCCGGACACCTGCTCGTGGCTGATGTTACGGCTTTCATGAGGACTACAGAGGGGGTTATTTAGGGAGGCAAATGGCAAGCAGCACGTGTTGCGACGGGATAGGTGAACCGCATCTAGGAGACTGGCCTTAGCTGTCTGGTGTCAAGGGATAGGGCAGGGACGCATTGGTCTACCTATGACCCTAATTTCTTGCCTCATTTCGCCCATCACTCAAGTCCCCTACTTAATCTCTTGTCAGTCAGTCGCCGTTTTACCACCGCTGGCCAATGATGACTTGCTAAGTCTTGTCCTGCACTCCACACCGGTGTTTGGGCTAGCCCTTTACAGATGCGATGAAGGAGAGTGGCTGCAATACTTGCTCGTTAAGGTCCATTCAAATCATGTTATAAAGAACAGCACAAAAATCGCTGGACATTTTAGCATCGCCAAAGTTTGTTGTGTAAAACTATACTGAAAAATATGTTCAGATGAGCTTGGCGCTTAGTTGCATACGTCAGAGCTTTCCACCTCTCAACGCCATGCTGAATGCTGAGCCATGCCCAGCCATGACAACATTGCACAAAGGAAACTAGCAGGACT
Source organism: Dermacentor albipictus (assembly GCF_038994185.2). Classification (NCBI taxonomy): domain Eukaryota; kingdom Metazoa; phylum Arthropoda; class Arachnida; order Ixodida; family Ixodidae; genus Dermacentor; species Dermacentor albipictus. Next base: position 120,843,991 of record NC_091823.1, read on the forward strand.
CGCATAGTGCCAAGCATTACTTCTGAGGTGAGGAGGCGTGCTCTTGTATGCTACGAGATCTCGGAGGCCACGTGATGGGGGTGACCATTTCGTGTATGTTGCTTTTGTGTCACATTTGCACAACAATAGATCAACCTACTATTGCTGTGATGTGAAATTGAATTTTTGGGCTAAGCTCCAGCACAGGAGAGTGATGCACCGAGATCAAGAAATACGGAGCAAGCTTGCTTGTGCAAGTGTTATGGTAATGTTGTTGTTTCTGTCAACTGTGGAGGCGGCAGTGGCTACAGTGGTCACCTCCTAATTGGTTTAGTGTCATCATCGTAAATAAATAAACAAACAGACAAACGAACAGACAAACAAACAAACACTCCCATCCCTAGATCTTTTATTCACAGTCACAGTTACCATAGGGCAAAGCAAAAGAAAACATTATCGACCACAGCCGCTGCATTGCTCACATTGCGGGCAATCCATACTCCAACGGACTAGCTTATAAGGCCCATCATATTGACCTGCAATGTAGTGCCAGTGAGTGTATTTATGTTGTGCGTGATCAAGCTATAAACCATGGAATAATAGCTGTATATATGTAGCTGCCAACTGCTGGCCTTGTGGAAATTTTTTTTTTTTCTAAAAGAGATACCTTAAACTTTGTGTTTCTTTTAAGTCTACAATTCATTGCATTGCATTTATTACTTCTTGGGCATCTTGGGGGAACACGGAAGATTGGTTTATTTTTTTCGCGTCACTGCTTTCACTGCTGCTTGGCTAAAGCTCTACAGCAGATGGGTTGATTGGTAAGGAAATCCATTGGTGCAAGACTTTAAAGAATTGTTCACTTCCAATGTTTTCTTTTTCAGCAGCAATTTACTTAAGCTCGGGCTACATGGAGCAAACTTTCGCAATGAACTTAATGTGGCAGAAATCGACATGATGGCACGATGCCGACTGTTTGTTGGCTTGGGCTACATGGAGTGAAAAAATAGGCGGACTCTGCCATGCGTTTGCCACGTCACTGTCAGTGTTGGTAGATTCGGTGAATATGTTTTTGCAAAACAAGAAAATGATAAAAAATTCACTGACAATTACAATACTACCTAATGTGAAATTTGAGTCCAGCTCATTAGGTGTTTTGAATTCCATCGCTTGCTTCATGCATTGTTCAGTAAGAAAGCATGAACACTGGAACGTGCGACTCGTGTGGAGCGCATTCCCTAGCAGCTGCGGCGTAGGCAAAGTAGCACATGGACAGTGGGTCCGAAGCCCACGCCAGCACTTCGTTTCCATATATGGTATCAGTGGATGCACTCGCCGCATGCCTTAGTAATGACGCCACCGGCAACCGGGTGACGGTGCACTCTACCATGGTGCCATTTTGTATTGTGCTGCCACCGTGGAGTATGTCTTGTGCGGTGCTCCGCTTTCATCCTCACCCTTTTGCCATGCTCCCCTCCTGCGCTTTCCACCTCGTGATCTCTTCTCTATCGCCGTCTTTAATCCTCTGCTGTGCTCCACTCGTTTATTCTGCTTGTTACGCTGAGGTCGACGCACAATGCAGGAACGGGCACCTAGGAGCTGCGCTCTCAAAAGGTTTTCATTCTAGTAATTGTTATTAATTGCCAAGTAATTTGAAAAAGGAGGTAATACATGCATTTACAAACAGAATAGGAAAAAAATTTGGGGGACCTAATGTCGCGAAGACTAATAAAACGGCAGAGCTATGGGGAGGCGCGGTGCGATCAAACACTATTTGACATCGTTGAGCTTGGGCAGATGCGACGGTCCGGGATGACAGCAGTAGCTATTCATCTTGCTTAGCTGGGGCAACTTCCCATCAAGCAGAGTCCTTTCAAGTGTTGCACACGAACATGTCAGCCACCGAAGGTTCCTCAAGGAACGCTTTTCGCAGAACTTCGAGGGCACTGTCGCACTGCTCTTCGTTACGCACACTGCCTATCTTGTTTAAATTCACATTGAAGCACAGTCTATCACAAACCACACAACTGTGTCCAAACTCAACGTTCAGAAAATCTCGCCAGGATCGTCCGTCTGCACCAGAAATAGCCATCCTCTCTCTTCACTTGAAGTTCTCCATAACGCGAAAATAAGGATCGGATGCTCTTAATTGCCTAGCTGCTTGACGCCTTTCATCCTGATGTGTGGCGTCGTATTTCCATTTTGCTTCTGCTTGCCTGGCCCACAACTCGGGATCGTCACCCATATACTGGCGCTTAGCTTCGGCAGCTTAGCCTTATATTCAGGATCTTCCTTCTTACACCACGTACACTCATGAGCAGCTTCCTTCCTTTATTGCGTTTGCTTGGCTTCTTCTTCAGGAGAAAGTATCTTCCTCGGTCTGCTCATCTCGACAGTAGACCGGATACTGATGCTGCTGGCACACATGTTGCCTCTCTTCCAGGAGAGCACCTGCATGTCGGAGCTTGCGTCATCACCAGGCTCAGCCAATCCCATACGCCACGCCTCCTTTCCACGGCAGCTGCACCGAACCGCATGCTCATACACAGCTGTCCCTCTCCCCCACTTTGCTTAGCCTCCCTCCGCCTCGCTTAGCCTTCGCCTTCTCCAGTTTGGCAAGCGGAGTTTTCTGTTAACGTTCGGCACGGTCAGAGCTCCTGCTTAAACAGCTCTGCTGTTAAAACCTGCAGTGGCTCTCAACCGGCCGTCTGAAGCCGGAGGGAGATAGCTCCTCACAACACCTGGCGAGTGCACCTCACGTGTTTTTCACTCCTGGCGACGAAATTTGCTCTGCCGAATTTTTTTCTGGCCGAGCCAGGTATGTAGCGTGTGTAAGTTTTTCTGGCATTGGGTATCATGCGTTCTCCAACGAATGAAGTTCACCTCTTTGGCACTGATATTTTTTGCTCCATATTGCCCAGCCTTTAAGGTGTGTTGCAAATATTTGCACACCATCTCTGACACAGCTGCATCTGTGAAGCATCTGCTCACTTTAATATCCTGAATGCTGGAAACATACTACACTGTCCCGAAAATGCATCACAACAGCTCACGGCATTGGACTAGTTGGTGATAATCCAATTTGAACCTATTGTGTGCTCTGTTGTTTCGTTTCGCCTTGTTTGTGATATCTTGTGCCTGTACATATTGGTGCCAATCAAGGAGCATTAAAACCTGTTGATAGTAACAGTTTCGTGTTGTACATCTACTGTGTGGCGTTTCTTTTGTGCTCAATTCCGTGGATTATGAACGTGCCCGGTTTGGTGAACCCTGTGTGCTTCGGTGACTCACTTTGGGACTTGAATTTCTTCTCTGCAGAACGCGAGTTTCCCAGCTCTTTCGAGTCCCTGGTGAAGAAGATCCATGGGCTTCTGCTGCATGTCCTGGCGCACCTGTACCACGCCCACTTCAGGGAGATGGTCTTGCTGCAGCTGCACGGCCACCTGCATTCGATATTTGCCCACTTTACCCTCTTCAACGCGCGCTTCAATCTGGTGGATCCCAAAGATGCCGCCGTGCTACAGGACTTGGCCGTTGCACTCGGACTCTGTCCGCCTGCCGAGAGCGCCAACGGAAGCCCCGCCGCCTCTTCTTCTACGCCATCCTCCTCGGCCGTCGCAGCAGGCAGCAGCACAGATGAAGATTCTGCAGCTGCGGAAGCCGCCCCGGTTTCAGTGGCTGCCCCCATGGACGTATCCCTCTCGCCTTCGGCGATGCAGCGATCTGTGGTTACCTCCAGCATCGAGGCAGCTCCGATGTCAATGGCCGCCACGACGGCCGGGAGTGTGGTGCCCGCGCAGTAGGTCATCGCGGTCACACGCTTTGTTAACGTTTTGTCGAGTGCCTGTGGTGATAGCAGCCTGTGGTGTGGATTGTCGGTTCCCCCGAGAGTGGTATCGGGGGGGCATTTCCGTCGTGCATCCACGACAGCGGTAGTGCTGTGCTCGTTGCCACCAGAGTGTGGCCACTGGTGGTGCCACGAAGGGGATGACGTCACTTCGGTGTGACTAGGTGGCTCTGCTGGCAACAGCAGCAGCATCAAGCAAATTGTTTGTTGTTTTCACTGTTACGCTGGGTTGAAATGTGGCTTCGCTGCTGTGCCCATCCTCCGCTTGACACTAGAGTGATTATAGTCGCAGTTATGGCAGTGTTATGTGGCAGTTGTGGGAGGCCTTTACCCCCCTCTCCCCTACCCCCTGCAAGGCGGTACTACAGCTGTGCCACGAGAGCTGAGAAGCATGGGCCTTGTGGAATAGCCTCTGCAGAGTAGCTCGTTTTAAACCCCCAGCTAGTTAAAAGCGACCTTCACAACAGTAGCTGGGATAGTTATCTCTGTGCTGAGGCAAGAGTGACGTTACTACTAGGCATTTGGCTGGAGTGGTTGATCTAGGGAGAGTCACTATGTCCATCATTTTGTGATCATGAAAGTGGCGGAACACATGGCGAATATTAATTTGCGAGAGCTTGCAGGCACCTTCCATGCATGGCGCTAGCTTGCTAACTAACCCTGTGTGACGGTGGCAAGAAGTCTTGCTTGTCATTAAAAAAAAAAAAAAAAAAAACTCACCGTCAGTGTCTGCGTAAAATCAGGGTCAGGAAAATGACTGACATTTTCATGGGGAAAAAAACAAAAAAAAACAACAAGAAAGCATGCAGGTGAAGTAGCTCTGGTGCCAGCAACTGAGTCAAAGGAAAAAAAAAAGAAGAGATGGTAAACTGCAATAAGACTGCGACGACTTCGGTGAGTTGGAAATACTTCATAGCAGATATACCGTGTAGACTCTTCTAAGGGCCGCACCCCCAAATTGGCAGCCCAAAATATGGGACAAGAAATGTCCAATGAAGAAGCAGTCAATGTGCTCTGATGCCGCGCACGCACATTGACGAATTTTGGCATGCTGCGTACTTCCCTGTGCTGCTACTAGATGGCCAGTGCCAGGGTGTGCGCAAGCTTCGCTGGCACCATTGTGACCAATAATTTCGATCCTGTGTAAGGGGGCCGCACCTCGTGAAAATTGTGAGAAAGAAAAAGTGCTGGTCTTTTGCAAGTTTATACTGTATATCAGCGCATAAAAGACATGGGACAGACAGTTAAAATTGTTCTGTGTGTTTTCTGTGGGCTGATATATATATCTGCTATGAAGAAAATAGTGTTAGGTGTAGCTTTTGCGCATGTTTAGCATTTTGCTGCAATTCATTTGGACTTGTGATCAGGCAGAAATCATTTCTTATTGATTATTGATTCGAATTTGGCATATTTCTTTGTTTACATTGTTGCTCTTAAGATGCAGCATTTGATAAAATATTTTGCTTGTTGCATTTTCTACATTCAGAAAAAAAAAAGTATTTTGCACAGAATAATATTGACACGTTGCAGTTGTGATGAATATGTTGTGCCACCCTGTCATCATTTTCAATCTTCTGGGCACAGTTGTGTGCATTCATTTGAAAGTGCACATCCTCTAGAATGGCAAGCGCTTTCCAGTGCAGTGCTTAATAATCTAAGGGTTAAAGCAGCAACTTCCCAAATTTAATGCCTAGCTGCGTATGTGTCATGGCTGTCCCGTTTCTGAAGTCGTCCACAATTTTCCGTCGGGAAGGGACAGTGCCTGCAAGCTCTGCAATAGTACATTCTTGGTAGGCACGAGCTTACAAGGCTTCACGCTGCAGTTGATTCGAAGGTTGCTTAGAGTGGCTGTACTTTGTATTGAGAACTGTCTTGTATCAAGAGAGTGACTGCACCGGTGGAAATGACTCTGGTAGGCAGGTCACGGGAGTCCCGTCACTTTCTTTGCCGCTCTGCAGGTTAGAGGCTCATGGTACGAGTCAGTCAGTCTAATTGGTGACTCAAATTGGTACCTGTCAGGTTGTTGGGGCAGGCAACGCATGGTTACTCCCAAAACTCGCACAATTGCCAGCCCCACTTAGTGAACTAGGAGAGGAGGGGGGTGGGGTCGTGTGTATGTGTGTTGTGTGGCGTGGTGACAATTGCGTCTACTCGTCATTCTTCCGCAGGAGCGGAGGAGGGAAATAAGATAGGGAGAGAGAGCAAGAGGGGGGCCTATTTATTTTCTGTCGTCGCCTCGGCCCACACTCGCACACACACACACATAGCCACTAGGTGACACACAGCTGGGACTTTCATGTGTGCAAGGTGACACACAAACACACAGAATATGTAAATAGGATGATGCTCTATTTTTAAGAAGCACTAGAGGTTGGTGATTTAGGCAAGTCTTTCTTCTCTCCATTCTATCCCCCCTTCCCCCCGCCCAAATCCACTCCCTCCCCCCCCCCCCTCTGGGCATTCGGAGTTGCACGTGCAATGGGTGTGCCGGCCATCACCGTCGCTGGCAGGCAGGGTGGACAGGGTCGATGATGGCAGCTTGCAAAGAGGTCCTTCTTGCCTTTGCCTCAACTGTTTAGCCACCTGTTTTTGTGCGTACGTTCAGGTGGCGATTGTCGAGGATGTGCCTGCTTTGTCATTCGTCAATCTGCAAGGAAGAAACACTGTTTGGTTTCACCTGCCTCCTCCACTTGTGGTTCCTGCACCTCATTTGTTGTTGGTTTCCGATGGCTTCTGTGTTGTGGGCTTCTAAAAGTGGTCCTTCTCGGTGATGCAGTGTATGTGCATGGCTGGAAATGTGAACGTTCTTGCTCTTGCCGTGTGTGCATCGTGCAACTGGTGCATGTCAGTAAATCAGCCGCTGCTGCATTCTCTGCAGATGGGATCAGCTGTCTTAACGGGCAAAATGGCAGTGGTGGTGGTGGTGTTTGAGTGCAAGAAGTTTCATTGATTTCAGCTTTTGAGAAGTTATTGTTGAGGCTAAAGTTAAGCACAACTTTCAGCTCTCAGCAGCCCACTGTCACAGGCTGCATGACAGCAGTGGACATTGGATGCCTCAGCATAGCAAGTGAACCTGCCAGAATTGTAACCATTCTGGCATGGTGCTGAAGGGAGGGGTTCAGTTTAAGCTAGCAGCTACTGAAAGTATCTGTGTAGAGTTGCATTGATAGCGATTAGGAAATATTGGCAAAACTAAGCTGCTTGATGAAAACAACATTTAGGAGCTCACATTTTCACTAGTGTCACTAGTTTATAAACAAAAGTAATTTTCACAAATTGAAGGCCTATCTACAGTTGCACCAACCATTGGCACATGAGACACATTAGACATCAGAAGTAGCCTTAGCTGAGTCATCTTTTTCAGAATTCAGATTAACCAATGCAGCGCTAGAGGCTTGGTACTAATCTTCAAACGTCACGTCTTGAGACTGTGTTCAGACTGTGTTCATTAACTTAAGCTGCTAGTAATGGAGAGGTTTAGCAACATGTAGAAGTCGTGCCAACTCTGGCACCTCCGTCAGTGGGCTTTTGCTGTTCACTGTGGCTTCAGAAAAAAAAAAAAAAAACTTTTTAGGCTGCACCAACTGTAATTCTTGCAGCAGTTTCTCAAAATTCATGATGACCCGCAATATTTCGAGCGGAACCATGGCTCGCGGAACAGTGTTAAGAAATTATCTGTGTGTACCCTAACCCACTCCTGCAGTATCTTGAATAAACTCGCTTCTTTAAAGGCAGCATCAGCGGTACCTTATGAAGGGGGCTAGTTTCACGTGCCATTGGGAGGCAAGCATAAAACTTGCAATAGCTGTGGCCGATGTGTACACAAACTATTTTAGTAGGCGCAGTTTGACATGGCTACTTCAGGTTGCAGTACTCCTGGTGAGGCACTACTTGCAAAACGATCTGAAGCCCGTGGCATGCCTTTTCAGCTAAGTTCTTGCGAGCGAACCAGGCATGACTGCTTCAAGCACCAGCTAGAGATAGTTTGCACTCTCCGTTTTTCTTGTTCGAGTGTCTCTGTTCTTGCCTTCATCTGCAGAGAATGGAAATTTCACGCATTGCAGCTAGCTTACGCTTTGTGCTGTCAAACCATTCTCTGTAACATCTTGCAGTCTGCATTACTACTTCTTCCCCTCAGCTTGACGTACTGACTCGTGTAATAGCAGAAACGTAGCTTTGAATTCCCATATATGGATTATATATGTGCTTATAAGTGGTGTCCGTAATTTCTAGCCGGTGAAAAGGGGCTGTTTCTTGGCAAAGTCGTATGTTAAGCCGTATCATATTTTTGAAGTAAAGCACAATAAATCTGTAAGTAGGGCAACATTATCCATCGACAGAGAAGTTAGGGATAGGGATGAACACAGTGAAAAGTTTGCTGTGCTTGCTTTCTTTAGCTGGTTGTGTTGTCTGATATCAGTAGGTTGGCAGTGTGTTTTGTACCCCCCTGTGTTTTATGCTTTTAATGAGGATGGGTTAATTTTAATAATTCAGAGTTCAGGTGAAGGGGAAAATTTGAACTCAATAGCAGCCTTACTACCTTTTTTGCAAAGAATGTAGTAAGGAAAGGGTGAGGCTATTGCACGAGTCTGTACGTTAGCTCCTTTCCAACCCACAAAGTTATTACATCAACTTCAGCAGGAGCTTTGTCGTTTCTATTGGGCTCCTCCATAAGCAAGCATTAAGGCTAGATATTGAAAATAAAATGGACTAGGAGACATATTAACAATATTTGCATAGTTTGTGCATGTAGCAGGCAAAGTTGATAGCTTCAAAAGGCTTAGCATATCTTCTCGGCTACAAAGAGTAGACCTATGCTAGTTGCATTTTACGGGCATTTGTGTTCTCGTGACACTGGGGTTCTGAAAATTTTTGAACTTATGCGTTGTTTGCAACGTTATCCTTAATTCTGTCATTTAGCTACATAACTATGTGATAGTTGCACACCACTCGTCTAATTTGTAAGAATTCTCGAGAGGGTGCAGAAGGTGGCAAGCTTGCGGGAGTGTTATCTTGTGGCAGGCACAGGTTGTTATGTCAACAAAAGGGGGCAGCTGCGTTTCATTTTAGTTCAGCTGTGACCATGTGGAAACGCTTTAGATTCAGGTTCTGTCGTACGCACTGGTTCTTTGCTTGGCATTGCAAATATTTCGCAATCTGCCATATTAAGGGCCATTCCGAAACTTCAAATATTATGAGGGGCAGGACATTACCATGTCTTTCCAACCTTTGTTTTCCTAATTATATTTTGTTTGATTTTCAGGAATTGTGATTGTGTAACCTGTGTGTATGTGTGCATTGTGCACTCATATGCGTGTGTGTAAATAGTGGGCTTCTTTTTCCGGTGTTTTTTTTTTCGTTCTTGCTTTTGGTCCTATTTATTGCTCGTCTTGACAATATGTGTACCTCTTGTTGCCTTGTTAGCCTGGGTTGCTTGTGTTAGTTTGTTGTCAAAATATGCAGTCATTTCACACAATCTGCGCACATGGTCGTTTGATCATGTACTGCTGGCGTGGCCATCAGAGTATGTACAGACCCGAGTTTGTGTTGCTCTGTGTGCTTGTTTTACTGGCTCTTGTGATTATGGTGTCGGATGGCAAATGCTGCAGCGCGTTGAAGGGAAACAGAAAGGTGGCAGAGGTTGCACAAGGAACGAGTTGCAACAGAAGCTGCAAGCGTGCATCATTTGACGTTCTTTTTTTTTCTTTTCACGTTTTAGTTATTGCATTCAACTGTCCCATGTGTGAGTGAATGCGCATCAGGAGAGTCTGCTGGTGCATTGCAATTGTTAGAGCTACATTTCCCGGAGGTTCCTGCCCAAATAGCAGTTGTCTGGATAGGAAGCTCGTGCCATTTGTAGAGCTGACTTGTGCGCTTGCATAAAGCTTGCGAAGAAAAAGAAAAGTACCAGCGCAGTGTAGCATGTAGAAACGCATGATGCTAGCAGTCCTAAAAGCAAGGTGCACGCAGTGTGACGTCTCTGGTGTTCATCATCAGAGGCGGTTTTCTATGCTCCTGACAGGGAGTGGCTAGTTAAACAGTTGAGTGAAAGATAACTATCCAAGTTGGAGTTTAAGCATTGCTTGACGGTGTCCGATAAGTTAATTTGGCTAACGATGAAGCCTCTTGTTAATTTAATTGTGGTATGGAAGGGTGACTGTGTTTTTCAAGTTGTCATGTGCTGTACCCTCTCTGGGCTAGCATAATCCAGTTGGGAGAGACAAAAGAGCGAAAGGAAATTCGGGGACACTTAACGGAGAACAAAGCATTGAAGTTTACAGTCTATAGTCATAGTTGCATGCTGCTCAGATCAACGTCGTACACTATACAGGGAAAAGTCGAACTTTAGTAAGCAAAATTTCACCTCCCAGTAGCCTAGACTTTTGGCCTATGCTGCCGGCCAGCGCAGTTCATCCTGCATTTGCATGCACCAGTGAGCTCCCCTTGTGGTGCAAGGCCTGTGTGTGTTTGTGTGTGCGTTTGAAGAAGCAGTGCCTCTGCCCTTGGACTGTATTATTCCCGTTTCCGTTGGTTATTATTTTTGTATCATTCAGGTGGTGGCAGTTGCGGTGTTTTATTATCTCGGCGAGCACGGAAGGCGCACTTGCATGTAGCTTGTTGACTGTCGAACGAGGGTAGGAGGGACAGGTCACCGTTGTTGGTTAATTATTTTGTTTAAATGAGCTGAAAAGTGAGCACTGTGTTAGATGTACATACATATAATATATAGATATATATATCTCTATCTCTACCATTGACCTATAGCGACAAAGAGATTTGCCTGGGGCAGGAATCGGGAGCGTTTCGCCTGGTGTAGGACACATGATGGCACACGGGTGAAGGGGGCGAAGTAACCCGACCATTGAGCAAGCACAGCTGTTGCTACGGGCTGAGCGGATTCGAAGCCAGTCTCTCGTCTTTGCCTTGCCACAACTCTTACCATGGACAGCTGAGCAGCCGCTGTTCTCAGCGTCGATATCACCACCATTTGCCGGTGGCCACTCGAGTCTCTCTGCCTGCACTGTTCAGGGTGCGTGCTGGGCAGGTCTTCTGACAGCATGGTGTTGTCGGCCATGGCTTAGCACGGCTTGCCTCCATGGGCCAAGCAACAGAGCCAAGGTGTGCTACCAGTGCGCCTGAATTAAATGCACCTCTGTCTTTTCCCCCTGCCTGTTTCCTACGGGGCCTTTGATGTCTATAGTACCATCACTCTATACAGAGAGCGCAGACACGGTGGCAGCACCTCTACCGATCCCAACTGTTGTGCACACCTTAAGTTATCTGTTCTGGCCAGTGTCCAACCCCTGTCACACTAGGTGGCAGATGCACACCCACAAGAAGAACTGTGTAAGCTGTAGCGAGGTGTTATTTCTTTTTTATTTTTCATTCGATACCCCTCTACAACATTTTGGTTGTCGTTTTACGACGTGTGGCTGTGAACCGGCTTTAGTAAAGCTAGTTGTGCCACTTAATTGGTCAGCGTAATATGTCCATATATTTCTCTTGTGTTGTCATTTTTGCCTCATTCGTGCCCCATGTGTGACAGGGGTTACAGTTGACTCTCCGATGTCTGATGTTGCTTGAGAATGCTGGAGGAAGAACGTCAAATTTGTAAGAGGAGCCATCGCAGGCTAATCTTCTAATTAAGTGTGGCACGAACGTTGCTTAAGTCGTAGACTTGCATCACGTCAGCATAGCCAGCTGGGTGAAACCTTCATGACAGAATTACCTTTACATTGACGAGGTGTGTTTTATCGGAGAAATTCTACTGGCGTGTGTCAGCGTGCAGGGTAGTAGCTTGGAAGTTCCGACATCCGAGAATCGGCTGGGCCACTTTCTGGCGCGGAAGTTCAAGCGCAGAGACTTGTTTGAAAATTGGACACGGAAAGGGAAGGCCAGCGCTTACTTCTTCACACATGGAAACGATACAAGCAACTCACACGCATAAAAACACACATACAAAGAAAATGCAGAGGCAAGCGTGTCTTCTACTGGGGCTCGCCTGAATGGGAAAGAGGCGCAAAAGTGCGGGTTAAAAAAATGTGGAGCGTTACTGGCGCGCTGCGACGACCGGTGCGCCGAAGCAGCAGCAGCGATGACGATGACGACGCGCGTGTGTGGTGTGAGAAATAGTACACGCCTGTCCGTTGGTGCCTTTCTTATCGAAAAAAAAAAAAACTGTGCGTGCATTCCACAGTGCGTGCCTGTGTGCGTCTCTCTTCTTGCCTTCGTCCCGCGCGCGCCACCACCGCGTGTGACGTCAGCTCGACGCCGATGCAGACGCCGTTGCGCTGCTGTGACGTCGGTCGCGGCGCACGTCTCACGTGACCTCCAGGCGCAGAGTCGCTGCGCAGATGGCTGCAGCGTGCAGTCCTGCAGACGTTGAGTGGGGTGCCGATTTCTTGCTTTTTCTGACGCCGCCCGGGAGAGTGACGTCGACGGGGCTTCAGGAGTGTCGATTCGTGGCGTTTTCGCGGAAAGCGGACGAGAGCGGCGGAATCGCAGGCGACAATCACGAACGAGTCGGTATTGGGAACCACGGCGAATACTCGCGGAAATGGCTGAAATCTGCAAGAGGCGTATACGTTTGTGGGATACGTGCTTCAGAGAAAAGAGCTTCGGAACGTGATTGCGTTTTCGAAACCATACGTATTGAATTGCTGAGCCGAACCGTTCTAGAACAGTATTTTCTCCCGACGACTGAACGGTTCCTGTCGCTCGGATTTACTTTTTCCTCCATGACTCGCGAACGAGGGGCCCTGCACGCCAGTGCTTGGTTGCCAAAAAAAAAAAAAAAAACTTTCGCTGCTGACCATGCGCTGCAAGAACGCGGTGAACAGGATCGCTCGCGCTGCTCTATTTTCCTCGCGCGCATCTTGTCGAATCTTCCCAGTGGTCGATGAACACAGCTCCAGTGCTGCTCCTTGTCTGCGCCGAGACGCGAAAACAGATCGAGCGTTTCCCGCGTGCTCCGTGTACACCCCCCCTCACCCCCTCCTTCCAAGATGCGTGGCGTTTAAACCCGTTCAGTGCTAAAAGCCGGCCGTAGAAACCGAACTGCGATTCGAGCCAGCGTACGTTGCGGGGTGGCCGCTTTCGCTTCGCGTTTGAAGTCTGCGGCATACAAGCGCAAAGAAGAGATGCGAGAACGAAACGAATACGCGCGAGTCTTTTCGCCCTCTTCCTGCAATCAAATTCCGCCGTGACGGCGTCTTCGAACCAATCGGGTGGGGAGAATATGGTGCTGTGTTTTGCGGCGGACTTCGTAAATAGACAGAGAGAGAGAGAGGAGTAAAACGCATCTGGTAGTCGCGTGAGCCGGTGGGAACTGTAACAGATGGCAAATTCGACAGTATGGCGTAATCCCGTAATGTCCAGAATATAGCGCCAGTGTTTGTGGTCGCTTTTTTTTTTCTCGTTTTGTGCTGACGCACACGGACCTTTCTTTGGGTCTGCGCGAATGCGCGACATTCGAAGTGATCTAGGCATTTCCCCGCGATCGGCCGCACTCTTAATAAATGCCGACGCGGTCGTCCGTGGTGTAAACCTAGTAGTCGAAGCGCCGATGGCGGCTCACGTTTGACCCGGCTTGGACGTTGGCTAAAAGCTTTGCGTGATCACGACGCACGCGGAGGCACGACCAAATTGGGGACGGCAGGGGGGGGGGGGGGGGACCCTGCGCGTGGAGGTCAGCGCGCGGCGTGCTTTCTGCGTTTGTCGTACTTTTTTTTTTTTGCTGGAGAGCGTAGCGGTGTGTGTTTGTTTTTGTTTCCATCTTCTGTACGTTCGGCCGTGCCGGTCAGTTTCTTGTTATGTTTTTTTTTTCCTTTCCGTGGCGCACGTACGTGTCGCGCCAGTGGCGCTTATGTGTGTGGTGATGGCGACGATGTCGCGCGCGCGCTAGGTTGCGGCCTTTGCCGCGACTGACGAGAGTGATTATGTTGGTGATCGTGATGCCGTGTGGCGGCGATGTGCACACACAAACACGCGCAAACACACAGACACACACACTCTACACGTAGACGAGACGCATGTGTGCTATCCCCTCTTTCTCTTCTTCTTGTTCGCCTTTGATAATCGACACACAAGTGCACACACACGCAGAGGAGAGCCGAGGATATAGTACTGTGTTTTGCGGCGGGCTTTGTAAATAGACAGAGAGAGAGAGAGAGGAATAAAAAACCTTCGAGGGAACTAGTCAAGTACAATAAAGTTTAGTACAATGGTACCAGCCTGTGCGTCCTGTGTGTCATTCTTTTGCAACGTTCACTACATTTGCTTGCTCTTTAAATGCAGTATGCTAGCACAATTTTTAAAGAGACACTGAAGGCAGATACTAACCCCCGTATTCAGAAATGCATCTTGAAGCTCATGCTTGACTTGATATAAATGATGCCTGGTACGAACGCCCCCAAGACGCTCATTGCGTTTCTTCTGGTGCGTTCACGACAGGCGTCATTTAAATCAAGTCGGGCATGGACTCGGGTGTTAAGATGCATTTCTGAATACGGGGGTTAGTCCACGTCTACTGTCTAAATACCACTACAAAAGCTCGCAATGCTTGTTTCGTGCCAAGTGTACGAGAAAATTGCGTGTGAAGGGTTCGAATACCTTTATCGGAAATCAGATCTCCCGTCGTCCAACCGGAGTGGGGAACGTTGCATCGCCGTAACCACCATTTGCTGCCGTCCGCGGCGTATTGTCATCGGTGAGTAATACGGCGCCCGACAGACGGCGGTACTTAGCCAAGACAGAGCTATGCTATGGCCCACCATAACAGAGCGGTGGATTTGCCGCTGCTAATGATGTGGCGTAGCCCGGTCGGGCATTCCATGACGTCACATGGAAGTTGAATTCTCCGCTACATGCAGTTTGTGCGAGTTTCGCGAGCCAGCAAAACCAGGGGCCGAATCTTATAACGGTTCGGAATACGAACCGTTCACTTTGCCGTTTACGTCACTAGATGTGCCACTCCCAAGCCGGCGGTGGAAGAAGGGGAGTACGCGACCAATAGATGAGAGGGTGCCACCTCTGAAGTGTACGTCATTATATGACGAGCTAATCGAGGAATTGCAGAATGTTTCTGCTTGCTAAATAAATGTAAAATATAAATTAAATATTATACGCCAAGTTTTGAAGTATAAACTTGTTGTGCCGGGCGTTTACGCAATGCAGAAGTAATTTATTAATGTCATTCTTTTTCATTCTCAGCCCACAGGTGTATCGTAAGCGTAAATGAGTTGGCAGAGCGTAGCGCTATGTCGTCTGCTACCAGGAGCTCGCACAATGCATGCAACAGGAACGCACTGCCAGCACTTCTCAAGCAGCTAGCGCGACAAAGCCGTGAACTGGTTCTTAGGGACACGTTTACTAGCAGACTATATCAATTTTCCTTCTTTTTTCGCCCTTCGTCATCGGCTCAGACATGACTTGCTCGCCGCCGCGCTGCCGCTATCGCTGCGATCTGCCCCACGGCGCGTCGCGTGATAGAAGCAATGGAACTTAAATCGAACATTACGGTACACGGGCCCTACATTGCCTGCGCGAAGTCAAATCGAAGAGTGTGGTGCTGACGGTGCGCGCTGTGCCGTGAAATTGAGAAGAGACAAAGTATGGCACTACCGAACTAGAGAAAAAAGGGCAACCAAATAAGAGAGCTCCACAATACCTTCCCGTCCTGTCTGTATAGTTTTATCAGACGAACGAAAGAAGCGCTGAACCAGCCTAGGTTGAACCCTTCTGACTGCTGAACGGCGATCTGCGAGCTATTCACACTGGCGATAGCACTGGGAATTCGATCTCACCATGCAAATATCTCCTTGGCACTGACTTTGAAGCTGAGGTCACGGGAAAGCTGACCCAGCCCTTCAACCGGCCAACACAGTAATTGCGAGAGCAACTTTATGGACAATGTCGGCAGCAGAGATCTAGACAATTCCGACGAATGCTTCGCGTCCGACTGAGCTCTGGGAGCTGCAGGCCGGTCGTAATGAACCCCAGCGCGCAATATTCCTCCCTCTGCGTGGAATGGCCACTCGTACGCTTGCACCCGAGTCTCCTCCATTTGATAGCGTAGCCTGCAAAAGGTCTACTTAGAAAGCCAGCAAGGGCGGTGCAACTCATTATTCGTCACTTCTTCGAAAGCGTATCGCATTTCCAGCCGTGGTCGACACCGAAAGAGCAACGCCAAGCAGACGACGAAGGCAAGTATAGCTTCCGAAGCAACCAACGCACGCGCGCGCGACGCCCGCGTGTCTCCGGGGACGCGCGACCGGCGCGCGCGGCCGGGGTCACAAGCCAACAGCCCAGCCACAGCAACGGAACCCAAAGCGGACTACCCCTTCGCCGGTTCCTACGACCGGTTCGCTTTGAAGATGATTGACAGATGCGTGACGTATTCGAAAATTGCGATACCGCCCCGCTGCTTCGGAGGACCTGTGACGTAATCAAAATTTTGGCCAATCAGGTGAGGCCAAAGGAACGGTTCCCCAACCGAACCGTTATAAGATTCGGCCCCAGAGCAGCACTATGCGATAACGAAACTAATGAAACGCGAAAGCGTGGGCGGCGCAGAGTCCAGCGCTAACAAAATCTTTAAACCGCGGGAGTTGTCTTGTAGTACGATACAAGGTTCTTTTTTGCAACGAGTGGTTGAGTACTAGTGAAAGAATTTAACTGAGGAATGTTTCGTCATCGGGCAAGTACTTGAATGTTCCGGGGAAGTCGCTAATTATGTCCTGCATTTACATTAATTTGTCGTTTATTAAGGATCTGTCCGATAATAATGATCGAATACTAATCTATCACTTTAGCTTGACTCTGCTCTCCCTTTAAATCCCGATACTCTGCCGCACGCTCCTCGCATAGTAGTAGTACTAAGTAGTAATTGGTTGTTTAATGAAATAAATGAAGTGAGTGAATTTGCTTCTGACTGCTCTGTAACTGTCTATTGCAGTCTATATAGCTGCCGTCATCTGGACGGCGGTCAGAAGTTGGAGGGGGGGGGGGGGTTGAGGGTGGAGCAAATAGGACACGGGGGGAGGCTAGAATAAACTACCGTCGAACGCCTTGGTAGCGAAGTGCTTGGGGCCTCCAAAATAATTCGTTTTACAGGTCATCTTGTAAAGGTCGCGCACCGCACAGCGCGCAATAGAACAGGGACATCATTATTCCTTCGTTATACAGGTCATTTCGCTGTAGGAGGGAGCTCGAGTGTATGCATCAATGTACATGCAACAGAGAGAGTAGGAGCACCTCAACTTATTCTTCATTTAGTTTCTTTTATTCTTGGGTTCACACGCTTTGGACCTTCATAAACGCACAAGAAATGACAAGCCGAATACGTCATGACAGTACTCTCTTAAAAGGTACACGAAAGAAATTAGTTGGAGCGCATACGGCAGGCATTACCAAATCGTCACCGGGAGCTTACCGCTGTCGTTTAACAGTCATTGCACTCTACTAGTCTTGTGTAGCGGACAGTAACCTGGAGGTTGTCAAAACAGCAGACAGTGGTCTTCCTTGTCGCCCGCCCTTCGATGTCCCCGAACATGGCGAGCTGCTGCGGTTTTGTCTAAGCAACACATACTTTTCTTATGGTGGCAGCCTTTATCAGCAAACGCATGGCACGCCGAAGGGTGCGTCAATATCGGTTACCACGGCCAAACTAGTAATGAAAGCCTTGGAAGAAAAGGTACTGGCCCCATTCAAACCGACACCTAAGGCTTTTTTATCACTACGTGGATGACTGATTTTGTATTTTGAAGAAGCAGGACGTCCCACGCTTTCTGGACTGCCTGAACGTACATAATGCGCACATACAGTTCACCGTTGAACACGAGAGGGACACGTTGCTGCCTTTCTTGGGTGTATTGGTTCGCCGGGATGAGGGCGCTCTCGCCTTCTCGGTTTTCAGGAAGCCTACGCACGCGGGTCGTTTAATTCATATTATCCTATCTGCCACAAGACGTCCGTAGTATCGTCCTCGATAACACTCGCCGTAGGCGTCTGATCAGGCGGCGACGCATTGCAAAAGAAATTGCGGACGGTCCTCCGTGAGCTAACCAGCAACGACTAATCTAGTCGTTTCAAATGCAGGACCGAGAAGCTGATATTGCAGCCAAGCTTACGGACAACACGACAATCTGTGCACGTGCAGCCATCCCTTACGTCCAAGGTGTCAGCGAGGCATTGTCACGCGTGTTTTCGAAATACGACTTGCGCATTGCCCACATCCCGACCAGCAAGCTCCGGAACCAGCTAATGAATGTGATAGACAAGTTGCCCATTGAAGCATACCCAAGAGTCGTGTATAAGATACTATCTGCTGATTGCCATCAAGTGTATATTGGCGAAACGGGGAAGTTTTCCAGATGGCTCAAGGTCCACAAACATGACGTAAGAAATAACAGCAGCATGACGAACGCCATTGCCGAGCACGCGCAAAAACATAATCACAAGTTTCACTGGGACAGCGCCACTGTTGTCGCCTGGGAAAAGAACGTGTCATCCCGGCGGCTCCTGGAATCGCTAATCATTCAGTCGACGCCAGCTGCGATGAACCGGACAGCAGGGAATATATCTGCCGTTTGCGCACGTTCGTGTTGTTTGTTCATGCAAGTCACGTGCTGGCTACACAAGTGACGACAGTTTCCTGTTCAACTCTGAACAAGGAACCCGTAGGCGATTTCGAAACGTCAGATATTTCTTCAGACTTGGTCAGTGACCGTGATTCTCCTCGGGTAGTTAAGGACCGCGCAGTCAGTGAATTAACGAAAAAAATGTTAGGCTTATAGCACTCAGAGGCAGGAAGACACTCGTGCGGATTAGAGTGCAAACGGGGGTAACCGATATTCTGGAGCTGGGTGGGCCATGTATTGCATAGAACAAATAACCGGTGGTCAAGAGCTACGGAATAGGTGCCAAGGGAAAGGAGACGCAGTCGAGGACGGCAGTGAATCGGGCGGTGTGATGAAATGAGGAAATTTGCAGGCACTACAGGCTAGCGCAAGACGGGTGCAATTGGAGACGGCTGGCCAGGAGAGGCCTTCGTCCCGCAGTGGACATAATAGGCTGATGATGAAAGAAGCTGATGTAGATTGATGTAGATTGTACTCTTCCAGAAGTTCGAATACAGCAGTACAATCGGGATCCGGAGCTTTCCTGCCGGTGTAAGCCACTCCACCCGGAGCCTCGCGCGACGGAAGACGGCGCGCTTTCTCTCCGCTTTCCTCCCTTGCGTATGCAAGGTTGAGCCGCGGTCGCCGGCTAGCCCTCGCACGCTTTCACTCGTACATACAGCATACGGCGCGCGGCGACGATTTCATCGCCCTTGGGACTATATACGGGGCCTCGCGGCGACGCCAACGGCAGAGGGGCGCCTGGAGTGCCCATTGTTGGGAAGTCTGGGGTCCGTGAGGCAAACGAAGTTTCCATGGATGGTGCCGTGCAAGGCACCAAAAAAAGAAATGGGCATGGGCAGGACATGTAATGAGGAGGAAAGATAACCGATGGTCATTAAGGGCTACGGACTGGATCCCAAGGGAAGGGAAGCGTAGCAGGGGGCGGCAGAAAGTTAGGTGGTCGGGTGAGATTAAGAAGTTTGCAGGCACGGCATGGCCACAATTAGTACATGACCGGGGTTGTCGGAGAGGTATGGGAGAGGCCTTTGCCCTGCAGCGGGCGTAACCAGGCTGATGATGATGATGATGGTGATGATGATGCCGTGCCAGGTGCCGGGAGAAAGGGTTCCGAGCGACGTTTAAGAGAATGGAAAGAAAAGGAGTATGTTTAAAAAAAGTACATGGTTGAGTTTTACAATACGGCTCCAACTATCGGAGCACACTATGGTAGCGTCTTTGCATGTCCGAGTGTCTCACTGCTTCCGAGCGACCCCCTCTTTTCTTTTTTACCCACAGCCGTCTTGATCCGCTTTTTATGCCCTGCGTCGTCATTGTTCACTCGCTTCCTCCAATCCGGCATCAGGAGACCGATGACCTCAGGTACCACCAATCCAGAGGTTTATTGCCCTTTCCCTCGGACGGGAGTTTTGTCGAAACACAAGCACATCACTGGGCACAAACAGGGGAACCGGGATCGTACGCTGACTCCGTCTCCGGCGTGGTCGTGCCATTTTGTGCAGCTGACAGGCCAGAAAAATTGTAGCCTTGCATGGACCTCTTCTCCGGCGTGGACGTTCAACAACCCATTTGACGAGGCCGTGTGTTCGTTTCCCATAATTGCTTCATCCGTGACCGGAGTTTTGTCGCAGAGTGAACGGCCGGCCATAATGGCCTTGATGGGCTCTTCGTGACGGTCAGGAGAGACGACGTTGCTATCTTCAAGCGAGCTGCATTTGAAGTAAATGATGAGGCGTGACAACTGCATGTCGCCGGGGTGGCATTACCCCGCTGTGAAGGACCGCCGGGCACAACACCATATAATCGGTATCGCAATAAAAGGCGGCCGAGGAAGATGATATGGAGAGAGAAAGAGAGAGAGAACATTGATTGTGGGGCGGCTTTCTCGTAGGGTGCAGCCACTCGTGCCCGCTGGATCAGCCGTCGCTGCTCCTGCGGGTCTAAGCTGGTCAGCGCAGTCTCCCAGGAGGAAGGTGAAGGAATAGGGGAGTGGCCCGGAGGGTGCGGGCATTCCCAGGTACAGTGATATACTGCGTGCTCTGCTCCACATTAGGGACATTATGAAAGATATTGTGTGGGGTGGAAGATGTGAAGGTAAAAGAGACACGGGAATGAGTTTGTAGCTGTCGCCACGCGACGCCATCTTCTCAGTTAAGGGAGTGGTGTGGTGGGGGGAAGCGTCTCCTGCTATCGCTGTAATATTGTAGAGTTTCAGTGTAGTTTAGTGGTTCTGCTGGTGCGTCGTCTGGTTTGGACAGCTCTTCCAATGGCGCCCGGTTAGCGAGCTCTTGGGCTAACGCATTAGCGCGTCCAGGAGCTGCACAGACGCATGTTGGGGTAGTGCCAGTGCTACCTTTAGGACCTTGACGAGAGGGGTGTCCATCTGGTTCTTCTCAGTTGCTCCTAGAGAAGTCTTGGCCAAACTGTCTGCCGCTTCATTCATAAATATGTGTCTGTGTCCAGGCCCCCATACTACACAGAAACTTCGCAGATGACTTGGACCCAGTGAGTGTAAAGTTTTAAACACGTGAGTCGCTGAGAGCAGTAGGCAAGTTGCACAACGATAAAGAGTCTGATTACTACCGTTGCTGTCGTGGAAGGCTGTAGCGTAAGCGCAATTCTAGGAGAACAGCTAGGAATTCCGCCAGAAATATTGTAAGGAAGTCAGGGAACTGCACTGAAAAAGTCAAATCTAATGACGATGAAAAGATGCCAACTGCGGCCTTTTCCTCACCCTGTGACCCATCTGTTGCAATAATTACGTTTGTGTGGAGCTGGTTCATGTGATCCTGGAGTATGCCGTTAAGAATATGCCAGGGAAGCTCTTTTGAATTCTTGGGGTATATGTCATCATAATAAGTAATAACCAATGAGTTTGAGGTACTGCTTACCATGGTTACATCATCTACATTTACATTTAGCAGGCTTATTAACGATTTTGTTATAATCATCTGCGGTCTGTGAAACTGAGGCCATGAGACTCCGAAAAGTAGAGCTGGTTGACTGATCAAGCTCGACTGGGACCTTCTTACTGGAAATTCATAGAGCCTGATGAATGTTTGAACGGTGCGTATTTTAGATCTCATTTCTTAGGGAAGGTAGTCGTGATTATTTACAGAGCACGGCGCTTGCTACAAACTTTGGTAGCCGCAGATATAAGCGGAGCGCTTCTCGTTCCAGCAAAACTAGTGGACAAAGTGCATAAGCAGGGTAGCCGGAGGATAGATAACACACAAGCGAATAGGTCGGAGATACATGCAGTAAATCATTATCTGTGTGTCTCTGCTTATGCTGTATTGATAATTGCTTATCCGTCTCAATATCCCAGTTGCACGGTAAGCTTTTGAAGTTATATGTTCATTATGTTGACGCCGGTTAAGATTTCCGTCATAAATAATTCCACGGTACCCGACTTTTTACACTTGTGGAACAATAGAACGACGGCATGGAAGGGGTATAATAATGGGTGTTGTAGAGGAAAGACAAGAACAGCGCTCTTATTTACATTAAGAAACAAGTGGATACTGCCCAGCCATGCTTCTAACTCGCATAAGTATTCCGGGAAGCACTCGTACAGTGACTGAACATCACTTGCCGAAGCAAAAAAAAGAAAAGAAAATGCTATAGCATCAGCGTAAACGTACGTGCTTGCATTCTGATGACAAAGAATGGAGCTGAGCAAGATATTGACAGTGGTGCTAAAGCTGATCCTTGCGGAAGCCGGCACGTTTGTCTGAATTATGATGATGAAATTCCACTTTGCGCACAGTAAACCTTTCTTCCCTACAAGAACTTAGCAGTCCACGTTACAAAGTATTAAGCTAATCTTTATATGCTGCATCCTCTCTATTCAAATCGAGTATTTTACACTATCGTACGCTTTAGAAATGTCTAGTGCAACTAAAGCCGCACGTTGTTTGTGGTACCGGGCCAACTGAATTCGGCTCTCCAGGTCGATGTGTGCGCACCAGATTGACATCCCTGGCCTAAATCCAATTTGGCAGGGGCTCAACAATTCTCATGTGGTTGCCGATTTAATCATATGCGTTTCATTCTTTAATATGTTCATCGTTTCTATTATGTTGCGAAATTTGATGTTAGAGAAATAGGGCGAATATTGTCTAGAACATACCCTTTGCTTTCGTATTTGAGCAGTGGAATCACCTTCGCAATTCTCCACACAGGAGGGATCCATGCATATTGCATAGTATAATTTATGGCATCTAACAAAACGTTAGGAGCGACGTCAAACAGAAGTTTAAACATCTTAGCAGTGAGTGCATCGGGACCTGGGGCTGCAGCTGGTAAACCTGAAGCAGGATGGGACAATTCTGACTGAGAAATCTCTTAGAAATATTGTAATGTGCCCTATGTCTAAGGGGAGGAGGCAAGACATGTGGTGAATCGGGTCTCCTAACCTCTCGCAATTACATCTAGAGAGTCATCTTTATCACTGGTGGTTTAAACTATGGACTCCAAGTTCAAGGGACGCGGAATCAATTTTTTGAGGTCTTGAAAACTGACACAATGCACGTTTATTATTTGACTTTGAAAGAAATTGCAATTGGAAAGGTATTGTAACGATCTTTTGCCTTGGATACCGCACAACATCTGCAGGCTTGGAGTGATGCCTGTCACCGGCAAAAGATGCCGAGAACGAGTGGGGCTATACTAATCCAGGTACAACCAAATCAAGAAGGCCAACAAAGCTTCAACAACACACTCCCTCGCCAGATCAGGAATTGGCCTCCCTGGCGCAGTTTTCGGCCACCCCCTCCCAAATGGCTAATTCAATTACCCAATGGCCCTCAGTCCCCAGCAGCTGCGGAGCACCTGACCAAGGCGGCGGTTAGACATGTAACGCAGCAGAGGGTGCTAATAATCTCTGGACTCGGACACGCCTTCAATGGAAACTGACCCTTGCAATGTTTAACACCCGAACCCTCTCGAGTGAGGCTAGCTTAGCAGGACTCTTTGAGGAATTATCAGGCATTGTTTGGGATATCATCGGCCTTAGTGAGATTAGAAGAACTGGTGAGGCTTATAACGGACATGTCCTCTGCTATACAGGTCTCCTAGAAAAGAAGCAATACGGGGTAAGATTCCTAATCCATAAGGACATAGCGGGCAACGTTGACGAATTCTACAGATATAATGAGAGGGTAGCTGCAGTCGTAATCAAACTTAATAAGAGGTATAGCTTAAAGGTAGTACAAGCCTACGCTCCAACATCCACTCACGATGATGAGGAAGTAGATCAGTTTTATGAAGATGTTCAATTAGCGATGCGAAAAGTGCAAACCTAATATACTGTAGTAATGGGCGACTTCAATGCAATAGTGGGGAAAAAGCAGGCTGGAGAACAAGAAATTGACAACTACGGCGTCGATTCTAGGAACGCTAGAGGAGAGATGCTGGTAGAATTCGCAGAAAGGAATAAGCTTCGAATAATGAACACCTTTTTCAGGAAGCGTAGCAACAGAAAGTGGACCTGGAAAAGGCCTAATGGTGAAGCAAGAAATGAAATTGACTTCATACTTTATGCTGATCCCTGCATAGTGTAGGATGTAGAAGTGTTAGGTAGGGTAAAGTGCAGTGATCATAGGTTAGTGAGGGCTAGGATTCACCTCAATTTGAAGAGAAAAAGAGTTAAACTGGTCAAGAAGAAACAGGTCAACCTAGAGGCAGTAAGGGTAAAAGCAGACAAATTCAGGCTGGTACTTGCAAACAAATATGCAGCCTTCGAACACAGAGATGATGATGATGATGATGATGATGATGATGATGATGATGATGATGATGGCATAGAGTTGATGAATGAAACCGTAACGAGGCTCCATGGCTTCAGAGGCAG
Organism: Dermacentor albipictus; assembly: GCF_038994185.2. Lineage (NCBI taxonomy): Eukaryota > Metazoa > Arthropoda > Arachnida > Ixodida > Ixodidae > Dermacentor > Dermacentor albipictus. The sequence continues at coordinate 120,868,310 of NC_091823.1, forward strand.
CAATTGAAGTGGGAGGCAAGGCACCAAGGCAACCAGTAACAAAGGACCTAATAAAAAAACGACAAGGAATGAAAGTGTCCAACTCAAGAGATAAGATGGAATGCGCGGGACTGTCAAAACTGATCAATAAGGCGAAAATAAGTGACATTCGAAATTATAACGTGAGAAAGACCGAAGAAGCCTTAAGAAATGGACGCAGCCTGAAATCACTGAGAAAGAAACTTGGCATAGGACAAACCAAGATGTATGTACTGAAAGATAAGCAGGGCAATATCATCTGCAATCTCGCGGTATAATAAAAACAGTGGAAGTATTCTATACAGACATGTAAAGTACCCAGAGGAGTCAGGGGTACTCCATTAGAAACAATAATATTCAGGATACAGAAACTCCTCCTATAACTAGACATGAGGTCAGAACGGCCTTGCAAGACATGAAACGGGGAATAGTGACAGGAGAAGATGGAATAACAGTCGATTGAATCAAAGATGGAGGCGACACAATGCTTGAAAAACTGGCGGTTCTTTATACGAAGTGTCTATCGACTACAAGGGTCCCAGAAAACTGGAAGAATGCAAACATTCTACAAATCCACAAAAAAACAAGACGTTAAAGAATTGAAAAGTTATAGGCCTATTAGCTTACTCCCAGTATTATATAAAATATTTACCAAAATAATCACCAATAGGATAAGGGCAACAGGGGACTTTAGTCAACGAAGGGAACAGGCGGGCTTCAGGAAGGGATACTCTACAATGGATCACATCCATGTCATCAATCAGGTTATCGAGAAATCCGCAGAGTATTATAAGCCTCTCTATATGGCTTTCATAGATTACGAAAAGGCATTCGACTCAGTAGAGATACCAGCAGTCGTAGAGGCATTACGTAATCAAGGAGTACAGAACGCTTTCGTAAAGACCCTGGAAAATATCTACAGAGGTTCTACAGCTACCTTAATTCTACACAAGAAAATCAAGAAGATACCTATAAAGAAAAGGGTCAGACAGGGAGACACAATCTCTCCAATGCTTTTCGCTGCGTGCTTAGAAGAAGCACTCAAGCTATTAAACTGGGAAGGCTTAGGAGGAAGGATCGACGGCGAATATCTCGGCAACCTTCGGTTCGCCGATGACATTGTTGTATTCAGCAACAATGCATCCAAGTTACAACAAATGATTGAGGACCTTAACAGGGAGAGTGTAAGAGTAGGGCTGAAGATTAATATGCAGAAGACAAAGATAATCATAAACAACCGGGCAAGGGAACAGGAGTTCAAGATCGCAAGTCAGCCTCTAGAGTCTCTGAAGGAGTACGTTTACCTAGGTCAACTAATCACAGGGAACCCGGACCATGAGAAGGAAATTCACAGAATAAAAATGGGCTGGATCGCATACGGCAGACATGGCCAGCTCCTGACTGGAAGCTTACCATTATGATTGAAAAGGAAGGTGTACAATCAGTGCATTTTACCAGTGCTGACATATGGGGCAGAAACTTGAAGACCGACAAAGAAGCTTGAGAACAAGTTAAGGACCGCGCAAAGGGCGATGGAACGAAGATTCCTAGGCATAACGTTAAGAGACGTACAGAAAGAGAGCGGTTTGGATGAGAGAGCAAACGGGTATAGATGATATTCTTATTGATATCAAGAGGAAAAAATGGAGCTGGGCAAGCCATGTAATGCGCCGGTTAGATAACCGTTGGACCATAAGGGTTACAGAATTGGTACCAAGAGAAGGAAAACGCACTCGAGGACGACAAAAGGTGGAGCGATGAAATTAGGAAATTTGTGGGCGCTAGTTGGAATCGGCTGGTGCAGGACAGGCGTATTTGGAGATTGCAGGGAGAGGCATTCGTCCTGCAGTGGACATAAAACAGGATGATGATGATGACCGTTCTTTTAAATGTTCCAGCAATAAATTTATAGTGGTTCCAGTTTCTCGGAGAGTGGTTATGCATGAGTTCTTTGAAATACCTTCCATAATTAATATAATTAAAAACGTAATTATTGATTTTTGTTACTTAGTCAATTGTGCATTTCAATTTCTTGTGCATGTCCGCCTCTTCCAGTAGACTGCAGCTCATGGAATAATATAATGCTATCTGTTACAGGCAATTAAAAACAATGTGTTCGCTGAAAAACCCGGTATATTAACCAACGAGAAAGTCCCGCTGCCAGCGAGAATAATTTCAACGGCTAGAATTTCACATTTTGGAGACATCATCCGGAACTAAGTATTTGCCTTGTGGCAAAATTTACTTGAGACCATAATTGACAAGCGCCCACCTATAGACGGGCGATCTAAGCGAAACGACCTAGGATAGGATAGGAATAAACTTTATTTGTCCAACGGTTATTGATGTTGGTGCCTGGGGCTAGGCTGCGAGGGGTCCATCGCTCGAGGAAAATCTTTCGAGATCCACGGCAACGGCCCTGGCCTGCTGGACGGCCCACTCCTGGTCCTTGGGTGCCTCGCTGAGGAGGGCGGCTTGTCATCTCTCAGCAAGGCGCCGCGCTAAAATTATGCAAACAAAATAGTTTTTCAGGAGACAACCAAGTTGGTTGCAGTAAAATTACATCTGGATTAGGTTGAAAAGATAGAACGTTTAAATCGGCAGAACCAGCGAAGTAGATCTGCACTTCCACTGTAGCACCCTCATCTACCTTCCGGTGATTAGAGCACCGCAGAAGCAACTGCCTCCTCCAAGATATTGGATTTAGAGTTGACTTCAGAGACTGTACCGTTGACTACAGACTACACCGCTTCGATGTAGAAGAAGAGGAAGAAGCCCCGCGAGCGCGCTGAAGCAGCAGCGCTTCTTTCTACAGGCCTACTCCTTTCGCCGGAGTATGAAGTCTACGGACAGCAGGAGGCCTTCCAGCGGCAAGACGCACGGCAAGAATCCTCTCCCCGCATCGCACTCGAAGGCGAGTGGCAGCCCTAAGGCGTCGAAGGCTTCGAGCGCCGTACAGAGTAGCGGTGCTGCGTCTAAGCCCGGTGTTGGGGCTAACGGCACCAAGAAGCCGCATCAGCTCGCGTCCCTACCTAAGGCGAGTAGCAGCGCTAAGTCCTCGAAGGGACGCAGTTCCGTACAGGGTAGTGACGTTGCATCGAAGGCCGATCCGAAAGAGGACGGCACCGGGAAGCGGCCGCTCGTCGCTGAACCGAGCACTGCACGCCGGCCTTCGGGCGGTGCCGTCAAGAAAGGTGGTGCGACAGCGACCGACGTGAAGGCAGACAGGGCAGACAAAACTCTCACTAGCCGCGATCCGAGTAAATCGGGTCGGCCAAAGGAGCCTAAGGACGACGGTTCAAAGGCCGTCCCGGAAGATGACGACGACAGCCGGTTTGAAAGCGCTCAAAGTACTCTTTCTTTGGCAGCACATATCGAAACCAAGGATAAAAGAAAGAAGCAAGCACCACCCTCGCAGGAAAGCGTGACAAAGGAAAAAGACAAAGGCGGGGCTAAAGAAAAGCAGACAACCTCCCCCGCGACGTCGTTGCCAGCACCAGAGGCAAATAACCAGGAAAAGACGCCTGCAGCGGTGAACGGTGAAGCGGACGCGAAGGCGCCCAAGACGATGGAGAAGAAGCACTCCATAACCTACAACATGATCACCGCGAAGAGCCACGAGGGCAAAAAGCAGCGCAAGAAACGTGGCCATTCCAGAGGGAACAAAGCGGTGCAGACGAACCCAGAAGAAGCGCAGACGGCACCGGCCGGGCCGCCCATACACCTCCTGTTCTCGCCGTCATCATGCAGTCTGTGCGACAGCAACGCTCCCCCAAGTTACTATGGCGCGATGCAGACTTTCCAAATTGGCAAATATGGCGCTGTGACGCCGGCTCAACAGCGCTCGCGTGGAGTCGTCAAGAAGACGACGACGACGACGACGACTACGCGACGTGTTCAAGAGAGCGACAGGACACCGCGTTCTAGGCAGCTCGTCGAGGAGACCACGACAGAAGAAGTGCAGGAGGCCGCAGATGATCGAAGTGATGCCGGTGGAAGCAAGGATTCGACATCGGTGGCCGGTAACGTTACCAGCGGAGGAGCCGTTAAGAATACTGTGACCACAACGCGCCGTCTGAAAAATCGCGACAAGCATGGGAGGAACTCCTCCGACGACAAGGACCCGCGACCTCAGGACGACGTCATCGAGACGGTGATCAGGGAAGTTGTCGAAGTGGAATCTGAATCGGCGCCCGTCATCGTCGGACTAGCGCGCGACGCCTCGGCCACCCAGTACCGCTACGTGGAGTCCAGGCGTCCCGCGTCTTCCCCGTACCGAGCACGCCACGGGGTCGATGCAGTCTACCAGCGCATGCAGCTTCGGCCACCTGGCTTCTGGGCACACCAACCTTACTGGCGTGCACTGTAAGGCGCATGGGATTTGATTCTGATTCGTTTGCTCGGCGATATGCTATGGAGGTTTGAGTCACAAATGATTGTACATCCACGACAGCTTGTTCTGATAACACATTTATGCGTTATGGTCGTCAGGGGGAAACTATAAAGGGAAATTTCGAGCTGTGACCCCTCAAAGTCCATATACGGCATTCCATAACAAAGAAAATCGAACTTGCTCACAAGTTCTTCTGGCATACCGAAAAATAATGTTACATGAGTTAAAAAACATAGTAATGATTGAATTGGTAGTCACTTTCCAGAGCGATCCGCACTCACATTGCTTCATCGCTCAAAGACCTTAATAAGTGCCAGTGAAGTACTCAATATTTTTCGCCATCAGTGTATAGGGGGAGGGGTGTGTGGTCTCCCTAAAAGCTACGTAAGGCGGTGTGAAGCGGGTGTTAATTGTCGGACGTCTTTCTATGCCAAGTATACGTCGGACGCGATTTAGTTTTTGTTTGTAGAGGGCGAGTGCGTTTTAAGAATAAGGGATGATTACGCCATATTACAAATTGAGCAATAACCTTGCCTTGCCTCCTTTGGGCTCTTGCACAAATTTCAGCGGATCCCACGCTTATGGAAATTGGTGTTAAAAGGGCCCTGAACCACTTTTTATCAAAGTCGAGAAATGCATTTGAATTTAAAATAGGTTATTTTAGAAATACTTTGCTGCAAAAAGTATTTCAATACGTTCAGCGGGAGCGTAGTCATTGGCAGGCAAACGTGCCCTACGTGGTGCTTCCACTCCTTCTTCAATGGCTTGCACTGCGAAGCCTAATGCGGAGCGGGGCCCGCCCACAACGCTGCGCCTATACTGAACATCACCGTGGCGCGCAGGTCAAGTTTGATTTTGCATGTTCACGTAGAGGCCGCTACTTCCTGCCGTGTGCCAAACGTAGCCAAACGTAGCCAAACGCGGTTACCCTCACCGAGCCGCAGTGCAATCAGCCAGCGGACCCCTCGCGGAGACCCGCGGTGGCCGTGGTATTTACACTACGTGGTAGACCGCAGCTGCACGCAAGTGTAGTGCGTTTGCGCAGCGTTTGCGTAGCGTTTGCTTCGTGCACGGCAGAGCTTTAGTGCGCGCTCGCACTGATCTGCTCCAGTCTGGCTGTGCGACGTGGTGCTGACCGGCTTTGTCCTGCACCAGCTTGACCAATGGACATCCAACTTGCGCATTTTTATGTACTATCAATACATAGTATGCACGTGACGTCACATCCGTTGCTGTCGTCTGCATCGGCTACCTTCCGCCATCTTGGGGAACCTTATCAACAGGTGCCGCATAGGCTAGTTGGTACCCCAACATGGCACCGCCGTAAACCGGAAGTCGCGAAGTGTCCTTGAATGACGTACGTGCGTACTATGTATATAGCTCAATACGAAGCGAAGTCTGCCGAGGCGTCTAACCAGGAGGTGCCAGGAGTGAGCGCGCACTTGCAAGCGTGCGTGTGGTCTGACCTTGAAGGGACACTAAAGAGAAAAATGATTTCTTCTGCATCAGTGAATTACCTTTTCTACGACACCGAAAACGCCACTCTTCCCACAATAAGACGCCGGATAAGCCAGAAAAAGCGCAGCAACAAAACACGGGTGGCGACTCATCCATGAGGCTCCCGCACCTAGTCGCCGTGACGTCATGGACTTTGATGGCATCTTCTAGGGCCTAATAATTGTATATAGCGGTACAGACTGACTACATTGTGTTCTGAAGGAACCAAATATCAAACATGGCAAGCTTCGGGAACCTTTGCTCAGCCAACGCGGCCCAAATGCGAAACAATACTTTGGAATCCCTGACGTCACACTGACGTCATTTTTCTTTTCGACCGAGCGCGTCACCCAACGTGGTAGCCCTGTCGCGCTTCTCAGCTCAGTGACGTGGGTTCGACACCACGGCACCGGTACCGCAATGCGACGGAGTTGGTATGCGAAAACGCTCGGTGTACTATAGCATTCATCATCATCACGGTCAGCTTATTTTTATGTCTTCTGCAAGACGGAGTTCTTTCCCAGCGAAGTCCAATTAGCCCTGACCTATGCCAGCTGATTCCAAGTGCCTGAAAATTTCCTAATTTCATCACTCCACCCATTTCCTTGCCGTCCTCTACTGCGCTTCCCTTTACTTGGCACCGATCCTGTACCTCTTATGGACCACCCGTTACCTGCTCTACGCAATGCGTCCTGCCCAGGTCCAGTTGTCCTTCTCATTGTCAACAAGAATGTACGGGCTACTACTCCCCACGGATCTGTAATCCACACCTCTGTCTCCTTCCCTCTTAATGTGACGCCTAACATTTCTCTTTCCATCGCTCATTGTACGTTTCTGAACTTCTCAAGCTTCTTTGTTAACCTTGAAGTTTGTGCCCGATATCTCAGTGTACAGGCGAAATTATGTACTCAGATTTAGGTGCACGTACGTTAAAGAACTCCGAGTGGTTCAAATTAATTTGGAATCCCTCGCTACGGTGAGGCTCATAAATATATTGAGATCGCGCGGTTGCGACACGTAAAGCTCCAGAATTTAAATATTTATTATGATTATTTTTAATCCATCGCGTGTATCGTGTCAATGGGCGCAGGCAGCCCCTGATTGCGTAAGAAGAATCACTAATGATACACAAAAGTCGAACAGGCCGAGTACGACAAAAAAGAAAACATAGAAAAAGAGCTCTTTTGTTATCGCTTGTGTGTGCAGCTATTTAGAGAAGCTATATATAGTTTACTTTTCAGGGCCCGTATTCAGAAAAGTATTTCGGGCTGAAATTGTTGGGAAGAGCAAATGCCAGCAAATTCCGAGGCTGGCCATAATATTAGCGTAGGTGCTTCTCGAATGACAAAAATTACTTGCGAACGAAAAAGCGTCTTGAATTCGGTCCCATACGGGCAGAGGCTTAGGTTTTCGCTTATCGATTCGCGCACAGTTGTGCCAAACACAACATTGTTTTGATCGGTTAAGGCTTTCCACGTTGAAGCGTGAAATTGTATCGGCGATTCCCTCTCGACTCTCGCTGCTGAGTTGCAAGCGTCGATGCCATCTACTGGCTCGGGCCATGTCTTCTCTCGCAGAGCTCCATACGCTCGACCCTGTCGGCACGGAGCTGTGCAGCACATTCCTGGTTGTCGCCTCGCCGCCTTCTCGCGGAGGGCCCTTTCGTGCTGGGGGCCTCGCCATCTCTGCGGGGGACACCACGGCGGCCCCTTGTGTCAACGACCGCCCACTCCGGCGCCGTTGGCTTCGGCAAACACCGGCTGGGGCGCGTCTCCTTCCTTGCCGGACGGCGGTGCCCGTGGTCGCAGTCTCGGCTATTCGAGCGACGCGAGCGAGGGCACCTACGACGTGATCTACGACGCGGTGCCGGACTTGGCCGCCGCGAGCGCCGGCGTTCGGCGCGACGACCGTCGGCGACCGGACGAGTTCATCTGGGAGACGCCGCCTCGGGAAGAGTTCGTCTACTACAGCTGCGCCAACGTCGTGGCTGGACCTGCACCACCCGCTGCCGACGGGGAGCGCGGTCCAACCGACGACGACGTCGACAGCGACGGCCACAACCGAGACCGCGTCGACGCTAGGGCCGCGCGAGCCGCCACTGACCTCAGCATGGCCGCTGGGCGCCAGGTGACGAAGATGTCTCCCGAAGAGACCCTTTTTTCCATTTGCCTATAAGCTGGCCTCGCTGTAAGGAAGTGCTTCCGATCGGCTGATTCAGACACGCGGTCACTCTTTAAGGCAGGCACGTGGTATGAGCGGATGCATTTGCGTGGTATAGCGGTACGAACGGTGCTGTGCCATAGTGCAATGGTAATACTGCGTAGACTGTTGCATGGCGTGCTGTTTTCAGTGACACGTGGAGCGTTTTTGCTTGGCTGCATTACGCATATTGGCAGAACCGAGGTTCTGCCAATTTTTCGGTGGAGGAATCTGGGAAAGCGCCTCGTTTAGAATATGACGTCACAGGCACGTACCCAGGATTTTTTTTCGGGGGGGGCCCACCACCTCCATCATCATCATCATCATCATGTTTTATGTCCACTGCAGGACGAAGGCCTCTCCCTGCGATCTCCATTTACCCCTGACCTGCGCCAACCGATTCCAACTAGCGCCCGCGAATTTCCTAATTTCATCGCTCCACTTAGTGTTTTGTCGCCCTCGATTGCGTTTTCCTTCTCTTGGTACCCATTCTGTAACCCTAATGGTCCAACGGTTATCTAACCGGCGCATTACATGACCTGCCCAGCTTCATTTTTTCCTCTTGATGTCAATTAGAATATCGTCTATACCTGTTCGCTCTCTGATCCAAACCACTCTCTTTCTCTCTTAACGTTATGCCTAGCAATCTTCGTTCGATCGCTCCTTGCGTGGTCCTTAACTCGCTCTCAAGTCTCTGCCCCATATGCACTGGCAAAATGCACTGATTGCACACCTTACTTTTCAATAATTATGGTAAGCTTCCAGTCGGGAGCTGGCAATGTCTGCCGTATGCGATCCAACCTATTTTTATTCTTCTGTAAATTTCCTTCTCATGATCAGGGTTCCCTGTGATTAATTGACCTAGGTAAACGTACTCCTTCACAGTCTCTAGTGGCCGACTGGCGATCCTGATCTCTTGTTCCTTTGCCCGGCTATTTATCATTATCGTCATCTTCTGCATATTAATATTCAACCCCACTCTTACACTCTCTCTGTTAAGGTCTCCAATCATTTGTTGTAACTCGTCTGCATTGTTGTTGAATAGAACAATGTCATCGGCAAACCGAAGGTTGCTGAGATATTTGCCGTCGATATTTACTCCTAAGCCTTCCCAGTTTAATAGCTTGAATTCTTCTAAGCACGCAGTGAATAGCTTTGGAGAAATTGTTTCCGTGTCTGACCCCTTTCTCTATAGGTATCTCCCTGCTTTTCTTGTGTAGAATTAAGGTAGCTGTAGAACCTCTGTATATATTCTTACGCGAAGGACGAGTCAGTAAGACGAGAAACTATTTACAGATTATATTTACAACAATGGTTGCAGCGCTGACCGTTTAGATTCACAGCGCGAGCCCAGTTCGTTCTTCCTTCTCTTTTCTGGAGTGATGGCGCCCACGTACCTCATTCACACAAACAAATACCACACGCATGTAGCAATATTTTTCAAGCTTTTTACGTAAGCGTTCTGTAGTCCTTAATTACGTAGTGCCTCTAGACTGCTGGTGTCTCTACTGAATCAAATGCATTTTCGTAATCTCTATAAGCCACATAGAGAGGCTTATTGTACTCTGCAGATTTCGCGATAACCTGATTGATGACATGGATGTGATCCATTGTAAGGTATCTCTTCCTGAAGCCAGCCTGTTCCCTTGGTTGACAAAATCCAGCGTTGCCCTTATTCTATTGGTGATTATTTTGGCAAATATCTTATATAATACTGGGAGCAAGCTAATGGTCCTATAATGTTTCAATTCTTTAACGTCTCCTTTTTTGTGGATTAGTATAATGTCTGCATTCTTACAGTTTTCTATGACCCTTGCAGTCGATATACACTTCGTATAAAGAGTCGCCAGTTTTCCAAGCATTATGTCTCCTCCATCTTCGATTAAATGGACTGTTATTCCACCTTCTCCTCCCACTCTTCATCGTTTCATGTCTTGCAGGGCCCTTCTGACCTCATCGCTAGTTATAGGAGAGTTTCTGTATCCTGTTCATTACTGTTTCTAAGTGAGGTATCGTGACTCCTCTGGGTACTGTATACAGGTCAGCTTAGAATTTTTCCGCTGCTTTTACTATATCTTCGAGATTGCTGATGATATTATCCTTCTTATCTTTTAGTGCATACATCATGGTTTGTCCTATTCCAGGTTTGTTTTTTACTGATTTCAGGCTGCGTTCATTTTTTACGGCTTCTTCAGTCTTTCTCATGTTATAGTTTCGAATAGCAGTTATTTTCGCCTTGTTGATCAGTTTTGACAGTTCCGCGAATTGCGTAACGCTGTGCGGCCGCCACTCCCATACAACCGCTTAGAGCGCAGGACTCTGCGATTCTAGACGTACTGCGCTCACCGAGAAAGGTTAGAAAAACACTCACATAAGCACAGCAGAGAAGTGGCTACGTGAGGCGGTTCGACCGATAACTGTAGAAGCGTCATTCAAAGCAAGTAATTATTCTCCACTTCCGGCGGCGTTTCCTCTACTTCCTTTTTAAATAAAAAGATGTTGATCCATAAATATTCTCATAAACAACAGTCAACATTTTTGGTTATTGCGTTGGCTCTCTCCCTTAGTAGATCGCTTAATTTCTCAACTCCTTGCGATTTTTGTTTCCAGTTGCCAAATTTGCACGAGAAGTGCTATACAATTAGGGAAAAACAGACGAGCTAACGGGCGACAGTCATCTTGCTAATGGGTTTAAGGGTTATTGCAGGGTTTCATGATGGACGCTCTTTCACATTATTTTATTTCCCACCTTATCTAACCCATATCACGTGTATATGGTTCCGGGCATCTGCCAGCGTCGCGGCGAGCCGTAAGTAACTCAAGGAAATAATGAAGCACAGGGAAAACTTAAACGCAATTGGCGTTTTGTCCGGCCGCAACTCGTTCCATGAGAGTATACAGACCAGCTAAGTTACAGCCGCATCCCTCTCCTGGTCCCAGGATCAGCCTAAACAAAGAAGGTTGAACTAACAAAAGCAAGAGCTATGCGCGTGACGGTGGAATAGATGGTGACAACTGAACGCATCTCGAGTTAATCGCGCGGGTGCGGAATCTATGAGAAAACTGCCCTTCACATTACAAGAGATGCCGATAACTACCGCCATCTAAAAGGAGTGAAAAAGGCAGCATAAGGCTGACCGATGAACAGCTGCCAAGTCTCAACATTAATCTCGCGGCGCTTTAGGAATGTGTGAGGAGTGGTGGCGTGGGTGGGGAGGGGGGGGGGGGGGTATGCCACTTGATTTCGGGGGGGGCCCGGGCCCCCCCGGGCCCCCCCCTGGGTACGTGCCTGTGACGTCACATGTCAATATATCGTGTTGTGCGATGGCGCCTCGCCAGTAATTTTCAACTAGTTTCACAACGCGTGCATTTTTGTTGGTCGGAACGATACTGAGCGTAGTGATCGAACAGGAAAATACGCCCCCCACCCCCCCCTGCTCCTCAACCTAACGCCTTTATTGAATGGTGGTATAAGACTGCGTATGTCGAGCAAAGGCTGCCTTGCCTGTATGAAAGCGTTTTTCTTACGTTGTTGTCTTTTATTAATATAGTCGAATTTATTTATCCATTTATGTGCTGTTACCCATGCCAAGGACGTGATACTTCGAATTCTGCAGTCATGGCAGACGGTAGCAATGTGTCGGCCGTGTTTCTACGAAAACGCGACAGTCTGCATGCAAAAATAATTTCTGAATACTAAGAGGAAACGTTCTCCGCAGTTTTATAGGCTTATGACGCACATACTTAGTGACATTCCTCGCCTCGCACTTGGCGCGAGCCTAGCGTATCAAATCTGAAAAATAAAATAAAAAAATATTATTACCCTTATAACAACGAGTGAACCCAGTCATCGAGATTGTATGTCTAATTCGGATTATGTCTTGCGTGCTGTGAAATACTGGAGTGGACTGGACTGGACGATTATCGTGGAAAGAATACGAACTCACTCTATCTGTCGTCTTCACTGTGCAGATAATTGATTGTTTGTTTCCGAAGTGGTGAAACGTCGTGGTATATTATGCTGATATTTAGAAACTGGAACTTAATGCTACGGGCCGAATAAAGGTGTGGTTACTTTTAGACTTTGGGCTTATGACAGACTAAGCCCCCAGCAACTGGGATTCGGTAAGTGCCCCGAAATATCAAGCTCAAAAGCGCCAACTAATATAGCGCGCGCCGCTCTTGAAGCCGCTATAAGTGAATTGTGCATAGTTCACATTTTGGTCACGTATGGTATATAAAGATGAGCATGGACTGTGTCTATCAAGAAAAATGTATTAGGTGCTTGTAGTGTCATAAAGTGACTTCATTCTGGCGAAGCTTTGGGTGTATTAATTAGACGTAAGTATGTATCCGCAAATTTGGAGAGGAACGGCTAATCTTAATTACATCCCGTTATTCAACAAAAAAGCATCTTGTTATGCCCCCAAGATTCATTTGTGCGCACGGTACAGATTCTAGAAGATTGATGTCGTGGATTAATGTTTTGTTTTGCGCGTACGACAAGAACTAAATAAGGGGTTAGTAACTGCTATAGGCACGAAAATGTTATTAAGCACTTATAGCGAGTTCAATAGAGGTGGCGTCTGACTATGTGAATATTGTTCAAAATGTACCTTCTTAGTGTGAGAAAACATGGCCATGAAAAACGAGGATATTAAGGCAACAAGTGTTGGCCGCCCAAGTGTTAGGTGCGATCTCTTATTCTGACCTATTAGGATCAGAAATCGATAGAAAAAGAAATGTAACCCGACAATAATTGGAACCATTTATTATTACTCAACTAGTCGGCTTGCGGCTCAGTAAGATCGTGAGCTAAAAATCAACCTATTTATCTTGCAGATAAGCTTGGGCGAAAAAATAATCACAGAAACAATTTGTTCAATACGAATAGGTTGCCTTTATTATCACATCAGCAACACCTGACTGAGTGGACGTATACCAACAGTATGAAAAGTCCAGCTGCAGTGAAGGGTGTTCGACTGAGCATTTAAATGCCTCGCTGGGCTTCAACGAAGCGCAGTGAATGCGTGCGGCTTTTGTTCCGACTTCAGAGAAACACGGTCGCAGGTTCTGTGCCTCGTACGTGACCATGGTGACCACTTAAACGACGTGACCATTGCAACTCAGCCTGCGGTTCCATTCCTTGACACTGAGCAAGCGACGTGGGCGCATTGGTGCCGACGCTTGCTTGTTTTTGCACACTTGTCATCAGCATGCAGATTAATCGCGATCAATGCACTCGCTATTAAAACGTTAATTGATCAACCGCGCAGACCTGATAAATGTTTGTAAGTGTCGGTAATCAAGTACGCAGTTCTGCTTAGTGTGTGTGATGTGATTTGCAGTTTAAGTGAGCGATCCCCGAATGGTAGCTGTTTGTAATATTCAGAGACACTCCAGGGCGAAGTGGCGCGTTGCTAAGTCCTTTTGTGCGCAGTTGGTCACGTAGTTATTTGCATTTTTCGAAAGTTCTGGTACTCTCGAATGGGGTGAGTTCACGCGCACGATGGAGTACAATCGAGTGTAGTAAAGACACATTACTGCAGGTTCCAGGAGTCAAGTTGAGAAAATCAAGCGAAATAGGTGACAATTGCTTTCGCAAGAAGAGACGCCATCGCTTTCGTTTTCGTGGATTGAGACTTCTGTGCAACGACAGTCACGTGGACATGCAATACATATAATCTCGAACCCAGTACCTTCGATTCTACACGTGCTAGAAGTCCTATTATCTGTTGCGCAGAAGAGTTGTATAGGTCGAACTGACGTTTGCACGCACCGTAATTTGTCCTTGCCTATCATTGATAAAATGACTGAGCAACCACTTCATAATTTTTTTCTTCTTGTTTTGCATGATACCCTAGTATTATGTGATGTGCTCACAGACGTTGTCGAAATATCTCTGTATTCGATAACATTCCTGACTTGTTTGTTTTTGTGCATGGTCTTTGCAGCTTCTTTTGAGTATGGTGTAAATGAAGTGCCAAATGCATCCACATCAGTAAATTTCACTGCATGACACCCTTAATGTCTTTATAGGTTATTCCGAAGTCCATTGACCGAGGTAGGAGGAGTTCACTGAAGAATCGGGAGATACACCCAGGACAACAACGACAACCTTTGCCAGACCGCTCGCCAGCATTGAACACGGTAGATGAAGCGACGAACACGGCCCCGGATGCAGCTGCAGCTAAGGCATCCGAGCGCAATACCGTGTCATGGTCAACGCGTCGTCTTGCCTCCCCGCAAAGACGCCTTGCCATGATTGACCGAGACGGCTCCGAACAAGATAACAGCGAAGAAATTCGGAACGAGGAAAGGTTGCTGCCTCGCGATGATATCACAGGTGCGGGAGAAATTGCCGATGATCTGAGACTGGCCGAAAGCGCCAAACTTAAAACTCGCAAGAAGGGTGGCCGTCTGTCAAACACCGTAATAAAAGACCTGATATTCAGCATCAGCCCGAGAATGGCGACCGGCGGACGCTTGAAGGCGCCACCTGTCGGTGTGCCACCGTGCGTAGGCGAGGGAGCGGATTCGACTACGCATTCTTCGAGCCATTTCGCGAAGGACTGCCAAAGGGCCACGCAACAACCTACGGTCGTCAAACCCAGCCCAGTGACCCTTCTGTACCGGGCACTCAGCACTGACCCGTGGTCCGCTTCTATTCCGTGCTCTACTGAAAACGCGGTCTGGCCACCTCCATGGAGCGGAACTTTCACGAGGCTCTCCTCGGCAGACGGCTCCGATCGGATGGTAAACAATAGCAAATTTGCTGCCGATGCTTTAGCTGCACAAAGCCACCTTCTTCGTCTGGAATCTACAGGTACGGGATACAAGTATGGAGCTGCATGCTCACGTCAGTGTCGCGAACCAGCGAAGACAATGACCGAGGCGCCGGGGTCGACCAGCAAGAGATATGCTAATTCCGAAGCAACGCGTCTCAATCGCAATGCTTCCAACGCCGCTAATGCAGAGCAAGCAAGTGGACTGCTCCAACGTGCGCTCCTGCAAACTGGTGAGGACCCAAAAAAATGAAGCCGGATTCCCGAGACCTACCGCCTCCGGAAACGATAGTTTCTTGCGAGGTGAGGGGGGAATATTAAAAAAACACGCCAAAGAGGATAACTTTTATTTAGTTTCCGCTTCAGACTCTCGGTACCAAAATAGGTCTCGCGCGCAACGCATGTTGCAAACAGACGAGACGCCGACCGCACACAGAATCGACGCTTGGCGTGAAAAGAAGACAGATATTGGCGTGATCATGGGTGCCCCCAAAAGTGACATCAAAATCACGGGGAGCACAAAAACGTTATCGTCCTGGTCGCCTATAGAAGATCACATACTATGTCGTCCATACGGGCGCTGCAGTCCTGCTGGTGCCACTTCGCAAAGCAGTGCGTGTGGATATGGGTTAGTAGCTGCAAGCAGTCATCAGATCCACGACACGACGATATCAACGCGGGCACTAAACGCTGACGTAGGGTCGTCCCTACACCTAAAGGGGCAGCCCGCCGATAACATCACACCTTCGTTCACCCGCGAGAACGCATATTTAAGACGGACATCACTGCGTGCTAAGAACCACACTGTCCTGTATCGACCCTCCCATTCGAAAGAACCGCCGCAAATGCGAAGCGAAACAAACCATTTTCGGACTGTAACAGCTGGCTTGGATCCGTCGACTGTGCTTTGTGAAGTGCCGAAAAACAAAGTCAAGTCATCGCATGGTGGATTACAGCAGTTGGTGTTGCGTGTGCACGAAATGCAAGCAAGACAGACTCCGTCCCAGGCAGTTAAGGGCGTTGAATTCACCTCTTTGTGTAAGCCCTCGCATTCTGGAAAGCCTTCATACGGGCCATATAATCTTCCACGTATAATGACAGCTACAACGATGAAGGGTTCCACGATTGTACTGGATCAGATTGCTTATAAGAGGGACGACGCATCGCACGGTATTCAGAGTTTTGACGATGGGCTCAAGCCAGATGTTCCTCTATGTGTGCGGGTCTCAGCGTCTCGGGACGAGGGAGCTCGTAGAGGAAGTTTATGCGAGCAGCCTACGAGAGATGGAGCGTGGCGTCCGGTACCACGTCCGCGTACAATCTACATTTCGAAGAAGGAACGTAATACGACAGAGGACCAGCCGTCACGCGTTGCGGTTTCTTGCCCCCGAAAGTTGCCTGAAGAAGGAGCAGAGGGTGAGCCGGTCAACACGAGAAGTGAGCAACCCAAAAATGAATGTGCCAATCCGAGTAAAGATCGTGTAAAACATAAAACGGCGCCGAATAAAACTCCGGCTGCTACTGGGGAACGGAGGGGAGCCGAAGACATTGCAGAGGAGCACTGTTCGCTTGCTCAGCAAGCAACGCGGGCCAGTGAAACAACCGTGCTGAAAACGCCCGTTGTTGAAAACAATGCTGACAGCATAGAAGCCGATAAAATTGATATTTATTCAATGCTCCTCGAAATAAAATGTGATAGGAGCGCTACATATGATATTCCGACATTACTATCAGCGAGCTTAACGAAGGAAGCTGAAAAGACAGAAATATTTTATAATGAAGATCACTGTGATGAATCTGCCGCTATTATTGCGAGAAAAGATGAGCTTGTCTTTCGAGAGACTGCTCCTCCTAATTATTTGGCGGTCAGCGAACGGCAGCACGCGTGCAGCGAAGCTGCGAAACCAATGCGCAACTATGAACTGCTGGGCGGAAAGACAGTCGAATTGAACGGAGATTGTGCTTCCGTAGTAGAAGATTCGCCGTTGCCTTACGCGACATCGAGAATTGCAGGAAAGCCGGAGAGGTTGCTGTATACCGAAATCGTGGTGGCCACGGTCGTATCGCTAACTTGCCTTGTGTGGATTGCAGCAGTGTTTCCTGCGCGCCGACTTGAGCTCACACGCATACTGCATATAAAGACTGGGAACGCTACAGAGGCGTCGTTCATAGGTCTAACGTTCCAGACGTTTTGGTACTCAACGGTGAGCGAAATAACTACGACGTCGACTAGCAAAGCTTCATCCAGATCTTACTATTGCTCCTCTCATTTCTGTTTAAAAGAAGCCGCGTACGTGAAGTCTGTGATAAGAAAAGATGCGTCACCGTGCGACAACTTTTACCAATATGCGTGTAGCAAGTGGGAAAGTAGAACGCCGTTGTCTGCCATGGGATTAGGGGTATCGACGTCCGTGGATACAGTGATAGACGAATACATGTCCTCGGACCTCAGAGACTACATTCTCCGAAAGAAAACCGGCGCAGCGAATTCAGCTAGGTTCCTCTACAAGGCGTGTATGTCATCCCACCGCCATACTTCTGCTTTTCTCAAGTCCAAAATATTTTCTGCGCTACCGGTAAAGACGTGGCCGTTTAACGGTACCATAGATCCACTCGAAATATGGCGGACAGCTGGCATCATGGCGCGAAAATACGGTGTTCCGGCACTTTTAAATGTTGTCGTAGGCATTGAAAGAGCTACAAACAATAACATCGTGGAAGTTACATTGCCTAGGCCTTTATTCTTCAACGGTGACGAGTCGCGCCCCAACGTAAAACATATGTTTAAGAATGCGATCCGCGAAGCAGCGACAGAGTTTAATTATGCAACCATGGCGGCCAACTTGACAGCGCAGATCATGGAAGTATTCAAAGGCATCGCCATGGTCAGTGACCAACCAGCGGCTTCGAGAACTTGTCGGGTGAGGAAACTCAAGCACATAGACTACAGCGTGCGAACGTTTATCACTGCCATGTTCAGCGGCGACATCAATCCGAACACGACCGTGGTCGTCGGGAACTCTGACGTGGTTCTTGGAGGGCTTGTCCGATTAACGCACAACTCGAGCGCGCAGGATTTCCTCAACTATCTGGGCTTCCGGTTACTCGTTCGCCTGGCCGTGCTACTGCCGGAACATCTCGTGAACCTCAGGCGTCTGTTCAGCGTCGAATTCACGGGGCGAGTTGTGCGGGATGACTTGAAGTGGCTCCTTTGTATGCGTCTTGCAGTGGCTGTGGCACCTGCCTGCCTCGAAAACCTGCAGGCGAAGATGTTTGCTGAGACGAGAGCACCTACTCTGGCCAGGTGGTTCTGGCTGCTGCAAGTGGAAGATTTTTTCTCCAGAAACCTGCGCCTCTGTGCGTGGATATCGGAGAAGACTCTAAGCCTTATGGAAAAGAAGATGGAACGCTACAAGTTTGTCCACGTTTCGTTCGATAAAGCTTCGGATAATAGCGCGGGTTGTTACAATGTGCGGAAATTGCTGGCTTCGAGAAGGCGGCTGAGGAAGTCTCAGCTCGTGCCAGCCATTCTAGCTACGTGGAAGACGTACCAGAAGAGGTACCTGAGCCAAACAAGTCAACGACTTTTACCAAGGGATCCGGGATTCCTCTTCGAAGTGCACCCCAGGTTAGTGGGCAAAGCATGCTGACATCGCCTCTGGCCTGAAGCGATCAAGTTCATAACTGAATAATGTCTTTAATGCGTTAGCATTAGGAGTGTTGCAGAGAAAGGAGTGTATGGGTGTGAAGTATGCGAAGTAGGGTGTGAGCCCAGACTAGTTGGTATTCCATGCTGAAGTGATTAGCGCATGAGTGGTCGCGGGACACTAAAAAGCGGAAAAGGACAAGCGCTAACTTCCATCTCGTGTTTATTACAAAAAGATATGTATATATACTCTTCCGAACTTGATCATAATAACTTACAATCGTGCAAGTAAACATTGGTCATCACAAATAAACAAGAACTCGCCAAGGCCGCGCCAAGTATGCAAGTATCCCTAGCATTGACTGTTAAAGAATTTGCATACTTGGGGTCTGTGGGAGGCCGCCTTAGGCCTTGGAGCGGCCTTGGCGAGTTCTTGTTTA
This sequence comes from Dermacentor albipictus, assembly GCF_038994185.2. Classification (NCBI taxonomy): domain Eukaryota; kingdom Metazoa; phylum Arthropoda; class Arachnida; order Ixodida; family Ixodidae; genus Dermacentor; species Dermacentor albipictus. The sequence goes on from NC_091823.1 coordinate 120,887,288, forward strand.
TTTGTGATGACCAATGTTGACTTGCAGAATTGTAACTTATTACGATCAAGTGCGCGAGAGTGTATATACATAAAGTTTTGTAATAAACACGAGTTTCAAGTTAGCGTTTGGCCTTGTCGCCTTTTTTAGTGTCCCGTGTCCACTCTTGCGCTTGTCCCTTCAGCATGAAGTATGCGTAGTCGGTCACGTTGTAGAGGTAGACAGGGGATGAGAGAGCTTAGAAGAGCATGTCTGTGTGTACGCGTGTGCGAATATATATATATATATATATATATATATATATATATATATATATATATATATATATGTATGTATGTATGTATGTATGTATGTATGTATGTATGTATGTATGTATGTCACAAGAAGCTAACAAGGGCACCAAAGACAACACAGGGGAAATTGGTTGTACTGACTAATTGAATAAAATTAGTGCTACATTAATGGAATTGAAAACGAATGCAAAAACAACTTTCAACGTGGTGAACGTTGTCTAAGTCACGGGCATGGGACTTCGAAGAGGTGCGACGTAATACTTACGCATTTCTCTCGTATTTACCGGTCAATCACCAATGAACTTTTCTTATATTCTTAAGCTTCAGTACAGTGTTGTGCGCAGTCGAAATGATCACACATGGGGTTCTATAACCTAAAGCTATTCCAAACTTTTCTATTCCAATTCTGCAATTATCCCTCCGCCATTGGGCAACAACTTTTTTAACCGCCCCCCCTTCGCCTGTCTGTCACGCGACGTCACGAAAACCACGGTAACTCCTCATCTGATATGATGCGATACACTGATTACGCATGACTACAAAGAACAAAAGAAGAATTGTTATTTCTGATTCGACGCCTTTTCGCCATTAGACCTCAGCTATTGGTATAAAGTTTTCGGGCTGCACCCACTTCACCTGCCTGTCACACGAAGCCACAACAGCGCCAGAACTCACCGCGTCAAAGTGACGTGTACGCGTCAAAGATACATTAATATGCCGAACAAAACTGAATTTTTCTCTGAATAGCCACAGGCTGTCCTGTTCCGAGAGGAATAAAAGATGGCTGCCGCCGATCGTTCAGGCACTGACTACTCGCACCTGCCGGAGAGCATGGTCTTATTCGCGTACAATAATGCTTTCTGCGTGGCCGTGTAAAGTTTTCGAGCACTTTCGGCACGTTTACGACCTCGCTCAGTCAACTTTTCTTTGCTGATGAGCCTTTTTAGCGGCATTCTTAACCTTCCATTGCATGCCGCCGTGATTTTCGACGAGCCAACCCAAGCTAAGTGAGGGAAAGCGGACCAATCGCAGACGCCGCACCACCCTTTTCATCCGGTTATCGATATTCAGCGCACTGGCTCGGCCCCACATAATGCCTCTCCACTTCAGCCGTGCTCCTCGCCTCTTATCAGCCAATTAGATAAGAGAAGCCGCTTAGTGCAGGTAATGTTATTCGTTCTTAAAGGAAAGAAAAGTGACCTCCTATAAACGAAGAAAGCATTTGATTGGTCCCTTTAAACAACCCTGCGGGTCACCGCCCGATGCTTGCGTCGGTGGTTACGCAAATTTGACGTCAACAGATTGGAATAAAAACATATTGGAATTGCGTTACGTTATAGCGCCCATGCAGTCACTCTTCGACAGCTCTTTAAATTAGAAGTAGGACAATGACGTAGAGAAATGTAAAAAATACGAACTGTCGCATAGCTGCATCACTGAGAAACGAAGTTGAGTTCAAACGGCCCAAAGAGCGATCCGCATTGCTCGCAGCTATAGTTCATCGATAATATCATAGATCTCTAGTTTTCGCGACAGTGTGGCACAACTTCGAATATGACCGACATTACGATCGACAGCACCTATTCCGTGTCACACTTCAGCATTTGATCAGTGTTGTGCAAGACCTCTACATCAGAACAATCAAGTAAAACAAAACAAAAAATTAACGGGAGCATTTCCCGAGCTGGCACTACGCAGGTATATCACGTTCGCTCCTTGTCACTTTGTCAGAAATAACGGTTTAGCGGAGCAACCGTTTCACGAGTGCGCACATATACCGGATAAAATTTGTTTCTTTCAAGCCGACGCTCTCGAGTGACGCGGTGTGAAAAAAAGCATCGGGGAGAGTTCACCGGTGCACGAATTCGGAACTGCAGCCTAATCTTATGCCTTATGCCTTAATCTTATGCCTTAATCTTATGGTCTCTTATGCGGCTCTCACGGTCGCAGGTTGGCAGAATCCCTGCAGACTGTGTACGTTCCCCCTGGTCTCGTCAACGCTTCTGTTCCCGAGAACAGCACGATGCTCGCCTTCCACCTGTCCCGCGTGGCGACGCGTCTCTTCCGGGCGCTGGTGCCGCTGGCGAGCGCGGAGGGCGGCCAGTGCTCGGTGCCCTCGGCGCTGACGCAGCAGTCGCAGCGATCCCTTGTCCGACTCCGCAAGTGTCTGGACAAGGACGCGCAGTCGCTGCCTTCGCAGCTCCAACCCCGAGCTTCGGACGTGTTGTGGGACGGCGAAGGGCGGGAAGGCGAGGAAGCCGGGTTCGCCATACTGGCGCAGACGGCCGCCCTCGGCCTCGCCTACGCGGCGTTCAAGGTGAGCACTCGCTATTTCGGGGATATTGGATGATCTCTCACTGGGTGAGCGACGTTGTTCTTTCCCCCCACGCTTTACCCAAGATTCAATTTGCGGTCAACTAAGTTCCAAAAATTTCGAAATCGGCAGATGCGCTGGAGGAAGGCTGTGAGTAAACGCGTACAGTTTGTGTTGTAGTGATCAACGTGTGCTGAGTACATGGCATTCTGCATAAATGGCGGCAGCCAGGTATAGCTGTAGTGCACTGCTATGCAGCTGAAGTACCGGACTTGCAGGTGTATAGGCATGCGATCGCGGTCTCTCTAAAAAGCGTCCGGCCTTCTACGCTTTAGTCACGACCACAGAACAGTCTTTCTTTCTTTCTTTCTTTCTTTCTTTCTTTCTTTCTTTCTTTCTTTCTTTCTTTCTTTCTTTCTTTCTTTCTTTCTTTCTTTCTTTCTTTCTTTCTTTCTTTCTTTCTTTCCTTCTTTCTTTCTTTCTTTCTTTCTTTCTTTCTTTCTTTCGTTCGTTCGTTTATGCGAGCGAGTTCTCGCGTGCAACTTGGAAAGCAGGCGTAACTATAGAGTAAAACTTGGATGACATATTTCTTTTTTCACCGAAGTCAAAGTAATTCGTTCTGGTTTAGTTATGGTAATTACGTTCGGTTGAAGAAGTCTTTAAATCGCTTTCTGGACCTTTGTTTCCACAATGTCCTGGTTTGTTTCCTGTATGCGTAACGCTTAGTGCTCGTTCTTTTGTTTGGGATCCCAGTGCTCACTACACACGCCGCAGTGACTGCTCTTAATGTACGCGGGTCTACGCCCGGATCACGGAAGATACGCTTGTTTACCCCCGGCCTGTGGGCTGCAATCCTGTACTCTGCAGAAATGCGCCTCGTTCAGACATTCGCATCATCAATCTCGGCGCGTTATGGAGTTTGAGTAATCGCGCGACAGAACGAATTGCAAAATACAATAAAATGTTCTTTTCATCAAAAAGAAGGAGGAGTCTCTGAGTGACTTAAAAGCTGCCTTTAAGAGCAGCTTGATAGAACTCCACGATCCATTTGCATTTTGGCCAGGACTTGTTCAAATTTCGCATCATACGGAAATACATATCAGCCTCTCTCGTATTATCGACATGTGATGGCACTCACTGTCCACCTTTGCTGCCCTCTCTTACTGGCTGCAGGATATGCTTCGCGTCGATCTCATCTGGCGACTCAACTTTCGGTTCGCTTCCCTCGCCAACGTTTCAGCCGACCAGCTGTTTTTCCTGTACTACGCGCTCGACAACTGCGAGCACAGCGACCGCACTCACCGTGCACACGAGTACGGCGCCTGGCGTCGACTGCCGGCTGAGCAGCGGGTCAACCTGCCCCTCCGACAGATGGCGCACTTTGCCGAAGCCTTCGGGTGCGAATCGGGTCGGAGCGCCATGGCGCCGATGAACCGCTGCGGAGTGCTGCGGTGGCCTGCCCCCAGGCCTGGTCTGTGGAACGACGGCCGATAGGCTCTCGACACCTGCGTGTAACGATAGCTGAGTTCTAGACCAGTGCTGATTCGGCTACTTCGTGTATAATGCGGTGATCATTAGTATTATTCAGCTTTATTATGACGAGTAGCTTGTTGGCCCAGGTAGCTTACGCTGTGATGAGGACTTTAGAGAACCGCTTTGGAGTCTTCTCGTCTGTTTTCTTTTACCAGTACAGCGAAAGCTTGGACACTCATTGCGATCAATAATGCGCATTTTTCCATAACTACGGTTGCAAGCATGACCTGGCGCGGGGTTATAATAAACCGTACCCTCTACCTAGAATGTCCTTAAGAACCATTTCGTTATGTACTGCGGTAGCTTGTATCCGGAATACTCTCAAGGAACCTTGCGACCATCAGTGTCATTTAAGTATTACGCTTGTTTTCCCTCTTATTCTTACATAAGGTATCAAAGGTTGCCGTGATAACTGCGTTAAAGGCAGTGGAATATTTTCTGAATGCTATTGAAAGATTGTGGCTATTATGTGGCTATTATGTGGCTATTGTGTGGCTATTATGTGGCAACGTGGCCATTATGTGCAAGCCCTTATTTTCTTAATAAAGGAGCCCAAATGATTGCCTTGGTTGCACTTTATTTTTTTTTTCGAGATGAAGGCTTGCCCTTAAGGCATAATTCTTGACGTGTATATGTGTATTATATGTGTGCTGTGAGGCCTGTGTTGCGTGTGAATCGAAGCAGTGTTTTGTGGAGTCTGCTATCATGTATCCAGCGGACATATAGTTGATTGTGGCACTGAAGCGGAGGCCGGCTTGCGGTAGGAGACGCGAGCGTTCCGATTACAAGCCTGGACATGTCCATATTAGGTTGTACGCGTCTGCTTCCATCACTGGGACTGAAACGTATGGATACGTAGCACCCACTGGTAAATGCGTCCAGTTTCACGTCGGAATCACAGCCGGTGCAAGGGCCACCATGGCCCGAAGCCTCCTAAGCACAACTTCCTCCGCCCTATAGTGAGGTGAAGGGGGAGGGAGCAGAAACACGGTGGCATATGAGCGTGTGTGTCCGGTCGGATAAAATTGTTACGGGCTTGGAGGTACCTAAGGCGTTGAGTTGGGAGGGGAATTGACGGAAGATCTGGATTAGGAGGCCAATGCGTCTGCCGGTCAGCAGCATTGTTGTTAAGGTTTGCAGGATGGCCTTGAATCCAATGTACCTTGACGCAAGTAGCTGTTTTACTATTCATAGTGTGTGTCATCTCGCAGATTTACATCGCCTTGTAAAACTTCTTGAGTTCTTGAATAGCCACTGAAGAATTTGTGAATATATTGTTTGATTGTAAGCAGATTGGATGTGGCATCTTGCACGACGTCATCGATGGCTTGAAGCTCCGTTACTGGAGTGCTGGCTTCCGTAGATAAATTACCCTGGTGACCATTGATGAAGTTATGCGTACTACTGAACAATGGTGTCCTTCCGCTATCTAGCAGCATAGTAGCATCCATAGAGACTTTGCAGGTCTTAACGCATGATGCATCGATGATGTGTTCGTCAACAATACCTATTGTATCGCTGCGTCATAACTTCGTTGGCTTAATAGTTGTAATACTGGTGATTCCCCAGGAAGCTATTCGATAGCACTGATTGTCAATCCGAGAGCCGCGTTGAAAATGAGCATGCCACGCAGCGACAGCTGGAAGAAGTTGCTTTTTGATTTCACGCGCTTTCTCACATTGCAAAATTAGCTCTGTAATTGTGTGGAGCCGGGCATGTTCCTGTAAGATTGGTATCGGAGTGATGCGTGGTAGTACTGTGATTTTAGGCACAGCATCACGATTAATTGTCTCCAACTGTGCCAAACTCAGCCGTTGAAATTGTGCATGATATAATATTTGTGGCTACAAGTCTGCACGTACCAGCTGTCGGGCTACGTCAGTGCGAGCTCCTGCTTGCGACGAATAACGTGAAATGTTCTTGTTGAACTCTGGCTGATTTTGCGGAGCCAGTGCGCACCACTGCCGGAGCGGTGAATATCAAGACCCAGTATGCGGAACTCAGAAGGCTCAGGCATTCCCATTGCGCCGAGTTTAAATGTAAAAGGGTGCTGCACTGTCCTTCTTGCTTCCTGCCTTGCTGCCCACCCCAACACAGCTTGACTTTTGGCCGGATATGTTCAACCCTGCTTACCGAACGTAGCTGTGGAGAACAGCAAAGGCTATTTGAAGCTGTTTAGTTTGTCTTGAGCCATCTTTGTGCACGGACTACAAAGAGACCTCATCCTCATAGAATAAAACTTCACGTCCGGAATCTGGTGTATTTGCCAGGCTGGAGGTATTAGAGCAACATTAAATAGTAGCCAGACCAAACCTTGTGGGACTCCATTGTTGGATGTGAAGCACCATTCTTCCATCTACTCTAATCGTGAAGGCGCAACTCTGAAGAAACGAATAGATAACTCTTGTGCTCCGCGATGGAAGTCCCAGTTCGATGAGGCTTAAAGTAATGATGGTCTATATATTGTCATAAGCTTTCGTTATGTCTGTTGGTACTACCATGCCTACAGCGTGGCTGTTTGATGAAACATGTAAAACATCGCCGGATAAGATAGAAAGTCTGTCTTCTATTCCCAATTAAGAACGGCATGCACTTTAGCAGGATGATATTTATCATGACGGTCAGGGCACCAGGAAACACGTGTGGCCAGGATATTTTCAGTGAGCTTGCAGACAGTTGTAGTTAGTCGGGTTTTTGAATTGGGACACCAACATAATGTTCCCAATCAGGTGGAACGTTACCAGTCTCCCGTACTTTATTAACAGCCTGTAGAAGTGCGTCAAGAGCCCATCCTTCCATGTTCTGGGAAAACCTCACTAGGAATACCATCGGGACCACGTGTTCGTTTCTTCGAAGTCTCAATCGCCGCTATTAGTTCGGCCATGCTGAAAGAGCTGGATAATTCGGATTTAGCATTTGGGTCAGACTCGTCAATTTCGAGGGAGCTTATAGATGACGCGTGATCATACGAGGGTGAATCAGAAAGTGTTTGCCCCTATTTTCTTTTAGCCAAATTACGGCTGTAAATGCGAAGTCAAGACATCACTTCCCAGCGATTGATTTTTCTTGGACCGGCCCGGTTTTATCTTCCAGGAGCTCCGCGGCACGGCGCTGCTGTCAGTTGTTGAGTGTTGTGTTTCACACATCCATTGCGTATGCGCAACCAAGTCCCATCCGTTTTCAATGGAGCAAGGGACAGACGCCCATTGAAATCCACAGGGAAATGCACCCTACGTATTAGGAAAGGTGTCTCGCTTTGAGAAGTGTGAGGTGGTGGTGGTGTGAGTTCGCAAAAGGCCATGCAGACTTGCATGGAAATGAGTATTCCGGGACACGACATGCGGACGAATTCTACGACAAAGTTATCTCAAATTTAGTGCCTGAAACGCCTGAAACGACAGGGGGGGGGGGGAATATGGGGAAGAATAGTGTAAGGTACGCAGAATAGTACGTATATTTGTAATTACCTGTATGCGCCATATTTTGGCTAATAAAAAATAAGGTAATGACTTTCTGATTTACCCTCGTACATTGGGGGAAACGCTCTAGCAGCACGTTCTGCTAATTCATGTGGCTCACTGTGCATCGCTAAGATGACGCTGGTTTCAAGGTCAGGTTGCTTATGACCGCGTTCCATTGATCGGAACGTACACCAAAGTGCCCTGTTTCCATAGCCAGATCGAAGATTCTTGCGCCACTCATACCATCGTCATCGAGAAAGTATATATACAAAAAATATACCATATATTTTGCAACAAACGAATGTTAAAGTCTGACTACTGCTCTCCGTGTGCTAAACAAAATATCGCAAATCATCAGAAGCGAGACATGACATGACATGACATGACAAGAGCTTTATTGAGTCCTGAAAAACTGGGATGTAGGGAAGCTGAAGGCTCCCCCAGATCAAATCAATGGCTCCGCTTACGATGGGACCGGGAGATGAAGTCCCGCAACAATGTCGTGGGCCCTCTGGTCAGCCTGGAGTCGAATGTGAAGATTCTTGCTCTTGAAGCATTCCTCCAATTTCTGTTTCGTGGTGGGTGGAGAGGTGTTCAGGGCTGGACGCAGCCAGAGCATGTGATCAAAAAAGCATGCGTCATGGCCACATATGGGGCCCGACTGTGAGTGGTCAGGGTTTATCCTCTTAAGGGACCGAGGGGTTGGATACGAATGGGTTTGCAGAAGTCCCAGTCTGATAGCTTGATGTTTGTTGAATTTAGGGGGAAGGGGCGGAAATGTCGTCCTGGCCAGATGATACGGGGGACAATATCCTGAAAAGTACATACTCGATATTCGTTAACGTTGACCTCGTTCCAAGCCTGGCTACCCGAGACAGCGGGGTACGTGAAACCGCGCGCTCTCCGGTGGGCCTGCTCGTTAGGATTACATCCGAGCGGATCAAGTGAGCCATCTAGATGGGCTGAGACTCACGAGATGTGGTATCCTCCTTCGCTGCTCTCCCGAATTTTTTGAAGTGCTTTGCTAACAACACTGTTCGCCTGTTGAGACCAGAGGACGGACGACAAGGATCTAAGCGCCGTGCGCGAGTTCGAGAAGACGACAGGGGGAACATTGCGCTGTGAAAAATAGACAGAGAATAGACAGAGGCTGCATTAACCAGGTTGCCCCTCGCGTCTAGAACCGAGGCAGCGAACTTAACCCCACTGGCAGGATCGACAAAGAGGGCACCTAGTTTTTGCTAATTGACCTTTTTAATGATGGACCTGGCTCTCGCGAATCCTCTACCCTCGTAATGCACTGGCTGGATGCTTCGCGGTACGGCGTAAACTATGATGCGAGTTGTGGTTTCTCGGGTCAAGCTAACTTTAGTCACCAGTTCATGTCGCGGTTGGGTGCCCGCTTTTTCTGAAATCTTAATCTCTGGCTTAGTGGATGATAGTCTCATTGTGTGTGCCGCTTTGTGAGCTTCTATGAGCTCATCGATGGCGTTGTGGAGTCGTAGCCCCAGCAGTTTCTTGGTGCTCGTGGATTGTGTAAGGCCGAGCACACGCTTGAGGCCGGTTCTGATTAGAGAATCGGCTTTCACCTTTTTCGCCTTACCGTAATTAAGGTTTGGCGCGAACGAATAATAATTCGAAGAAATATACAAACAGAATGCAAGCTAGCTTTATTTTCGGTTTCGTGGCGGAAGCCTCCTTGACAACTATTGATTTCAGCATGCTGTCGTCCTTTAGTGTTTCTGGCAGTCTAGTAACGTAACAGCTTTATTATGTGCGCTAAGACATACTATGTTTTTTCTTGCAATGGGGCCTTTTGCATGTATGTACCGTAAGTTCTTCATTAACTTTTTTTTGCTTGAAACGTTTAAAAAAAGAAAAACTCAGTGCCATTCCACTATACGAAGAAAGATCACCAGCGAAGCGGTATATATATATATATATATATATATATATATATATATATATATATATATATATATATATATATATATATATATATATGGAGAACAAGGACTCCGCCGCAGGTCGGCCCGTGATTTCACTATTTTCGGCATCGGCCCACGTATGGAGATTGCTTAACACCCGCTTCACCTCCGCCGCGGGTCGGCCAGGCATTTCACTGTTTTCGAGATTATTTACTACACGCGGGCATGATACTCTGGAAAGTAGCCCTTAACAGGTTCGCTGTAAAAGTCCGAAATGGGATTGCTTACTGAAACCTATGTAACGAAAGCGTGTTATAGCATTGTTGCTTACATTTTTGCTACCTTACTACACCCGCACCTCACATTGGTACCATTGCGCAGAGGAAAGAAGTCATTACTCGACCATACATCTATCATGTGTACAGATGACGCCTTTGCTGCTCCACGCAAGACACAATCGGAGCTAAATTTAGCCTCGCGCGCGGCGTTCGCAGAAGCGTAGCTCGGCAGTACGTTTGTCCATGAGCTCACTATGCCGTAGTAGGCATAATATTTGAAACTCGAACCAGTGCTCATAAGGAGTTGGAAGGCCTACAAATGCGCAATACGCGGCAAACATTTCACGCTTGCTTTTGGAATTTTTCGGTAATTAGGAATAGCTGGCGAATATTTGGCCAGTTATCCATATGCATGCTCAGTGCAAAAGAGGCACACATAACAGTCCCCGCTAATTCAGTTAGACCAAACTTCTCGACGCTCCTGCGCTGGTCCAGTGAGAAGCCCAGATGGGCTTGGAGGAGGCAACTTTGCTAAAGTCGGATACAACTAAGTCTGCAGTGTGAAGCCCCGCCCATGGTCTCATAAACGCCAGCCACTGTTCCTCCGCGAGACTGCAAATATTTCGTACGTCAAATTTTCCATGTTATCTAAATAAGGCGGTAACGACAAAAATAAAATTATGAGCGCGTAATTTTGTACGTCTTCATTCGTCTACTATGGTGGGATGGTGAAAGCGTAATTGTTTATTGAACTGACATAAAACGCTTGCTTCGCTGCAACTATTCATCATCAAGTTACACTTCAGTTGGTAGTAAAGTTTCATGGGTAAAAAGGAGTCAGCAGTGAAATGAACTGTACCGCGGACTTTTGGAGAGTGAAAGGCTCAGACTCCATACAGTTTGCCCACGTCTGTTGTGCATCGCACCGCTTCTGCCGATGAAAAGACTTCAAGAACAGCAGACGCTCTGGATGTATCAAGTACGATGCCACTTTGAAAAGGTCGTATGACGACAATTTTGCTTGCTTCTGGTATTGGCTGGCGGAGTAACAACCCCGCGCGGTCCGTGTGCTTAGGTTGGCAGCTGCTGTTTTTTTAAGCTGTGTGTTACTATATCTACCAAGAGTGAAGTGGGGCATCTGTGGACACAAACAGCTACGTCAGCGTCGGTGATGACGTCGAAACCTGTAGGGTTGACAACGAAAACAGCGACTGAGGAAGCCATCCAGGTTGATAATTATTGCGGGCACGAGCCCAGCAGTTTTCGCAATTCATGCAACTGATAACGCATTGAATTATTTGGTACATTCTTTTTCGACAATATGAAAACACAGATTTTTTTTTTAGCACGCTGGGCATAACATGTCAGCTTTTGTGACAGCGAACCAGTTTCTACAGTGCACGCAGCCAGCAATCACTCAGTCCATAGAATAGTGTTGTGTGTCATAGAACTCCAACAAATGTATCTTTTTGCAGCTGTCCTTTTATTTTAAGTATATTTATTTATAATTTTTCATGGTAGATGTTACGTCAGCTAGGAATAGTATGTCTGGAGTTTTTTGTTTATGTCGCTTCTGTCAATATGAACTTCTTTTTAGACGATCGAATTTTCACGGTTCCTTCGAGGTGCTCTTAGCGCTGCCGACGAATTAGATGTCGTACGTAATTCAATTTATTTTTTCGCCCGGTGTTGACGCGCTGAGATGACGCTAATCTTCAGAATCTGAATATTCGGAGAGAAATATACAAATATCGCGTTTCATTGTCATTTTCTGCTTAAAAGTATAGGTTACAAAAGTTTAGAGTAATCTTGTGTTGCGGTATCAATTTCTCGAGGCGCTACTACAAGGTTTTTACCCGAAGACAAAGACGATAACGTGATTTTGAGATCCCATTTTCCAGTTGTGGAAAATGGAAAATGGGATCCCTTCCATTTGTGGGTACGAGCCATGTTTTGAATCAACAACAACAACAGCAATAACAGCTGTGGGTAGGTGCCTCGCCTTTGCGGTCCTTATCATCAAAATTTCTTGTCAGCCTATTTACTACTTGGTATGGCGTTTTCGTCATTGTTTTGCCAGCACCCATCTGTGGATGTACGCTGACAACAAAACTAAATATAAACAGCTTTACACGAAACCATCTTTTTTAACAAATAAAGAGCAACTGCATTTTGTACCTGGACGAGTCGAGCTCGTCAACAACAGAGAAATGTCAAAGCATTTCCAGTAAAAAAAGTTGCTTTCCACACTGTCGGAGGTGCGTTTCTCTTGCACAAGTTGCAATTTGTGCCAAACAGCAGACGTCTTGTCAGGATGGCCGAGCGGTCCAAGGCGCTGCGTTCAGGTCGCAGTCCGGTCTTCCGGGCGTGGGTTCAAATCCCACTTCTGACACAACCTCTTTCTTCTGCTTATGCGGCTTCTTTTTAATGTTTTGCGTGCTTGTACCGGATACTTCGTTTTTAATGGTGTAGCTAGGGGGTTTTGTGGGCTAAAGGCGCAATCTGATGATAATCTGCTTTTTCGAAATAAGTGCTTTCATTGCATGTTTATAATTCTGCTACAGTAGACATATGTAATGATTTGTTAAGCACTGGTGGAAAAACATTCTTATAGCTAAGCAGTTCTTAACCCTTTCAGACACCACTTTATCCCGTTGATTGAAAAGTTGCTTTCACCACATCTCTTGCATCTTCAGAATCATAGAAAGGATACAGCTGCAGCAAATATTAAGAATTTTCAATTGTTTAGCGAGTTTTGTCAAGTTTACAAAATTTCGACTCCATGCGAAAACTCACTACAGGATCACAAATTATGAGAACATGTACTATTTCGTGTTTTGAAAAGCTTGAAAAGCACTTATTCAGCCACTTGAAAGTTATGGCTCATGCAGGACATTGTAAAAAACAATGAAAGAAGTGAACGCGCTACATACAACATACTGACACAGAGTAAAAACACCCGGTCGTCTACCTTCCCTCTCATTTCGCTAAAACATTTTGCACGTTATTCAAAATGGCAGCACAGTTCCAATAATAAGAGTTTCAAGATGCATGAAACACTTTTTAAATACCATTACTTTCATCAGTGCTTTTGCTATTTATGCACTCTTCTGCTGTGCACAATTGTGTAGACAGCGTCTCAAAGGGTTAAAATAATGGGGACAACTGACGTTCTGAGAGAATTGAGTCGAAAGCAGAAACAAAGCTTCACTGCTCAGTTGCACTTTAGTAGAGATCTACTGAGGCACCTCTTTAGTAGCCCTCGGGCACATAGACATATACATAACAAATTCTCATTTTCTGTGCTTCCTGTTTGGCATCCGGGCCTTATTTGTCATCATCCGTGCCACCCGCTCACCAAAGTAGAGTCGACGCCGGTCAATCACTCTAAACCATCGCACTGCGTAGCGGGGCTAATTAAAGATGAAATTACCTGGGCAATGCTTCCATCTTGAATAGTTAGGACGGCGTCCATAGTGCACGGAGAGAAACGAGCGATAACCATGAAAGACGACAGAACGAACAGCGCAGGTCAGCGCACAATCAAGTCTACAGCAACGCGCTCCATGCGCTTCCGGCTGCTTCTCAGGCTTGGCTAATGCCTGAACTTACTTCCTACGTGGCTTTCAGTGTTGCCAGAGAACAATATAGGATCCCGTTAAAGGTGGTGAAAAAAACAACAACTTGTTTTTGCCCGTTTTTAATGCAACAGGAGCGTATATCACTATTCACTGAAAATGAAAGCGGGCATGTCAAGCAACCCCTTTGTTTAGAAAATTGCTCATTTCAAGCGTAATATCTTCCTACAAGAACAAAGGAGATATTAAATCATGTTATGAAATAGGCACTAACTTGGTACAACGCAAGAACTAAGAAACTTCTTAAACAAAATTTCTTCGTACACGCTATTCTTTAAGCTAAGAAGGAACTTTGCAGAAACCGCATAGACCTGGTGCGTTAATATCGACGGTCAAAGTTTTGAACTTGCGCTTATATGATAAAATGTGTAGCCTAATGAGCGTTAATCATCCCGGAGGGCGCGGCCGCATTGAGCGTGGAGGTTTGTTGGCTATCGTGAAACAATCCCCACGCACTCTTAGAAAAAAGGCCGTAAACAGGTATTAACGGGTGTAATTTGCTAGCTTTACCAGCTGATTACTATCTTTGACAAATCAGGCTTAAAGCAAGTGCTTCCTTTGTTAAGCAGTTTCAGTTTCAGTTTATTATTCTTTAGATACAATGAATTGGTAAGAGACAATATACAGATGAGGGCCCCAAAGTCAAAGACTGCAAAGGGACCCTCAGTTAATAATAACAATGTAGAGATGTATTAAAGAAGAGCAAGCTAACTAGAAGAAACACACACAATCGCGAAAATACAACATAGCAAAAATAAGATAAATGAAAACAAATTGATTGTATACAAGCCTATAGTGCGTGAAAAATGTAAATACATACAAATGACAAATGTAGTGTAATGAATGACGTAAACTTAGTTACACATATTAAACTGCTTAAAGGTATGACAAAATGTATGAAAGGATGAAGATTCAATGCTGACGGATAAACCATCCCACAGTTTTATAGCAGCGGACGATGATGTCATTTTTTCATAGTTAGAATGAGCCATAGGTAGTAGAAAATTGGAGTTACGCGCAAACCTGGTATTATTGTTATTGATGAGGGGCCTGGAATCAATGATTTGGTATGAGAGCTGTTTAGTAAGTAATTTATAAAACATAATTATTAGATGATAGTTGAACAAGTTTGTTACAACAAGGATGTCATATTCACGAAGTAGTAGAGTAGCACTCGTGAAAAACCCCCTGTTACTGCTAATCCGTATTGCTTGGTTTGGTAAGGGCTGAATAGACGAGATATGACAGTTATATGTGTCTTTATATAAGTAAAGTTAAGTAAGGTATAAGTTATATAAGTAAAGTTAGTTGGTTTCACTGACCAGTTAGTAAAGATGTCACAGACCAACGTCACCTGAGGTCTATTATGCTGTGTAGCGGCGGTCTTAATACGATATATAGGCAAAATAGTTTCTACCATCGCGTCCGATTAGTAATCAAGGGCTGCGCTGTGGTGCACCCATGTGCGCAATGTGCGCTATACAAACATATTTTCATAACTTTGTTTATTTATTCAAATACCCAAGTGCGCACCAGTACAGCTAGGGCTCCTGGAGGTTGTGGCTATACAGTGTGGTTTTTTTAATCATACAGATGTTTTATAACGTTTCATTTTATTTCCTACTTCAAAGAGCAGTGGACCTAGGAAAAAAAAGCCATAGCTTGACAAGTTCTCGAGGCCCACAAGGTTCGTTGACAATGACACCATCAAGCATGTGGTACAAAGATAGGACGCAGAAACCTGATTGACGTTCTAGTAAAAACAATACTTCTGCATTACTAAACAAAAAACACCAACTAAGACATCAGCATAAGATACGCACAAAAAAACAAATCAAATACAAAATTAAGGGCTTGAAGAGCACAACTTTAGAAAAATATATGCAGGAATAACGGCATTAATGTGATTGTAGCAAATACATTGGCTGTGAATTTAGGCGAAAAATAAGAAAAAGACGATGACAAGTTCTTATATACACAAGTGTAAAAAACGGAGACAGTATAGAAAGCATAACGAGACGCTCCCAACTCATGCTGCATTTCAATGCCGCCCGATTTGTTAGCACACATGATCAAGATACGATGTTTACGTACTCAAGAAGGGGGCTGACGGATGGAATAGACACTGTGGTTTAAAGTTGGTAAAGAGGGATAAGGTGCCTCAGAAAGGCTGCTGAGGCACCTTATCCCTGTTTACAAACTTTATACCACAATGTTGGTACTACGACTGGGGGTGCACAACACCATCCGCGAATAAGTTGAAGGTCATCTTAACAACCAATCGCAACGTCTGCAACGAAGAATGCAAGGCTGCCATATTCTAACCCTGCTAGGATACCAAACACCAAAATAACCACAGCAGGAAAACCGCACACTTCTTCCGCTTAGCATTCGCAACAAAATTCAGGTGGCCCCAATTCCCCGGAATACACATCCTGATCGTCATAAAGGTAGAAGAAAGGCAAGAGCACAAGCCCTGGCTCGACTCTTTGGCGATGACACATCAAACACACCAGTCCTATACACCGACGTGGCCGGCTACCCACAGAAACGTGCCCTATGTCTAGTCGTACTAGATAGTGCACACATTCTGAGGGCTTCGGCCACGCTCAACATTGTGGACAGTGGCACGGCAGAAGAGGCTGCTATCGCCCTAGCCATCGTACACACTTCAACCATGCCGGCGCCAGATGGACCTATCACAGTGGTCACTGATTCTCAGACCGCCTACAGGACTTTGGCACAAGGGAGGGTGACACCCTACACACACCACATCCTTACATCATTACACCCCACAGCGTTACACAGGGTGCGTATCGTCTGGACAGCTTGGCAGGCCTCTCTCCATGGTAATGAACGCGCTAATGCGGTAGCCCGAGAGCTCGCTAACCGGGCGCCATAGGAAGAACTGTGCAACCCAGACGACGCACCGACAGAACCACTGAACTGCACTGGAACTCTACAATATTACAGATATACCAGGAAACACTTCCCTTCACCACATAATTCCCTTAATCGAGAAGATGCCGCCGCGTGGCGACAGCTTCAAACTAATTCATTTCCCTGCCTCTTTTATCTTCACCTCTTCCACCCCACACAATGTCCCTCATACTGTCCCTATTGTGGAGCAAAGCCCACAGTATATCATTACACTTGGCAGTGCCCACACCACCCGGGCTACTCCCCTATTCCTTCACCTTCACCTTCCTCCTGGGAGACTGCGCTGACCAGCTCGAACCCACAAAAGCAGCGATGGCTGATCCGGCGGGCACGCGTAGTGGCGTGAGCTAATGGGGCCCTGAACTAAGGGCTCCACCCTGCGAGGAAGTCGCCCAATTGCATGACAAATAAATGTTTTCTCTCGCTCTCACTCTACTGCTCTGCGGAAATTCTGAAGTATATTCTCCGTGATTGCTCTACAATAATAACCCGGATCAGGCGATCTCTTCGCATCATGCTTTTCTATACACATATATATTCCCCCATGGTCACTGATGTCACACACACCTGTTTTAATGTGTGCTACATCAAAACTAGTTATAGAAAGGTGAAGTAATGTTGCCGTGGTGGCAGTAATGCGGGTGGGCTCTGTTATTACATTTGAGCAGCCATTTGAGGCAAGAACAATTTCAGAATTATTTTGATAACATATTACACAGCCTATCAATGTTAAAGTCACCACCCCATACAATATTATACTTTTTGTCATTAGTGAACGGAAATAATGTATCCAAGCACTCCAGAAATCCCTTGTCATCAATGTTTGGAGGACGGTAAAAAACTGAAAGAGCAGTACAGTTGCAGAGAACTGTCAAGACTTCACAACAATCAGTAATGAAGCTTAGTTCAGGCAGAAATTCACATTTCATAGATTTGTTCACGAGCAGGGACACGACACCACCTTACCGTCCGTTTTGACGATTTAGAAAAAATGTTTCATATGAGGGCAGCGTGAACACACAGTCGTTCATACACCAAGTCTCAGATATCATGAGCGCACTAGAGTCGAAACCAAAACTTTCCAGCAGGGTAGAAAAATAATCACATTTTGTGCAAAGAGACCGGGAATTAATATGAAAATATTTCAAGGGTGCGCCGGACAAATATGGAACTTCAAGGCGAGTTTTTAAGTCTGCAGGAACGACTGCATCAGGCATGTTTGTGCTTTTTGAAGTTTTCGGCGGCTGCCACCCAGCTGCCCTCAAGAGGAGCCTTGATCACTATCAGGCGTCATCAGATCCAAGCCATGAACTGAAGTTATGCGCAGAACCATGGACGATTCGCTTTGCCTTGCAAGAATTTTGCCATTGCTCGTCCATACGAACTTCCAACCTGCTACTTTCTTACGGGCAATGGCCGCACCGAGCAACTGCTTATTCGCTCGAGTTAGGTGTTCGTTAACGAATACTGAATTGTTAGGGCCATCAAGTCCAAGGGACTCAGTCGTCAAGCGTGTCTTCCGTGCCTTTCCTAAGATATGTCGTTTGACCGGCGAGCGAAGTGGATTATCAAAATTTTTTCTTTGTGTTTTATACTCTCCGCTTTGTGGCAGATGTGAACGTCTACATCGGTAAGTTCCTCACCAAATTTCTTGACTACGCCTTTAACTGCAGCGACTTCGTCAGTCTTCACGTAGTCCTTTAATTTATAAGTTGTTCGACCTTTGGTACTGGTCTAGCTCGTCCACTCACGGCTATAAAGCCCAATTTTCCTCTTCAAGCTCTGTGTTTTTAAGAATAAGCTTTTTCATGTCGTCCTTGAGTTCTTTCATGTCCTTCTGAGTTTCTATTACGTTATCACAAGTGTCTGAGCAAAATTTGACACTTTCATTAAGCGATCGCATATGAAGGCGCATCCCTCTTCGGAATTCATCAAGCTGCTTGCACAAGTCTTTGGCATCTTTCGACGGTCCCTCGCGGGTGACGGACACGCGCCGCCAGGACCTTGACAGCATGGATTTTCAAGACTCCGCTGCTCACAACCTCACGACACCAAAAGGACCCAGCGACCAGAACGCCGGGACAGAGAGCCAAAGTCAAACAGATGGGGACTGGCAGACGGTCCTCACGCTTCGGCAGAAAAAGAAGGATGCGAAAGAGAAGAAGATCAGAGCACTGGAATATTCGGGGACCTTGAAGAATCAGCAAGTTTCCACTGGTCAAGCAACTGGTAAATCTAAACACAAACCAGCATACAGGCGCTTACCACCCCTGCCAAAGGATGATTTTAAGATAGTGGTGCGACCGCATCAAGGGCTACCGGTCAAGAACCTGACTAGTCCACTACTGGCGGAAGCCGTGATTGCTGCATGCAACGGGAAAATATCAGGTGAGCAATTTCTGCTCAGAATCAAGCCGGGCTCCAACATCTTTATCGTGTCCACGCCACACCAGACAGTGGCGGACTACGTTAGACGTATTGAAATGCTCAACATCAACGGCCGGCCTCACTCGGTCAAAGCCTACGTAGCGACAAGTGACGGGACAACCAAGGGTGTCATTCACGGCTTGGACCCGCACACGACACCTGAAATGCTAAAAGCGAATCTACGCATACGCACGCAAGGAGTTGAAATTCTCCAAGCGCGCATGTTCCGTAACACTAAAACGGCCGTTATCACCTTTTTTGGAGATATTACGCCGCGGTACGTCTACTACAACGGCGGAGAACTTGCTTGCTATCCCTACAAGATTACCACTCAGGTGTGCAAAGTGTGTCACCAAATTGGTCACCGATCGGACGTCTGTCCCCAGCCGGACATTCCAGTGTGCCGCATATGTGGACAACGGGACCCTGTAGCCGGACATGAGTGTGCTCCCAAGTGTGCAGCCTGTGGGGAGGGTCACATGACAGGAGACCGAAGTTGTAAAAAGCGTCTCAAACCCCAAAGCAAAAGAACGCCGAGGACTGGCGTTCAACGGACTACCCGGAAGGACAGCTCAATGAAGCCACCTCAACGCCTACGTTGGTTCAGTTCCGATGAAGGAGAATCCGCATCCGATTCCTCGCCGGAGGTATCGGAGACTCGCCGTCGATCCAGGTCAAGATCGCGGACCCGAAAGAACTCCAATCCCAAAAACCCACCTCATTACCAATCACCAAAACCACCTAAATCGGGGGCTTTCGGCACTGTGACCAAGCAAGTGCCACAAGATAACACGGTAAGCTGGGCACGAGTCGTTTCTCCTACTGCTCCTATAACAGAAAATCCCGAATATCGGAAGATCGTTAACGAGAACAAGCTCCTCCGCGAGAGCTTGGCAGAAATTAAGCGAGAGTTGGCCTCCCTCAAAGCTAGTCGCTGTACCGAAACGAACAAAACAACACATACTAAAGCAGCAGGCATGCCTCTCGAGGTTATAACGACGCCGAATTCTGTGGAAGTTACACTCCAACAAGTTGTGCATCAATTACAAACTATGCAAAATTTTCAGCAGCAGATGTACGCAGAATTTCAAAGCCTAAAAACTTACGTCGATGAATCTGTGGCCAGTGCAAAGAGCGCAGCTCGTAAGCGAGCCAGCATTAGCCCCAGCGCTCAATCTAACCGCCGTCCGCGACCCATATCGACCTCGGACAGCGAAAGCACTTCATGGCGAGTAGAACGCGAGTACATCACGAATATCTCGAAATTTGGCAATGGAACTGCCGCACCTTCCACAAACGGGCGGCAGCTCTACAACAATACATTAACACGGTGCCAGTCAAACCTGATGTTATTTGTTTGCAAGAGATCGGTAACAAGCCAGTCAGATTGACTGGCTACTACACGATAACCCACCCAGACTACCCTAAGGTCGCGACGATGGTGCTCAAGGACATAGCAATCAGTATAGATTATCTGGCGACTAGCAGCATCAATCATCAAATTGTAACAATACTACCGCAGAAGCGTAGCAAGGCAAAAACAATAATCACGAACGTGTATAGCCCCCCTAAAGAAAGGAGGGCCGATTTCGAGGCCATCATTCGGTACGTCATGTGTCACTCCGGCACCCAGGATAGACTACTGCTTCTTGGGGACTTCAATGCCCCTCACACCAGCTGGGGTTACCGAACAGACACCCCCAAAGGCCGAGAGCTCGAGCGAGCGACCGAAGCATATGATCTCCAACTCATAATTCTCCCTCAAAACCCGACAAGATTAGGTAACAGCGTCAGTGCAGACACCTTTCCAGATCTCACATTCACAAATAATGTCAACGAGGTATTCTGGACCAATCTAGGAGAGAATCTAGGCAGTGACCATTTCATTATCAGTGTGTCGGTAGGCTCCCCGAAAATTCGGCGACCCTGTGGCCAGGTGGTAATCACGAACTGGGTAAATTATCGCAAAATCCCCATGCCGGAGATATCACCTGAGAACGCTGAAGAGTGGGCAAAACACATTCGAGACGCTCATAAAGCAACATCTAAGCGGCTAGCGCTCACAGCGGAAACGCCGGTAGTTGACAACCATCTGCTACATATGTGGGAAGCCAGAAGGGGGCTAACTAAACGATGGAAAAAACAGCGACTTAATCGCAAACTGCGCCACAGAATTGCTGAAATATCAGAGCGGGCAAACGCTTACGCACAGCAGTTAGAGACAGCGAGTTGGGCGAGCTTTTGCGACTCACTTCGCGAAACGTTACACACCTCCAAGACATGGGCGATACTTCGCAGCATAATGGAACCAGGAAAAACAAAAACGGCCAATAACCGCACTCTTCAAAAACTTGCCGGAGAATTTTCAGGAACAGATCAGGCCCTACTCACTAAGCTTAAAGAGAAGTACGTAGGAGCAGTAATCACTCCCCCATGCACCTTGCCATACCAAGGGCAAGAAAACGCGGTGCTAGACGCTCCGATAACAAAGGCAGAACTCTTCGCGGCAGCGCAAGCTGCGAAAAGAAATACTGCTCCAGGACCAGATCAGCTCACAAATGCTATGATCCGGAACCTGAGCGACGAACACCTAGAACAGCTTACCCGGTATTTTAATGAACAAATATGGGAGAGCGGCGTAGTTCCACAACAATGGAAGGAGGCCAAAATCGTGCTTATTCCGAAAGCAGGAAAACCTCATGATCTACAAAATCTCAGGCCGATATCACTAACCTCCTGTCTTGGCAAATTATTTGAGAAGGTGATCCACACACGTCTCACGTCTTACATTGAAGACCGCAACCTATTTCCCACTAACATATTCGGCTTTCGCCAGCATCTGTCGACACAAGATGTTTTCCTGCTACTTCGCGAAGAAGTTCTATGCAACACCACGGTTGGTGCGGAACATCTCGTCCTGGCTCTTGATTTAAAAAGCGCATTTGACACTATTTCACATGAACTTATCTTATCTGAGCTAAGTGACATCGGTTGTGGACAAAGAATATATGATTACGCCCGCTCTTTCCTGACCTCTCGCATCGCTACAATAGGCATTGGCACTACGCGCTCAGACCCTTTTCCCATGCCCAATCGAGGTACACCGCAAGGGGCGATACTCTCCCCCCTTCTTTTCAATATCGGTATGAGACGCTTAGCCAAATCACTCGACGTCATACCTGGGCTAGGGTACGCAATATATGCAGACGATATTACCCTATGGGCAACCAGCGGCTCGTTAGGACAAAAAGAAGAAATCCTGCAAGAAGCAGCGACCGTTGTTGAAACCTTCGCTCGCAGCAGTGGAATGAGCTGCGCTCCCGATAAATCAGAATTTATCAGGATACGAGGGCGAGGCCGTCAAACTCACGAGCCGGTGAACCTCTTTCTAGGAGACAGCCAGATAAAGGAAGTCCAAAAAATGCGAATCCTCGGACTGTGGCTGCAAAGCAACAAACGAGTAGACCACACCATTAAAACCCTTAGGACTACGGTGAAACAGATCTCTCGTATGATCCGTAGAGTAACTTATCACCGAAAAGGTTTCAAGGAAACAGAGACGATCCGGCTCGTTCAGGCTTTTGTGCTAAGTCGTCTCACATATAGCCTCCCTTTCCAGGACCCCACGAAAACAGAACTAAAGGCCCTAGATGCGTTGATTAGAACGTCGTACAAAGCGGCTCTTGGCCTACCACAGGGAACCTCTACTGAACGCCTGCTGGCCCTCGGGATTCACAATAACTACGAGGAGCTACGGGCAGCGACGCTCATATCTCAACGGGAGCGGCTTAGCTTAACCACCTCTGGCAGAAAATTACTTTGCCGCGTGGGTTACCCTACTCATCCACAGTATGCGGGAGAAGAACTCGAATCTCTGACCAGAGTCCTTCGTGAAAGGATCATAGTAGCCCCAATCCCTAAGAACATGAGTCCAAAATACCACCAGGGACGTAGAAATGCTCGAGCTCGAAAGTTAATGCAGCAATTCGATGGAAACCCGGATACAGTCTACACAGATGTCGCTCGATGTGGTGCTGACAAATACGCCCTCGCAGTGGTAGGAGCGGCCGCAAATCAAGGGCTCGTGACTTGTGCCACGGCTAGAGTTGCATCTGCGAATACTGCAGAAGCTTCAGCCATCGCGCTAGCTATTAAAACTAAGGACGCTCTGGGACAATCGTCGATAACTCTTACAGATTCCCAAGTCGCATGTAGACTATTCCTCACCGGGAGGCTACCACACAGCACCACTCACCTATTAGGATCCAACCTAACGCAGAAACACATGATCATCTGGTGCCCGGGTCACGCAGGACTCGAGGGCAATGAGAGAGCGGACGGCGCAGCTCGTGCTTTTGTCAACCGAGCGGCCGACCACTCTGACGAAAACCCCTTTTTACCACGAGACATCCTTGAGCACCAGCGGCGCGAGCGAAGAAAGTACAGTCCACCACACCCTGACCTATCCAGACAGGACTCTTATGACTGGCGCCGAATACAGACGCACACATTTCCAAACCTTTATTTGAAAAATGCCATTCACCCAACGCTGTACAGCGCTCGCTGTCCTTGGTGCGGAGGCCGGCCAACTCTCGCCCACATTACGTGGGACTGCCAGAACAGGCCACCCAAAATTAATACTCCAAAAATAGCCGGCAAACTTTCCGGAAGGGAGCAGTGGGAGACTTGGCTCGCCAGCGAGGATCGGGAGATGCAATTAGCGCTTCTCGACCAAGCACGGCGGACCGCTCAAGCCAGTGGGGCCCTGGACTAGGGGCTCCACCCACTCGCTTTCTGCATTTTTTTTTCTCTTTTAAATAAACGTTTTGATATATATATTTCGACGTCAGATGTGCAGCCCAAAACAGAAACAAGAAAGGATGCAAAGAAAGGGGGGGGGCGTGTTCGGCAGCCATACATGAGGCAAGGAGATAAAATAAAGAATAGTTATGACAAATGTGCTCACCTGCAAAAGCAGGAATGTGCTTTCAGGTATGTGAGCCCATGGTGCACCGCCGCCGAACTGAACTAGCCGATGGCGTGTTCCACCTTTTATGGTGGCAGCAGGGATCTGTAGATGCGCAGTCGGTGTTCTGGAGCCCCAATGAGCAATAGAGCTGCCCGTATATAGTGGGTGGCTCCTGGGCGCCTGCGATAGGAACAGCCCGTTGCGAATAGGTTGTTAAAAATTGAATTATGGGGTTTTACGTGCCAAACCCACTTTCTGGTAATGAGGCATGCCGTATAGAGGAGGACTCCGGAAATTTCGACCACCTGGGGATGCTTAACATGCACCTAAATGTAAGCACACGGATGTTTTCGCATTTCGCCCCCATCGGAATGCGGCCGCCGTGGCCGGGATTCGATCCCACGACCTCGTGCTCAGCAGCCCAACACCATAGCCACTGAGCAACCACGGCGGGTGCAAATGGGTTGTACGGCGCTCTCCGCGGAAGAACTGGTCGGCCATCTTGAAGGATGCTGCAAAGTCAGGACTGTGCTTTTAGGTATGTGTGCACACGGTGCATCGCCGCCGAACTGAGAATATGAAAATGGCTGTGGCTTAGGTAAGGTTAAGCCCAGGATGCGAAGCATACTAGCCTTTATTTTAGTTGTTGAACCACTGTTTAGCCTGGTGAACTGCTGTTGCTTGGCTATATTTGGTTCGGCTAGACGAAGAAACAACTCATGCATTACTGCTTCGCCTTCAAGAGTGGAACGCGACAGCGTTCCCGTCGACCCGCCAAGGGGTGTAAGACAATGGGCTACAGGGCAGCGACTACGCGCCCCGCATTGGACGCGGTGAGCGTCGAGCAAAGCAGCGTTCGGCGCGGAAACGAAATGTGCGCCTGAGCAAGAGACGCACGCCTTAGAAACAGCTCGTTTCTAAGGCAACACCGCATTCACTAGAGGCGCTTTTGTACCGCTTTGAAGCATCGTACTCGTGGCTCAGTGGTAGCGTCTCCGTCCCACACTCCGGAGACCCTGGTTCGATTCCCACCCAGCCCGTCTTGCAAGAGTTGAGCCAAAGCCACTTCTCCTCTGTCGTGACGTCACGGTGTCACGTGGTTTCAAGGCGACACCGCCGCGCCTGAGGAGCTGGGTTGAGCTCTCGTAATATGCTTCGCATAAAAAGTAATGAGCGCCGCAAGCGTGGCGTTTTCACAGACGAAACACTACACGAAGCGGAAATACTTTGCCGCTCATAAGATGTGCTTCGGAAGACTTACTAACAAATTTTAATAATTAACGTTTTTATTAATGCCTTCAGGGCAGTTGTTGAGAGGGCACATTTCGAGGTCGTGACGTTTTCACGCACCCCCATGTTTAAAAAAAAAGAGAAAATCGTGCCTAATTCGAGATATTCATCGTCAAATTCCGAAGCTCAGTCGAGGCAATATCGACACTGAACGCGTACCGCTGGCCGTCATACGGCAATGCCCCGTAAACAAGTGTGGGGCCAAGTCTGAATGATAGCATGCCGGCGGCAAATCCTGCCCCGTGTTCCAACTCGGGGTATTGTGTAGGCCAGGAATCTTCCAGGCACATGTGCGAGTAGGTCCGTGAATAAGAGCGATAGAAACGGATTTATTTTACATACTTATGCCGACTCCAGATATGGAAGCCATCTCTATGAAGGAGCACTTTAAATGTTTGAACTCACTACATGTCTGAGCATACATCAGGACGCGTCAGGAGATACTCACTGCACCAAAGGTCCGCATTTAAAATAGTCGTCTTCCCTAGGTGACTACACTATAGGGAATGTGATGACCCTGTTTTGGCCAATCATAATCACCGAACCATTCACACATTAGCAAGGCCGCCTATTCTGCGTTACCGCAGTGCTAGCTTTCGATGTTGCCTGAATTTACGTACCACTAAAATTCGATGATAAATATCTTGAATTAGGTGCGATTTTCAATAATTTTTTTTCTGAAAGGGAGGGTGCATGAAATGTGACTGCCTTTGAATTCGTCATTTAAACTATTGCCCCTCAGGATCTACTAAAAAGTTAGTTAGTAAGCTTTATTTATTACACTTCTGAAGCTCACGTTAATAGCGGCAAAGCATGTCCGACTTACATAGGAGCTTGTCTGCAAAACCGCCATGTTCAATGCGCAAATAGCTTGTTATAAAAATATGTATTGTAATAAACGCACCCTGTACATACTGTAGCGAAGAAGATTGGCGCACCCTACGGACGCACTATTATCACCGGCCCGCCGACGAAGAGGGGCTCGCGCTAGTATTCTTCGCTACAGCTACAGAGCGCGAGCCCCTCTTCGTCGGCGGGCCGCTGATAATAGTGCATCCATAGAGCGCGCCAGTCTTCTTCGCTACAAATATAAGACCATTCTTAGAAAGATGTTGCGTATATTATCCCGGTCACTGCATTTTGCGATGCGTTGTTCCCATTTGTCCATCTTTGTTTTGTGGAGTTAATTTACGCAATCTAATGATCCTGTCATGATCCTTACGTGATGTTATTTGATGGTGTTATAAATACCACTAAGATATGTGGCAATGCCGCCCTTGTTTCCCTTTTCTACTTTGTATCTTCATACGTGTTGATGCGAGATCGTCAAAGGACCCATTGAGCGTAAAAGCCGGCGTCTGTATAGTCTGTAGGAACGAAACGGCACCTAATATACCATTGGCTGCGACGAAGAAGAGCGGGTAAAAGGGTACGCGTGAGGCGAAGCGGCATCGCTGCGACGGCACGTCACCGTCGCTCTCACTCTCGGAAGCCGGCGCACGGTGGTCGAGCCAGCACTCGCACACCACGGTATCGCTGGCCGGCCTTGGTGGCCGCTGCTGCTTCCTTGGTCTCTGGTCGCACAGGACGTCGGTGGCATGCGGCGTTGGCACCGCAGGCTGCAGCTGCTTGCTGGCTCGGGCAGCACTTACCGCTACGGTAGATTAGCAATTTTTGGCTCTTGCGCCTGAAACGTGCGGTACAATGTCTGCAATAAAACTGATGCTGTCGGGAGACGTTGAAAGACGTCCTAGACGAATGACTAATACGGCTGTCGCACGCACACTTTTAATGGCTATCGGAGCCAGTCCCGATTGAGCTTGATCCAGATCGAGGGTTGCTACACGGTCATTTGAAATCTCAATCTTGCGACAACCGGATCCGGACGATCGCGATCGGAGAATCGTGATCAGGCCCTTTGATCGTGATCGCAGGCTTACGTTTGCGCCCTCTAGCGCAGTTTTCTGAAAACGCTAAAAACAAAAAGGGAAGGCAGCCCAATAATAACAATAACTTTTAAAATACTTTTTGGCAGCAATAGTAAGCTGTAAAATTGAAATGCTGTCCAAATTTAACCATATTTTGTGCATATAAATTGGTAGCCAAGGCATTATGCAGCTCTGAGATTTGCCGACGACCAGCAAGCGATAATAACTCAATCCAGATAATCGGACCGTGTAGCAGGGACAATTGTTGACCGCGATCAAGAAGTTAGATCCGGATCGGCTACGATCGCGATGAGAAGTGTGTGTTTGACACCGGTATAAGGCTCAAGAAGAAGCCTTTGTTGTTGCAATAGATGCAATTAAGAAATTAGAATAAGCGCACTCACACTTGCTTCCTGAACTAACTAGGGCCCTAGCAGGTAATATGGCAGTTATAAACAAGCTTCGCGAGTTAGAAGAGGAGCTCGGTAACGTTACTGTTTGAACTAAAAAAATTCGAAACAAAAAGAGGAGATTGCTGAAGGTGAAATCAAGCTGCCGAACGCAAAGATTGCCACCCTGGTCGATACTCCCGCGTTGGGAAGCTCGGCTGATACCACAGCTACCACAGCTGATACCACAGCTAGTGGTCATATCGTGTGCGAACTGTCTTATCGATTGGCCATGCTGGCTTCCCGGTGCGGTGACACTGAGAACTCAATGCGATGGTCGAGCCTGCTCTTCATTAACATAGCGGACGATGAAAGAGAGGACTGGGCTGCGTCTGGGCAGAAAATGGTTAATTTCTGTACGCAAAAACTTGGCATAAGTCTATCAAGCATGCACTTGGAAAGGGTGCGAGATTAGGCGAGTATGCCGATAACAATAGCAGGCCCATCATATCGAAGTTGATCTTCTATAAGGATAGAGAACGCATCTTATCAGCGGAAAGAGTCAAGGGTTTCATACCAGAATATTTATCCCCAATTACACGAGAAGCAAGAAGGAAGCTGATCAATTTCACGAAGGCGATAAAACACTTCCTCGAGCTTTCCTTAAAACGTGAAACATGCAAAGCGAGTCCGTACAGCTCCATGGTAACTTACAATGAGGAGAAATCAGATGGATCAGGAAGGGAACACAAGACTACAGAAGCGCGAACTAAGGAAAGAAAGTTTAATGAAAGTGTATCATAATATTAGTGGAGCCACAACATTCATGTGGGGACGGATTGTCAGCGAATCTGTCTAGAGGCTGCATACGTGGGCTGCAAAGATTATGAATTCATACTTTTTTTTCATACGGCACCACACTACGTGGACAGAAGCGCCGCCGCGGTCACGCACCTTCTCTGCATCTGCCACAGCCACTGCTGCAGCCGTGGCTGCACCTCCGTCGCGCATGACGTTGTAACCACACAAACGCAGGCCATCTTTACAGGCGCCATCACTACGCCCCTTCCCCCTGTAATAGTTGGGGTCGGGCTATGTAATTGATGGTAGCTGGCCCATGCCGTCGTCCAACTCAATGACGCTGAGGACGTTGTCGAAGGGAGAGACTCGTTCTCATCGAGAACGAGGAATATGGGCTTTATTTGCAGTAACTATATGAGAACGTTAGAGTTCATCAGTCTAGCATGACTGAAAGACATTGCACACTCAGCAGTCACGCCACGGCTGCTTATAAACACTGTCCTCCCTAGATCCCTAGGTGAGGGAAAACGGCCGTTCAACCGTAGACCGATTCGGAGCGTTCAAAGTCATCGTAGCTGACCCGCCTTTGAGGGGGAAGGTTTATACACTCACATCCGCACAGGTTTCGCTGACCACACCAAGGTGAGAGGGTTTTCGGAGACACAGGTCTTGCCCTGAGCTGGCGGCTCCTGGTCCCAGGGTTGACCCTGGGACCTGTTGACCCTGAGATTGGAGCCTCCACGGTAGACTGCGGATCTATCACTTCAAACAGAACTGGGACATGATCACTGTTTGTCCCAACATGCGCCAGATCCCATGAGGATGTGGAAAGGCCGGGACCGGAAAAAGTAAAGGCCTGCACAGATCTAAACTGTCCGCGGAGAAACGTAACCAAAGCCGAATTTGGCCAAAAATGTATTAGTTGTTACCCACTCCCAAAAACCCTTTCCACGCTGGTCCGATCTGGATCCCCATGATACCTGATGTGAGGTCCAAGTCTCCAGCCAATTCAATTTCTTTGGCGCATTTTGTCAGAACTGAGTCTATAGTGGGCGCGCATCCTTCACAATGGAAGTATACAGGGTGTTGAAGCGAACAATTTCAAAAGCGTTTAAGGTTGCCTCTGGCCTACAGCACAATTCTAGTCCATGATTTGGTTTACTCGAAGAGTCGGACATTACTTGCAAAAAAGAAATGCCTAATCAATTAATAAACTAGCATTCACTAACTAAATTGTTAGCTAATGAACTTATGTCACATATTGAAATTTACAAATTCTAGTGGCGGGAAATGGAAGGCATATCCACTTGAAAATAATTGTGTGGATGGCACCATATACAAGATATGCGCCCTAAAACTTGCGGTAAAATTGCACTGTCGTTCCACTTATTTTCTTAACGAAACGTCGTTTTATGCGTTGAAGCACAGAAGTAACTTGAGCGTCAATGCATTTCTTCGCAAACATCGGGAATTAATATCCTGAAAATGGTGTCATCCTGTGAATTCGTTCCAAGTGGATCCGCCGTATTTATTTTATTTATTTATTAGGGAACCCACAGCGCTAAGACAATACAGTGGTAGGGGGGGTTACAAGAAGAAATACATACGACACCTCTCAGGCACGTACCCAGGATTTTTTTTCGGGGGGGGGGGGCCCACCACCTCCATCATCATCATCACCACCACCACCACCACCACCACCACCATCATCATCATCATCATAATCATCATCATCCTGTTTTATGTCCACTGCAGGACGAAGGCCTCTCCCTGCGATCTCCAATTACCCCTGTCCTGCCGCCAACCGATTCCAACTAGCACTCGCGAATTTCCTAATTTCATTGCACCATCTATAGTTTTCTGCCGTCTTCTATTGCGCTTCCCTTCTCTTGGTACCCATTCTGTAACCCTAATGGTCCAACGGTTATCTAACCGGCGCATTACATGACCTGCCCAGCTAAATTTTTTCTCTTGATGTCAATTAGAATATTGTCTGTACCCGTTCGCTCTCTGATCCAAACCGCTCTCTTTCTCTCTCTTAACGTTATGCCTAGCAATTTTCGTTCGATCGCTCTGTGCACGGTTCTTAACTTGATCTCAAGTCTCTGCCCCATATGTCAGCACTGGCAAAATGCACTGAGTGCACACCTTACTTTTCAATAATAGTGGTAAGCTTCCAGTCAGGAGCTGGCAATGTCTGCCGTATGCGATCCAGCCTATTTTTATTCTTCTGTGAATTTCCTTCTCATGATCAGGGTCCCCTGTGATTAATTGACCTAGGCAAACGAACTCCTTCACAGTCTCTAGTGGCCGATTGGCGATCCTGATGTGTTGTTCCTTTAACCGACTATTTATCATTATCTTCACCTTCTGCATATTAATATTCAACCCCACTCTGACACTCTCTCAGTTAAGGTCTCCAATCATTTGTTGTAACTCGTCTGCACTGTTGCTGAATAGAACAATGTCATCAGCAAACCCAAAGTTGCTGAGATATTTGCCGTCGATCTTTACTCGTAAGCCTTTCCAGTTTAATAGCTCGAATTCTTCTAAGGGCGCAGTGAACAGCTTTGGAGAAATTGTGTCTCCCTGTATGACCCCTTTCTCTA
The DNA here is from genome assembly GCF_038994185.2 of Dermacentor albipictus. NCBI lineage: Eukaryota > Metazoa > Arthropoda > Arachnida > Ixodida > Ixodidae > Dermacentor > Dermacentor albipictus. The sequence goes on from NC_091823.1 coordinate 120,918,065, forward strand.
TAGGTATCTCTCTGTTTTTCTTATGTAGAATTAAGGTAGCTGTGAAACCTCTGTGGATATTCTTACGCGAAGGAAAAGTCGGTAAGACCAGAAACTACTTACAGTTTATATTTACAACAACGGTTGCAGCGCGCTGACCGGTTAGATTCACAGCGCGAGCCCAGTTCGTTCTTCCTCCTCTTTTCTGGAGTGATGGCGCCCGCGCGCCTCGTTAAAACAAACAAATACCAGACGCATGTAGCAATATTTTCCAAGCTTTTTACGTGAGCGTTCTGTACTCCTTGATTACGTAGTGCCTCTATGACTGCTGGTATCTCTACTGAATCAAATGCCTTTTCGTAATCTATATAAGCCACGTAGAGAGGCTTATTGTACTCTTCGGATATCGCGATAACCTGAGTGATGATATGGATGTGATCCATTGTAATGTATCTCTTCCTGAAGCCAGCCTGTTTCCTTGGTTGACAAATCCAGCCCTTATTCTATTGGAGTTTATTTTGGTAAATATTTTACATAATACTGGGAGCAAGCTAATGGTCCTATAATTTTTCAATTCTTTAACGTCTCCTTTTTTTGGATTAGTATAATGTCTGCATTCTTCCTGTTTTCTGGGACCCTTGCAGTCGATAGACACTTCGTATAAAGAGCCGCCAGTTTTCCAAGCATTATGTCTCCTCCATCTTTGATTAAATCGACTGTTATTCCACCTTCTCCTCCCGCTCTTCATCGTTTCATTTTTTTTCAGGGCCCTTCTGATCTCATCGCTAGTTATAGGAGAGTTTCTTTATCCTATTCATTACTGTTTCTTAGTGAGGTATCGTGACTCACTGTATACAGGTCAGCTTAGAATTTTTCCGCTGCTTTTACTATATCTTCGAGATTGCTGATGATATTATCCTTTAGTGTATACAGCATGGTTTGTCCCATGCAAGGATTCTTTTTTACTGATTTCAGGCTGCGTTCATTTTTTACGGCTTCTTCAGTCTTTCTCATGTTATAGTTTCGAATATCAGTTATTTTCGCCTTGTTGATCAGTTTTGACAGCTCCGCGAATTGCGTAACGCTGTGCGGCCGCCAGTCCGACACAACCGCGTAGAGCGCAGGACTCTGCGATTCTAGATGTACTGCGCTCACCGCGAAAGGCTAGAAAAACACCCACATAAGCACAGCTGAGAAGTGGCTACGTGAGGCGGTTCGACCGATAACTGTAGAAGCGTCATTCAAAGCAAGTAATTGTTCTCCACTTCCGGCAGCGTTTTCTCTACTTCCTTTTTAAATAAAAAGATGTTGATCCATAAATATTCTCATAAACAACGTTGAACTTTTTTTATTATTCGCTTTTCCTTGCAGTTTGGTTGTTGCCTTGGCTCTCTCCCTTAGTAGATCGCTTCATTTCTCAACTCCTTGCGATTTTTGTTTCCAGTTGCCAATTTTGCTCTAAAAGTGCTATACAATTAGGGAAATACCAGACGAGGTAACGGGCTACAGTCATCTTCATTATGGGTTTAAGGGTTATTGCAGGTTTTCTTGGTGGACGCTGTTTCACATTATTTTATATCCCACCTTATCTAACCCATATCACGTGTATATGGTACCGGGCATTTGCCAGCGTCGCGGCGAGCCGTAACTAAAGAAAACAATGAAGCAAAGGGAAAAGTTAAACGCAATTGGCGTTTTCTCCGGCCGCAACTCGTTCCATGAGAGTACAGACCCGCTCAGTAACAGCCGCATCCCTTTCCTGGTCCCAGGATCAGCCTAAACAAAGAAGGTTGAACTAACAAAAGCAACAGCTATGCGCGTGACGGTTGAATAGATGGCGACAACTGAACGCATGTCGAGTTAATCGCACGGGTGCGGAATCTATGAGAAAACTGCCCTTCACATTACAAGAGATGCCGATAACTACCGCCATTTAAAAGGAGTGAAAAAGGCAGCATAATGCTGACCGATTAATAGCTGCCAAGTCTCAACATTGATCTGGTGGCGCTTTAGGAATGTGTGAGGAGTGGTGGCGTGAGTTTGTGTGTGTGTGGGGGTATGCCGCTTGATGTCGGCCCCCCCCCCCCCCTCCGGGTACGTGCCTGACACCTCTGCTCCTGGACAGTGTTAAAACTGCTAACAATGTAGGAAAAACGAGAAAAAAGAAAGCAAAGCCCTTAGCTATGCACGTCTACAATCTACAACATCAAAAAGAAAGCATCATTTGATTCAACTTTCACAACATCACTCGGCAGTCTATTCCGTTCCCTAGTGGTTTAAGGAAAGAAAGGGATTGTAAACAATTCAGTTTTTGTCGCAAATTCACGGCAATTAAAGTCATGGTCAACACGGTTAGATCTACAAAAAGGCTCTTGCACAAATTTTTCGCGATCAACCCGAACAGCTGAATAATAAATAGCATGGAAAAACTTCAGACTCAACTTCTTACGGCGCGTGTCAAGCAATTCCCAGTTGAGTGCTTACTTCGTACGCGATGCACTCTACCGAGCCCCGCGTATGTCAGATACGAAACGAGCGGCAATGTTCTGCACCCGCGCCAGCTTATCTTTATATCTACGTGTAGGCGGGTCCCAAACCGTTCACGCGTATTCCAGAATTGACCTCACATAAGTCTTGTACAAAATGTCCCGCCATGGCTGTGGAAAAGTGTTTGCATTTCGCCGAAGAAATCCCAGGGTTTCGCATGCTTTAGCAGCGACATAATCGACTTGACGGCGCCATTTCAATGCAGGAGTAAAATAAACAACTAAAGATTTAAATTCGAATACCTGTACTAGCATTACATTCCTAAAAGCTTTTGGTTGCACATCGGCGTTCTTCTTTGTTGTAAATTTTATATGAACAGTTTTAGACAATTTCAAATTGATATTCTATCTGACGCACCACTCTGAGATTCTGTTCATGTCTTCCTGAAACATCTCAGAATCACGGTCAGAAGTGACTACTATATAGAGGACGCAGCTGTCGGCAAATAACCGCATTTGAGACACTATTCCTTCACTGATGTCGTTCACGTACAGCAAGAAGAATAGCGGCCCCAACACGGAGCCTTGCGGAACCCCGGACACAGCGTGCACCCTCTGAGACTGAGTACCATTCACAACCACAAACTGCTGACGTAAACGTAGACAATCTTTTACCAATGATATCACTTGAGGACTGATATTGTAAAAGGCCATTTTTTTAATTAGTAAACAGTGCGTCACTGTATCAAATGCCTTTTTGAAATCCCAGATCACACAGTCCACGCTAAGACGCCTGTCGAGTGCCCCCGCCAGGTCGTGTACAAATTCAGTCAACTGCGTAGTACAAGATAGCCCCCTTCTAAAATTATGCTGACGAGGATTAAACATTGAATGTGCGTACATGTGTTTGACTATACTGGCATGCCAAATATGTTCAAGGGTCCTGCACGCAACTGAAGTTAGTGATACCGGCCTATAATGTGAGATGGTATCACGAGGACCAGATTTGTGAATTGGCACTATGCTTGCAATTTTGCAGTCATTTGGATGGCAGGATTCGTCAAGCGATTTTCCGAAGATAATCTTGAAGTACGGTGCAACCGACTGAGCACAAAATTTATAAATCTTGTTTGGCAAGTCATCAGCCTTAGTAATCCTCAGATTCTGCAGCAGAGACTCTCAACAATTAATGCTAATAAAAACATCATCCATAACACTCATCACCGGCTGGAAATTCAAGGTACTCATATCATCATGTCTCTGTTCCAATGCACAGCTGAAAACAGAGCTAAATACATATTAAAGGACTCAGCTTTTCCTACGTGATCAGCAATAAAGCTGTTACCAAACAAAAGAGGTGGTATAGTCACAGTATCTTTTCCATTTGTCTTTGTATGTTTCCAGAATTCCTTCGGATTATCTTTTAATTTCGACTCCATTGAAATTACTAATTAATGCTTTACAGCTGCCACTGCGACTTTCATTTTTTCGGTAGTTTCATGCAATTTCAACCAATGCTCACGTGTCGGCTTTCATTTATATTTACTGTGAGCTAGTTGCCTTTTGTGTGTTAGACTGCGTAACTCCCGAGTAAACCAAGGTTTACTATTACTTCTTCTTTTTGGTAATGTCCACTCCGGAAAAAAGCGATCCCTCAGTTAAAACATCTTCTCCTTAAATATGAGCCATAATTCAGCTACTCCAGTACAGTCGGCATATGTTTCAAATAGCGTCCGGTACTCATTCGACGCTTTATTTATCTCGCTTACATTTGCTTTGTCATAGTTAAATACTCGTCTGTTTGCTCTTCCAACGCTTCTTAAATGTTCAACATTCATTTCACATAGCACAGCATTATGATCGCTTATTTCAGGTAACACTTGTGTAGACCGGACGAATTCAGGTTTGTTTGGGTATAACAAATTTAAGATATGGTTCCCACGGGTCGGTTCCAAAACAGTTTGACGCAATGCAAGAAATTCAACCAAGGTAATCAATTCTTCACTGGACCAACCCCAAAAAGAGTGGAAGTAAGGTTGATTACTCCAATCACTATTAAGCAGATAGAAATCACCTCCAACTACCATGAAGGCTGTTTGAACTGCGTCAACTGTGACTGCAAGCTGCATAAGCACATCGAAGGATGAATCAGGTGGGTGCTAGAATGAACACAGTTAAAACTTTGTTATTATTAAGCGTCCGTCTGCACCATACAACCTCACATTCATCGGTGCCAGCATTTATCTGAGAAGTTCTATGATGCACAAGAATAAATACACCTCCGCTATGTAAGTCTCTGTCCTTTCTATAACACCTAAATCGATCTGAGAACACCTCACCATCAGCAACTTAATTTGCTAACCATGATTGAGTACCGAGAATAATAGACGGCTTCACCATGTCAACTAGAGATGCAAATTCATCAACCTTGTTCCTAATGCTTCGGCAGTTAATTACAAGAAAGGAAATAAGCGTTGCATTAGGCCGACGCCGTCACCCGACCGGTTCTACTTCTTTTGTAGTATCGGTTTTGTGTTTTACTACTGGTACCACGTCATTTGTATTATCATCAGAGAAGTACTTAGGACCATTTATAATAAGAGGGTCGTACTTAAAGGGACACTAAAGCGAAACAATAAATAAGTATAGACTAATGCAGCATTGTTTTAGAACCCTGCAGGCAGTCATTTAGAAAAGATAGTTTGATTATTAGACGAGAAAATGAAGTTCCAAGTATCAGTATTTGAATTTCGCGCCGAAACCCCAGCGCCTGTACGTCAGCGTGACGTCAGGGATTCCAAAGTGTGTTTTCGCATTTGGGCCGCGTTGGCTGAATAAAGCTTCCCGAAACTTGCCATGTTTAATATTTGGTTCTTTTAGAACACAATGTAGTCAATTTGTACCGCTATATATATTTGGTAGGCCCTAGAAGATGCCATCAAAATCCAAAACGTCACAGCCCCCAGGCGCGGGAACTTAAGTAGGCGTCGCCACCCGTATTTCGTTTTTGCGCTTTTTCTAGCTTACCAAACGTCTTATCGTTGTAAGAGTGGTGTTTCTGGTATTGTAGAACGGTAATTTACTGATGCAGAAGAAATCATTTTTCCCTTTAGTGTCCCTTTAAGACTGATCTTGTCGCCACATTGTTCTCGCAATTTCGCGAACCGCCATAGATGTTTTCGCTTTCTACGTACATCCTCAGTAAAGTCCTTTGAAATACTGATGTTGCTTCCTTTTAATTTATAAGCGCTTATTAAAACCTTTTGCTTTGAAACGTTGGAAGCGAAAATCGCTATTAACGGGCGATTGCTACCAGTCTTGAATTCGCCCAGCCTGTGAGCATTTGCCATTTTCACTGATTGGATACCTAATTTTGATGTAGACCCGTCAATTACACATTCTCCAGAGTCCTCAGTGTACTCGTTGGGTTTTGTATCGTCTACAACGAAAAAAAGCAAATTACAACCCCTGCTCTGGTTCTCCAGATGGTCTACCTACGCCATAACTGAACCAGCATCCGCTGATGTTCGTCACATTGTTTCTTACATTCTTTAACTGCGCAGTTAATCCGGTCAATACCAGATTTTGTGGATTCTATAGACGCTTTACGGGTGGTGAGATCATTCATGGCGCGTTTACTTTCAACTTGGGTTAGTTCTATTGCCTGCAACTTGACCTTAGCCTCTGCAGAGTTTCGGCAGTGGTCGGGCGAGGGTTAAGCTCAATGTCGCCACTTAAAAGTAGCTGCAACAGATAAAACGAAATCCGACGCGACAATCGAAAGCGATGACGCGAATAATCTTTCACATGCGAGTGAGTTTTCAAGCAAGCAAATAACATTTGGGTTGGAACCGTCAAAAAAAAATGAAGAATGCCTGCGAAAGCAATACAAGTTCGCATTGCTAACCTGCAAAACAGCAGGAAAAACGTGAACGGCACCGCTTCTACCATGCCGGTTCCACGCCTTTCTGGGTGACTGCCAAATCCGGGTATTTGTGGGCTGACGATATGGCGATCACAGCACCAGTGTTCCTTGATCGGCACGGTACATCGGCCGAAGTCAGAGGCTATGCTTGTCTATTCGTCGTCGTGAGCAGCAGACGACGTTCCATTCGCTGATCCATCAACGCACATTGCAGACCAAAATGGTGAACTCGTAGTTGACGTACATGAAACGGCGTCGCCAAAAAACTGCTTGAAGGCTTACATGCCATATGCCTGCAAAAGCTGCAAGAAAAACGTGAACGGCGGCGCTTCTGCCATGGCGGTTCCACGCCCGAACTCTCCGAACCCCACGAACTCGAACTCCCCGCCTATAATTTGTAAATTGCAATACGTGTCATATAACGTACTTAATGAAAAACTTAATTAGGGGGTTTTTCGTTACGTAGTCAATCGTGCGTTTAAATTTTTGTCTATGTCCAGCTCTTCGAGTAGACCAGCTCATGGAATAGGATTATGCTATCTGCAATAGGCAATTAAGAAAAGAAGATAGTGTTCGCTGAAACACTCGGCATATTAAGCAACGAGAAACACCCACAGCAAGAGAGAATAATTTCTACCGACAGAATTTCACAGCTGGAATGATATATTTGCCCGGTGGCAAAACTTACTTGAGACTATAATTAACAAGCCCTCACCTATAGACAGGTGATCTAGGTGAAAGGATCCGAAATTACGCAAACAAAATAGTTTTTCAGGAGATAACCAAGTTTCTTGCAGTAAGAATACATCTGGATTAGGTTGAGAAGTTAGAACGCTTAAATAGGCAGAACCAGCGAAGTAGATCTGCACTTCCACTGTAGCGCCATCATCTACCTTCCGGTGATTAGAGCACCGCAGAAGCAACTGCCTCCTCCAATGAGGTGTGCGTAGCGACGGGTGAAAGCAACGCCGAGCCGAATCCTGTGTAGCAATGATGTTTTGCTCCGTGTAAGCTTCGGGGGCAAACAGAATTTACCGTCTGGGTCAATCGTATGTAGACGTCTGTGAATATTATAAGAGTATCATATCATCAATATTATCATCGGCCAATCGAACAACCCCGATTGTGTACACTGCCAGATGCCCGAAACACTGCAACACGTATTGTGCGACTGCCCAGCATATATGCTGGAGCGAAGGACGTTAGACAGTTTCCTAGCCAGCGTTGGCAGTCAACTACGGTCGGAGGAAGTTATCCTCGGCCCATGGCCCGACACTGCAATTTCAGTGCGTGCAACAAAAGTATTGTTGAAGTTCCTGCAGGACACCAAGCTCGACGAGCGGCTCTAGCGAGGCAACTGTCTCATGTATACATAAGCACTCACCACTTCTCTTATCATCATCAACAATCCCAGTACTTTCACTCCCCTTCCCTCTTCCCCAGTGCAGAGTAGCAGACTAGAGCGCACTAGCTCAGGTCGACCTCTCTGTCTTTCCAATCAATAAATTCTATTCATTCATGCCTTCATTCATTTCATTCATGCCTCCTCCAAGATATTGGATTTAGAGTTGACTTCAGAGACTGTACCGTTGACTACAGAGTACACCGCTTCGATGTAGAAGAGGAGGAAGAAGCCCCGCGAGCGCGCTGAAGCAGCAGCGCTTCTTTCTACAGGCCTACCATATGGGCCTACTCCTTTCGCCAGAGTATGAAGTCTACGGACAGCAGGAGGCCTTCCAGCGGCAAGACGCACGGCAAGAATCCTCCCCTCGCACCGCACTCGAAGGCGAGTGGCAGCCCTAAGGCACCGAAGGCTTCGAGCGCCGTACAGAGTAGCGGTGCTGCGTCTAAGGCCGGTGTTAGGGCTAACGGCACCAAGAAGCCGCATCGGCTCGCGTCCCTCCCTAAGGCGAGTAGCAGCGCTAAGTCCTCGAAGGGACGCAGTTCCGTACAGGGTAGTGACGCGGCATCGAAGGCCGATGCGAAGGAGGACGGCACCGGGAAGCGGCCGCTCGTCGCTGAACCGAGCACTTCGAGCCGGCCTTCGGGCGTTGCCGTCGAGAAAGGCGGTGCGACAACGACCGACGTGAAGGCAGACAGGGCAGACAAAACTCTCAAGAGCCACGATCCGAGGGAATCGGGTCGGCCAAAGGAGCCTAAGGACGACGGTTCAAAGGTCGTCCCGGAAGATGACGACGACAGCCGGTTTGAAAGCGCTCAAAGTACTCTTTATTTGGCAGCACATATCGAAACCAAGGCTAAAAGAAAGAAGCAAGCACCGCCCTCGCAGGAAAGCGTGACAAAGGAAAAAGACAAAGGCGGGGCTAAAGAAAAGCAGACAACCTCCCCCGCGACGTCGTTGCCAGCACCAGAGGCAAATAACCAGGAAAAGACGCCTGCAGCGGTGAACGGTGAAGCGGACGCGAAGGCGCCCAAGACGCAGGAGAAGAAGAACTCCATAACCTTCAACAAGATCACCGCAAAGAGCCACGAGGGCAAAAATCAGCGCAAGAAACGTGGCCATTCCAGAGAGAACAAAGCGGTGCAGACGAACCCAGAAGAAGCGCAGACGGCACCGGCCGGGCCGCCCATACACCTCCTGTTCTCGCCGTCATCATGCAGTCTGTGCGACAGCAACGCTCCCCCAAGTTACTATGGCGCGATGCAGACTTTCCAAATTGGCAAATACGGCGCTGTGACGCCGGCTCAAAAGCACTCGCGTGGAGTCGTCAAGAAGACGACGACGAAGACGACGACGACTACGCGACGTGTTCAAGACAGCGACAGGACACCGCGTTCTAGGCAGCTCGTCGAGGAGACTACAACAGAAGTAGTGCAGGAGGCCGCAGACGATCGAAGTGATGGCGGTGGAAGCAGGGATTCGACATCGGTGGCCGGTAACGTTACGAGTGGAGGAGCCGTTGAGAAAACTGTGACCACAACGCGCCGTCTGAAAAATCGCGACAAGCATGGGAGGAACTCCTCCGACGACAGGGACCCGCCGCTTCAGAACGACGTCATCGAGACAGTGACCAGGGAAGTTGTCGAAGTGGAATCTGAATCGGCGCCCGTCATCGTCGGACTAGCGCGCGACGCCTCGACCACCCAGTACCGCTACGTGGAGTCCAGGCGTCCCGCGTCTTCCCCGTACCGAGCACGCCACGGGGTCGATGCAGTCTACCAGCGCATGCAGCTTCGGCCACCTGGCTTCTGGGCACACCAACCTTACTGGCGTGCACTGTAAGGCGCATGGGATTTGATTCTGATTCGTTTGCTCGGCGATATGCTATGGAGGTTTGAGTCACAAATGATTGTACATCCACGACAGCTTGTTCTGATAACACATTTATGCGTTATGGTCGTCAGGGGGAAACTATAAAGGGAAATTTCGAGCTGTGACCCCTCAAAGTCCATATACGGCATTCCATAACAAAGAAAATCGAACTTGCTCACAAGTTCTTCTGGCATACCGAAAAATAATGTTACATGAGTTAAAAAACATAGTAATGATTGAATTGGTAGTCACTTTCCAGAGCGATCCGCACTCACATTGCTTCATCGCTCAAAGACCTTAATAAGTGCCGGTGAAGTACTCAATATTTTTCGCCATCAGTGTATAGTGGGAGGGGTGTGTGGTCTCCCTAAAAGCTACGTAAGGCGGTGTGAAGCGGGTGTTAATTGTCGGACGTCTTTCTATGCCAAGTATACGTCGGACGCGATTTAGTTTTTGTTTGTAGAGGGCGAGTGCGTTTTAAGAATAAGGGATGATTACGCCATATTAAAAATTGAGCAATAACCTTGCCTTGCCTCCTTTGGGCTCTTGCACAAATTTCAGCAGATCCCACGCTTATGAAAATTGGTGTTAAAAGGGCCCTGAACCACTTTTTATCAAAGTCGAGAAATGCATTTGAATTTAAAATAGGTTATTTTAGAAAAACTTTGCGGCAAAAAGTATTTCAATACGTTCAGCGGGAGCGTAGTCATTGGCAAGCAAACGTGCCCTACGTGGTGCTTCCACTCCTTCTTCAATGGCTTGCACTGCGAAGCCTAATGCGGAGCGGGGCCCGCCCACAACGCTGCGCCTATACTGAACATCACCGTGGCGCGCAGGTCAAATTTGATCTTGCATGTTCACGTAGAGGCCGCTACTTCCTAGTTTGGCGCCTGCCGTGTGCCAAACGTAGCCAAACGTAGCCAAACGCGGTTACCCTTACCGAGCCGCAGTGCAATCAGCCAGCGGACCCCTCGCGGAGACCCGCGGTGGCCGCGGTATTTACACTACGTTGTAGACCGCAGCTACACGCAAGTGTAGTGCGTTTGCGCAGCGTTTGCTTCGTGCACGGCACAGCTTTAGTGCGCGCTCGCACTGATCTGCTCCAGTCTGGCTGTGCGAGGTGGTGCTGACCGGCTTTGCCCTGCACCAGCTTGACCAATGGACATCCAACTTGCGCATTTTGATGCACTATCAATACATAGTATGCAGGTGACGTCACATCCGTTGCTGTCGTCTGCATCGGCTACCTTCCGCCATCTTGGGGAACCTTATCAACAGGTGCCGCATAGGCCTATTGGTATCCCAACATGGCGCCGCCGTAAACCGGAAGTCGCGAAGTATCCTTGAATGACGTACGTGCGTACTATGTATATAGCTCAATACGAAGCGAAGTCTGCGGAGGCGTCTAACCAGGAGGTGCCAGGAGTGATCGCGCACTTGCAAGCGTGCGTTGTAGGGGTTGAAGTACGGACTCCGGGATGAAAACCCAAACTTGGGAGGGTTTATTCTACATTATGTACAGGGAGGTGAGCGATAAGTAGCAGACGTACTGTCATTACGGGCCGGCAGCAACTCGGACGCTGCGGCCCGCGGCAACAAGTTCGAGAGAGGTGAATCAGGGAATCAGGGAATGTCCCTGAATGCTCAGGTCTCTCTGGAAGGCTTCTTATAAACCCTTCGAGCACTGTATGTCACGTCATGTTCGACCAATGGGAGAGTCCGCGCGCAACGTGGCCGCCTGTCATCCGTAGTTCTCAGAAGGCGCCTCGTCTGGGGGGGGGGGGGTTGGAACACGCGCAGCGGGCTGAAAGCTGGCACGTGGTCACCCCGTACGGCCATTCCTAACAGCTCCTCCATGGCCCGGAAAATCTCGCCTGGCCAGTGCTGGCAACCGCTGGGCAGGAAGAGAATGGCTGGCGAGCAAGATGACGACTTTGCTCTCTGCAACCCCTGCGTACTTGGAATGCCTTCAACCATCTGACAACAACTGGCACGGAAGAGTCGACCCGGCAACACAATACCGCTCAGCGTTCAAACGCCCGGAATTAGCTGCTAACCCACCAGGCCTCCTATCACAATTTCCATGCAGGTCACTCAACTGGGAATCCCAAATTTTGCCACAAAATTTCGTGCCACCAAAGCGAGCGTTCACGTTCCTCCTGAGTTCGACCAAACCCGACCGTCGCGCTGCAGAAGAGTAAAGGTTTACGCAGAATTAAACCGAAGCCTTTCAAACACCAATACTCAAACATAACTTCAGCAGCCCAACTTTGCGAACAACCTGTTACTACCCTATCACAGTGGCGTACTTATCTCATGTACTGCTGCCACTGAACCGTCTGGCCAACTCTACAGGTACGTCATCACAAGCGCACTAGCCTTGTGGTCACTAAACAAAACGCGTACTTGCGTTGAGGCAAACTTTTCATTTACGCTTACTCACGTTTTTTCCATGAAGGTCCTACAGGACACGTGACTTAAACGAACAATTAAACTTGCGGGACTTACACACTCCGCAGAACTCTTAAAATAATGCGTCTTCTAATAATTAGTTCCAGGCACGCTCACTAAAGAAGTCAGAATACGGCTGCCCTCCACACACACTAGCAACCCAGTCATAAAGTTTGCTTCCTTCCGTCCACACAGGACACGTGCTAATGGAACTAAGAACGCTTCTCCGTGCAAATCATGCACTCACTGAAAATCTACGCGCTTAACCTTAGAAAATTCAACCCTTAAAAAGAAAGAAGGTTAAATAACACACACGCGCGTTACGATAGGCCTCTCAACAGTAACCTTGACCCTCAGGTTACTCACACACACACAAAAAAACCTATCTACTTATTAATGAGCATCTCGCGAGACTACATGTTTACATAAACCTCATCTTTCAAATCACGGAGCTTCTCAAACGAAAACACAAACAAAGCTCAAACCTTACACATTGAAAGAAATCCTAGTCTCAAATCGCGAAAAACTTTCCGATGCTCAAAATAAAAACAAAAGAACACGTTTTACTCCTACGGAAGCTCTCTTGGCTTCCCGTTCCCGATTGCTTACGACTGACTCATACTTTCAGCCTGACCCGCGGTGGGCGTGGTCTCAAAGCTACTCTAGCTGCCGAGAGACAACAAAAGGGCTGATTCACTATCAACTCCCCCAAGACGTTACGGTCTCCTGCCAATTTGCGTCCCCGCGCCCCGCTTTCAACACGAACTCGATTGACCGCGTCGCTACTCCCCACCTGGTCTCGTCCTGCCACCTTGCGTTTCTTCGAACTGCACGCTGAGCTGTGAAAAGAACTACGGAACGACGAGGAGTTTAACTGCCTCGTGCCCTTTGTCCGCGTCCGTGCAGAACATTCTTCGCGGTCCCCCTTTGACCGGTGGCTTGAACGTTTTCGATGCGTCAACATCGTCCGAGACGACCGCATCTTTTTCCTCGCGCCCTGCCCATTTGGGTTTCTCGCCATCTTTGGCGGCGTTACATTAGTTACCGACTTTCGGTCTTTACCGCGCTTCTTTTTACGGCGCTTTCTCTTTGCACTCGCCTTCATGTCGCCTTCTCGTGCCTCGTGTTGGCCGGTACACATTTCGTCAGCCCGGATCGGTCTCTTACCCGCACAGTCTGAGTGATTCTCACTTAAATCAACACTCTCTCTGCCTCGACTGGCGGACAGCTCAACCGACTCTGGCACAATCAGCAGGCTTTACTCGAGTAAGACAACTCGCACTCTTGCGAACTGCCCTCTACTACATTGCCCAGCTCGCGCTGTGCATCGGCACACAGCCCGTCGGTATCGATCGCTGTCTCACGCGCACAGTCCGAATGATTCCTAATTAAATCATCCATCTCTAGGCTACCTAGACTGGCGGAGAGCCGCACCGATCCCTGAACAATGCAGTTGTTCTCTCGTGAGCTACGGAGCTCGCCATCCCGAGAACTATTCTCAACTGCACCGTCCAGCTGGCACTTCTCTTCTACACGCAGATCTGACTCGACATGGGTGCTCGCGTCTGTCAAGTCAACAGTACCCTGTACCTCGCTAACGACCTTGATACCATGAGATGCGACGCACACACGCGGTAACTGTGCCAAATTGTTCGCAGCTGGCCTAGCTGTCTCCACAGTCATCTGTTGGCACAGCACCTCGTCGCTCTCCTTGCGGCCTTTAACGGCCTCTGTTGCGACTAAGGCATCGTTAGCAGCTAGCCTTTTCCCTTCACTTATTAATCGGCAGCCAATCTCACAGGCACTACTCTTTTCGTCGGCTTCTGGCGAAAATCCGCTAGACACTTGCTCATTCTTTCGCTCTGTACTTCCTACAGAATTCTCAGACAGCCGTTGTCTCTGTGCCAATAACTGATCACAATGCTGTATCTCTTTGATCAGTGCTGCCTTCTCTCTCTCATACTTTTGCTCACGCTCAAGCTTACGTTCCTGATACACACGTTCGCGTTCCTTCTCACGTTCATGACGCTGACACCTAAGAGTAAGTTCTTGAAGCTCATGCTTCCGTTCATTCTCGCGTTCTTCACGCTGACGCTCACTCCTAAGTTCACGACGCTCTCGCAAACGTACACGACGCTCACGCTGCCGTGGCTCCTGTATCACTTCCCAAGCAAGCTCAATGCTTTTCTCATCATTGCCACTATCTTTAATCGCCTTTATGATAGCTGGCGTTTTCATCCGTTCGTCCGCCTCAACTCCCAAATCGTCGCACACCAACAACAAGTCTAACCTCGTCAACCTTCTAAGATCCATGGCAGCTGCCCCGATAGGTGGTTAAAACTGTTTTCCTTAATTAATTTGTGCAAACACACAATGCAGCAAACTCCCGATTCCCAGAACTATCAAAATTGAACACACAACCTTTGAGTCTGGCGAATCATAAGGAAAAAAACCACGCGCTCACTTACGGTTGCAGCACCCTGCCATCCGGTTCATTTGTCCGCTGTTCCCGGTTCCTCCGGACTCCCTGGGTCGAAGGCTCGCTCCTTCTTCGCTACTCCCAGTTTCTTCGGACCTCTTCCGACGAAGGCTCTCTCTTCTTCGCTCTTCCCGGTTCCTTAGGATCTCTCTTGACGAAGGTTCATCCGTAGCGCTGCCACCAGCTGATGCATTCGGAGGCGATCCCACCGCTGCCAACCAGATGTAGGGGTTGAAGTACGGACTCCGGGATGAAAACCCAAACTTGGGAGGGTTTATTCTACATTATGTACAGGGAGGTGAGCGACAAGTAGCAGACGTACTGTCATTACGGGCCGGCAGCAACTCGGACGCTGCGGCCCGCGGCAACAAGTTCGAGAGAGGTGAATCAGGGAATCAGGGAATGTCCCAGAATGCTCAGGTCTCTCTGGAAGGCTTCTTATAAACCCTTCGAGCACTGTAAGTCACGTCATGTTCGACCAATGGGAGAGTCCGCGCGCAACGTGGCCGCCTGTCATCCGTAGTTCTCAGAAGGCGCCTCGTCTGGGGGGGGGGGGTTGGAACACGCGCAGCGGGCTGAAAGCTGGCACGTGGTCACCCCGTACGGCCATTCCTAACAGCGTGTGGTCTTACCTTAAAGAGACGCTAAAGAGAAAAATGATTTCTTCTGCATCAGTAAATTACCTTTTCTACGACACCGAAAACGCCACTCTTACCACAATAAGACGCTGGATAAGCCAGAAAAAGCGCAACAACAAAACACGGGTGGCGACGCCTCCATGAGGCTCCCGCACCCGGTCGCCGTGACGTCATGGACTTTGATGGCATCTTCTAGGGCCTACTAATTGCATATAGCGGTGCAGACTGACTACAATGTGTTCTGAAGGAACCAAATATCAAACATGGCAAGTTTCGGGAACCTTTACTCAGCCAACGCGGCCCAAATGCGAAACAATACTTTGGAATCCCTGACGTCACACTGACGTGATTTTTCTTTTCGACCGAGCGCGTCACCCGACGTGATAGTCCTGTCGCGCTTCTGAGCTCAATGTCGTGGGTTTGACACCATGGCACCGGTACCGCAATTCGACGGATTTGGCATGCGAAAACGCTCGGTGTACTATAGCACTCATCATCATCACGATCAGTTTATTTTTATGTCTTCTGCAAGACGGAGTTCTTTCCCAGCAAACTCCAATTAGCCCTGACCTATGCCAGCTGATTCCAAGTTCCTGAAAGTTTCCTAATTTCATCACTCCACCCATTTCCTTGCCGTCCTCTACTGCGCTTCCCTTTTCTTGGTACCGATCCTGTACCTCTTATGGACCACCCGTCACCTGCTCTACGCAATACGTCCTGCCCAGGTCCAGTTGTCCTTCTTATTGTCAACAAGAATATACGGGCTACTACTCCCCACGGATCTGTAATCCACACCCTTGTCTCCTTCCCTCTTAATGCGACGCCTCACATTTATCTTTCCATCGCTCATTGAACGTTTCTGAACTTCTTCTCAAGCTTCTTTGTTAACCTTGAAGTTTGTGCCCGATATCTCAGTCCACAGGCGAAATTATGTGCTCAGATTTAGGTGCACGTACGTTAAAGAACTCCAAGTGGTTCAAATTAATTTGGAATCCCTCGCTACGGTGAGGCACATAAATATATTTAGATCTCGCGGTTGCGACGCGTAAAGCTCCAGAATTTAAATATTTATTATGATTATTTTTAATCCAGCGCGTGTATCGTGTCAATGGGCGCATGCAGCCCCTGATTGCGTAAGAATAATCGCTAATGATTCACAAGTCGAACAGGCCCAGGACGACAAAAGACAAAACACAATATTAGAAAAAGGGCCCTTGTGTTATCCCTTGTGTGCTCGCAGCTATTTAGAGAAGCTATATATAGTTTGCTTTTCAGGGCCTCTATTCAGAAAAGTATTTCGGGCTGAAATTGTTTGGGAGACCTAATTCCAGCAAATTCCGATGCTGGCCATATTATTAGCGTAGGTGCTTCTCGAATGACAAAAATTACTTGCGAACGAAGAAGCGTCTTGAATTCCGTCCAGTCGGGAAGAGCGTTAGGTTTTCGCTTATCGATTCGCGTACGGTTGTGCCAAACACGACGTTGTTTTGATCGGTTAAGGCTTTCCACGTTGAAGCGTGAAACTGTATCGGCGATTCCCTCTCGACTCTCGCTGCTGAGTTGCAAGCGTCGATGCCGTCTACTGGCTCCGGCCATGTCTTCTCTCGCAGAGCTCCATATGCTCGACCCTGTCGGCACGGAGCTGTGCAGCACATTCCTGGTTGTCGCCTCGCCGCCTTCTCGCGGAGGGCCCTTTCGTGCTGGGGGCCTCGCCATCTCTGCGGGGGACACCACGGCGGCCCCTTGTGTCAACGACCGCCCACTCCGGCGCCGTTGGCCTCGGCAAACACCGGCTGGGGCGCGTCTCCTTCCTTGCCGGACGGCGGTGCCCGCGGCCGCAGTCTCGACTATTCGAGCGACGCGAGCGAGGGCACCTACGACGTGATCTACGACGCGGTGCCGGACTTGGCCGCCGCGAGCGCCGGCGTTCGGCGCGACGACCGTCGGCGACCGGACGAGTTCATCTGGGAGACGCCGCCTCGGGAAGAGTTCGTCTACTACAGCTGCGCCAACGTCGTGGCTGGACCTGCACCACCCGCTGCCGACGGGCAGCGCGGTCCAACCGACGACGACGTCGACAGCGACGGCCACAACCGAGACCGCGTCGACGCTAGGGCCGCGCGAGCCGCCACTGACCTCAGCATGGCTGCTGGGCGCCAGGTGACGAAGATGTCTCCCGAAGAGACCCTTTTTTCCATTTGCCTATAAGCTGGCCTCGCTGTAAGGAAGTGCTTCCGATCGGCTGATTCAGACACGCGGTCACTCTTTAAGGCAGGCACGTGGTATGAGCGGATGCATTTGCGTGGTATAGCGGTACGAACGGTGCTGTGCCATAGTGCAATGGTAATACTGCGTAGACTGTTGCATGGCGTGCTGTTTTCAGTGACACGTGGAGCGTTTTTGCTTGGCTGCATTACGCATATTGGCAGAACCGAGGTTCTGCCAATTTTTCGGTGGAGGAATCTGGGAAAGCGCCTCGT
Organism: Dermacentor albipictus; assembly: GCF_038994185.2. Classification (NCBI taxonomy): domain Eukaryota; kingdom Metazoa; phylum Arthropoda; class Arachnida; order Ixodida; family Ixodidae; genus Dermacentor; species Dermacentor albipictus. Next base: position 120,935,777 of record NC_091823.1, read on the forward strand.
TTAGAATAGACGTCACATGTCAATATATGGTGTGGCGCGATGGCGCAACACGATATTCAACTATTCAACATGATATTTTCAACTAGTTTCACAACTCGTGCATTTTTGTTGGTCTGAACAATACTGAGCGTAGTGATCGAAAAGGGAAATACGCCCCCCCCCCCCCTGCCCCTCAACCTAACGCTTATTGAATGGTAATATAAGACTGCGTAGGTCGAACAAAGACTGCCTATCTAAAAGCGTTTTTCTTACGTTGTTGTGCTTTATTTATATAGTCGACTTTATTTATTCATTTGTGTGCTTTTACCCATGCCAAGAACGGGATATTTCGAATTGTGCAGTCATGGCAGACGGTTGCAATGTGTCGGCCGTGTTTCAACGAAAACGCGACGTCGCTATACGTGAGCAGTCTGCCTGCAAAAATAATTTCTGACCACTAACGGGAAAAGTTCTCCGCAGTTTTATAGGCTTATGACGCACATACTTCGTGACATCCCTCGCCTCGCGCTTGGCGCGAGCCTAGCGTATCAAATCTGAAAAATGAAATAAAAAAGATATTGTTACCATTATAACAACGAGTGAACCCAGTCATCGAGATTGTATGTCTAATTCGGATTGCGTCTTGCGTGCTGTGAAATACTGGAGTGGGCTGTACTGGACGATTATCGTGGAAAGAATACGAACTCTGTCTGTCGTCTTCACTGTGCAGAAAATTGATTGTTTGTTTCAAAAGTGGCGAAATGTCGTGGTCTTTTATGTGGATATCTAGAAACTGGGACTTAATGCTACGGGCCGAATAAAGGTGTGGTTACTTTTAGACTTGGGGGCTTAAGACAGACCAAGCCCCCAGCAACTGGGATTCGGTAAATGCACCGAAATATCAAGCTCAAAACCGCCAACTAGAACGGTAGTGGTGCAATTATTACCTCAACGGTAATATTAGCGCACGCCGGTCTTGAAGCCGCCTATAAGTGAATTGTGCATAGTTCAAATCCTGGTCACGTATGGTATATAAAAATGAGCATTAGGTGTGCCTATCAATTGCAAGTTTTGGGTGTTTATAGTGTCCTAGTGTGATGTCATTGTGACGTAGCTTCGGATGCAATAATTGAGCGTGCGTACGTAACCACAAATTTGGAGAGAAATGGCTGGTCTTAATCACACCAAAAACATCTTTTTGGGTCCACAAAGTTAAACTGTGCGCACGGTACTGATTCTAGCAAATTGATGCGGTGCATTAATATATTGTTTTGCGCGTTGTCAGGATTGGGGGCTCAATCCCATCGCTCGAGATCCGTTGCCAAGATTGGAGTCCGGCATGAATTCGAAGGTAGCTGGCCCATGCCGTCGTCCAACTTATCCACGCTGAGGACGTTGATGAAGGGAAGAACTGCTTCTCATCGAGAAGGAGGAATAAGGGTTTATTTACAGTATGTAAATCAGTATAACATGACTGTTTGAGAAAAAGAGTGTCAGTCCAACATGACTGCACGAGAGAAGTGTTTCAGTCTAACATGACTGCTCAAGAGAAGTGTGTCGAGCATTCGCACCACAGCAGTTTTATACACTCGGTCCGCCCGCGATACAAGGTGACGCGAACGTTCGATTACTCATTGTCAACTTGCCGCCGCCCCGCAGAACAGTTTACGCACACATAGGCACACACATTCCGATGTCTGGCGCCGGCGTCGGAGGGGTGCCGTTCCGGGAAGCATCGGAGCCATGGTGGATAGCTCGTTGTCCTGCGTCCCGATCGGCGTGTGGGAAACAACAAAAAACGGCTTTCCCGCGGCAGCTTGCTCATGCGTAGCAGATCAGGTCCGCGCTGGAGAGCTCCGGCACCATAGTTCGCCCACCGAACTCGTTTCGTCACAACGGCGATGGGGCTGGTGGATGGAGGCGGTTTTCAGCACAAAGCCCGCTTCTTCGAACGCATCCTAGCTGCAGCGACGGAGAGTGGGGGATGCGCGTCTTGTCCCCCAGTCGTAATTGGGTGGCAATTTTGCGTTGCAGCTCGCCATTCTTAACAGCGTACGACAAGAACAAGATAAGGTGTCAGTAACTGCTAGGCAAGAAAATGTTATTAAGCACGTCTAGCGTGTTCAACAGAGGCTGCGTCTGACTATGTGAATATTCTTGAAAATGTACCTTCTTGGTGTGAGACAACATAGCCATGAAAAACGAGGATATTAAGGCAACTAGTGTTGGCCGCTCGAGTGTTAGGTGCGATCTCTTATGCTGACCTATTAGGATCAGAAATCAATAAAAAAATGTAACCCGACAATAATTGGAACCATTAATATTACTCAACTAGTGGGCTTGCGGCTCAGTAAGATCATGAGCTAAAAATCGACCTATTTATTTTGCAGATAAGCTTGGGCGAAAAAAAATCACAAAAACAAAATGTTCAATACGAATGGGTTGCTTTTATTATCATGTCGGCGACACCTGAATGAGTAGACGTATACCAGCCGTATGAAAAGTCCAGCTACAGCGAAGGGTGTTCGATTGAGCATTTAAATGTCCCGCTGGCTTCAATGAAGCGCAAGCAACGCGTGCGGCTTTTGTTACGACTCCCGAGAAACATGCTCGCAGATTCTGTGCCTCAGTCGTGACCACGGTGGGAAAAGAGTCTATTCTTCCACCTGACACTGCTACTGAGACTGCGGATCCATTCCTTGCCACTGAGCAAGCGAAGCGGGCGCATTGGTGCCGACACTTGCTTGTTTTTTCACACTTGTCATCAGCATGCAGATTAATCGCGATCAATACACTCGCTATTAAAACGTTAATTGATCAATCGCGCAGACCTGATAAATGTTTTTAAGTGTCGGTAATCAAGTACGCAGTTCTGCTTAGTGTGTATCATGTGCTTTGGAGTAAAGTGAGAAATCCCCGAATGGTAGCTGTTTGTATTATTGAGAGGCACTCCAGGGCCAAGTGGAGCGTTGGTAAGTCTTTTTGTGCGCAGCTTGTCACGTAGTTATTGTCGCTTTTTGAAAGTTCTGGTACTCTCGAATCGGGTCAGTTCACGCGCACGATGGAGTACAATCGAGCGTAGTAAGGGCACATTACTGCAGGTCCCGGGAGTTGCAAAGATCAAACCCAATAGGGAACAATTACTTTCGCAAGAGGAGTCGCCATCGCTTTCGTTTTCGTGGATTGAGACTTGTTTGCAACGACAGTCACGTGGACATGCTATACATATAATCTCGAACCCAGCACCTTCGGTTCTACAGGTGCTAGAAGTCCTTTCTCTGTTGCGCACGTGCCCGAACATTGTATAGGTCGGACTAACGTTTGTACGGACTCTAACTGTGTGGGCCTATCATTGATCAAATGGCTGAGGGATGACTTGATAAGTGCTTTCTTTTTGTTTTGCATGATACCCTAGTATTATGTGATGCGGTCACAGACATTCTCGAAATATTTCTGTATTCGATAACATTCCTGACTTGTTTCTTTTTGTGCGTGGTCTTTTCATCTTCTTTTGAGTATGGTGTAAGTGAAGTGCCAAATGCAGCCACATCAGTAAATTTCACTGCATGACGCCCTTAATATTTTTCTAGGTTATTCCGAAGTCCATTGACCGAGGTAGGAGGAGTTCACTGAAGAATCGGGAGATACATCCAGGACAACAACGCCAACCTGTGCCAGACCGCTCGCCAGCATTGAACACGGTAGATGAAGCGACGAACACGGTCCCGGATGCAGCTGCACCTAAGGTATACGAGTGCAATACCGTGTCATGGTCGACGCGTCGTGTTGCCTCCCCGCAGAGATGCCTTGCCATGATTGACCGAGATGGCTCCGAACAAGATAACAGCGAAGAAATTCGGAACGAGGAAAGATTGCGACATCGCGATGACGTTACAGGTGCGGGAGAAATTGCCGATGATCTGAGACTGGCCAAAAGCGCCAAACTTAAACTCGCAAGAAGGGTCGCCGTCTGTCAAACACCGTAATAAAAGACCTGATATTCAGCATCAGCCCGAGAATAGCGGCCGGCGGACGCTTGAAGGCGCCGCCTGTCGGTGTGCCCGCGTGCGTAGGCGAGGGAGCGGATGCAATTAGGTATTCTGCGAGCCATTTCGCGAAGGAGTGCGAAAGGGCCACGCAACAACCTACTGTCGTCGAACCCAGCCCAGTGACTCTTTTATACCCAGCACTCAGCACTGACCCGTGGTCCGCTTCTATTCCGTGCTCTAGCGAAAACGCGGTCTGGCCGCCTCCATGGAGCGGAACTTTCACGAGGCTCTCCTCGGCAGACGGCTCCAATCGGATGGTAAACAACCGCAAATTTGCTGCCGATGCATTAGCTGCACAAAGCCACCTTCTTCGTCTGGAATCTACAGGTACAGGGCACAAGTATAGAGCTGCATGCTCACGTCAGCGTCGCGAACCAGCGAAGACAATGTCCGAGGCGACAGGGTCGACCAGCAAGAGATTTGCTAATTCCGAAGCAGCGCGTCTCAACCGCAATGCTTCCAAAGCCGCTAATGCAGAGCAAGCAAGTGGACTGCTCGAACGTGCGCTCCTGCAAACGGGTGAGGACCCAAAAATGAAGCCGGATTCCCGATACCTACCGCCTCCGGAAACGATAGTTTCTTGCGAGGTGAGGGGGAATATTCAAATAGACGCAGACGAGGATAAATTTTATTTAGTTTCCGCTTCAGACTCTCGGTACCAAAATAGGTCTCGCGCGCAACGCATGTTGCAAACAAACGAGACGCCGACCGCACACAGAATCGACACTTGGCGTGAAAGAAGACAGATATTGGCGTGATCATGGGTGCCCCAGAAGTGACATCAAAATCACGGGGAGCACAAAAACGTTATCGTCCTGGTCGCCTATAGAAGATCATATACTATGTCGTCCATACAGGCGCTGCAGTCCTGCTGGTGCCACTTCGCAAAGCAGTGCGTGTGGATATGGGTTGGTGGCTGCAAGCAGTCATGAGATCCACGACACGATGATATCAACGCGGGCACTAAACGCTGACGTAGGGTCGTCCCTACACCTAAAGGGGCAGCCCGCCGATAACATCACCACTTCGTTCACCCGTGAGAACGCATATTTAAGACGGACATCACTGCGTGCTAAGAGCCACACTGTCCTGTATCGACCCTCCCATTCGAAAGAACTGCCGCAAATGCGAAGCGAAACAAACCATTTCGGACTGTAACAGCTGGCTTGGATCCGTCGACTGTGCTTTGCGAAGTGCCGAAAAACAAAGTCAGGTCATCGCATGGTGGATTACAGCAGTTGGTGTTGCGTGTGCACGAAATGCAAGCAAGACAGACTCCGTCCCAGGCAGTTAAGGGCGTTGAATTCACCACTTTGTGTAAGCCCTCGCATTCTGGGAAGCCTTCTTACGGGCTATATAATCTTCCACGTATAATGACAGCTGCAACGACGAGGGGTTCCACGACTGTACTGGATCGGATTGCTTATAAAAAGGACGCCGCATCACACGGTATCCAGAGTTTTCACGATGGGCTGAAGCCAGATGTTCCTCTATGTGTGCGGGTCTCAGCGTCTCGGGACGTGGGAGCTCGTAGAGGAAGTTTATGCGAGCAGCCTACGAGAGATGGAGCGTGGCGTCCGGTACCACGTCCGCGTACAATCCACATTTCGAAGAAGGAACGTAATACGACAGAGGACCAGATGTCACGCGTTGCGGTTTCTTGCCCCCGAAAGTTGCCTGAAGAAGGAGCAGAGGGTGAGCCGGTCAACACGAGAAGTGAGCAACCCAAAAATGAATGTGCCAATCCGAGTAAAGATCGTGTAAAACATAAAACGGCGCCGAATAAAACTCCGGCTGCTACTGGAGAACGGAAGGGAGTCGAAGGCATTGCAGAGGAGCACTGTTCGCTTGCTCAGCAAGCAACGCGGGCCAGTGAAACAACGGTGCTGAAAACGCCCATTGTTGAAAACAATGCTGACAGCATAGAAGCCGATAAAATTGATGTTTATTCAATGCTCCTCGAAATAAAATGTGATAGCAGCGCTACATATGATGTTCCGACATTACTATCAGCGAGCTTAACGAAGGAAGCTGAAAAGACAGAAATATTTTATAATGAAAATCACTGTGATGAATCTGCCGCTATTATTGCGAGAAAAGATGAGCTTGTCTTTCGAGAGACTGCACTTAATCATTATTTGGACGTCAGCGAACGTGAGCACGCGGGCAGCGAAGCTGTCAAACCAGTGTGCAACTATGAACTGCTGGGCGGAAAGGCAGTCGAATTGAACGGAGTTTGTGCTTCCGTAGTAGAAGATTCACCGTTGCCTTACGCGACATCGAGAATTGCAGGAAAGCCAGACAGGTTGCTGTATACCGAAATCGTGGTGGCCACGGTCGTATCGCTAACTTGCCTTGTGTGGATTGCAGCAGTGTTCCCTGTACGCCGACTTGAGCTCACACGCATACTGCATATAAAGACTGGGAACGCTACAGAGCCGTCGTTCATAGCTCTAACGTTCCAGACATTTTGGTACTCAACGGTGAGCGAAATAACTACGACGTCGACTAGCAAAGCTTCATCCAGATCTTACTATTGCTCCTCTCATTTCTGTTTAAAAGAAGCCGCGTACGTGAAGTCTGTGATAGGAAAAGATGCGTCCCCGTGCGACAACTTTTACGAATATGCGTGTAGCAAGTGGGAAAGTAAAACGCCGTTGTCTGCCATGGGACTAGGGGTATCGACGTCCGTGGATACAGTGATAGATGAATACATGTCTTCGGACCTCAGAGACTACATTCTCCAAAAGAAAAACGGTGGAGCGAATTCAGCTAGGTTCCTTTACAAGGCCTGTATGTCATCCTACCGCCATACTTCTGCTTTTCTCAAGGCCAAAATATTTTCTGCGCTACCGGTAAAGACGTGGCCGTTTAACGGTACCATAGACCCGCTCGAAATATGGCGGACAGCTGGCATCATGGCGCGAAAATACGGTGTTCCGGCGCTTTTAAATGTTGTCGCAGGCATTGAAAGAGCTACAAACAATAGCATCGTGGAAGTTACATTGCCTAGGCCTTTATTCTTCAACGGTGACGAGTCGCGCCCCAACGTAAAACATATGTTTAGGAATGCGATTCGCGAAGCAGCGACAGAGTTTAATTATACAACCATGGCGGCCAACTTGACAGCGCAGATCATGGAAGTATTCAAAGGCATCGCCATGGTCAGTGACCAACCAGCGGCTTCGAGAACTTGTCGGGTGAGGAAACTCAAGCACATAGACCACAGCGTGCGAACGTTTATCACATCCGTGTTCAACGGCGACATCAATCCGAACACGACCGTGGTCGTCGGGAACTCTGACGTGGTTCTTGGAGGGCTTGTCCGATTAACGCACAACTTGAGCGCGCAGGATTTCCTCAACTATCTGGGCTTCCGGTTACTCGTTCGCCTGGCCGTGCTACTGCCGGAACATCTCGTGAACATCAGGCGTCTGTTCAGCGTCGAATTCACAGGGCGAGTTGTGCGGGATGACTTGAAGTGGCTCCTTTGTATGCGCCTTGCAGTGGCTGTGGCACCTGCCTGCCTCGAAAATCTGCAGGCGAAGATGTTTGCTGAGACGAGAGCACCTACTCTGGCCAGGTGGTTCTGGCTGCTGCAAGTGGAAGATTTTTTCTCCAGAAACCTGCGCCTCTGTGCGTGGATATCGGAGAAGACTCTAAGCCTTATGGAAAAGAAGATGGAACGCTACAAGTTTGTCCACGTTTCGTTCGATAAAGCTTCGGAAAATAGCGCGGGTTGTGACAATGTGCGGAAGTTGCTGGCTTCGAGAAGGCGGCTGAGGAAGTCTCAGCTCGTGCCGGCCATTCTAGCTACGTGGGAGACGTACCAGGAGAGGTACCTGAGCCAAACAAGTCAACGACTTTTACCAAGGGATCCGGGATTCCTCTTCGAAGTGCACCCCAGGTTAGTGGGCAAAGCATGCTGACATCGCCTCTGGCTTGAAGCGGCCAAGTTCATAACTGAATAATGTCTTTAATGCGTTAGCATTAGGAGTGTTGCAGAGAAAGGAGTGTATGGGTGTGAAGTATGCGAAGCAGGGTGTGAGCCCAGACTAGTTGGTATTCCATGCTGAAGTGATTAGCGCATGAGTGGACGCGGGACGCTAAAAAGCGGAAACGGACAAGCGCTAACTTGCATCTCGTGTTTATTACAAAAAGTTATGTATATATACTCTTGCGCACTTGATCATAATAACTTACAATCGTGCAAGCCAACATTGGTCATCACAAATAAGCAAGAACTCGCCAAGGCCGCGCCAAGTATGCAAGTATCCCTAGCATTGACTGTTAAAGAATTTGCATACTTGGGGTCTTTATGTGGGAGGCCGCCTTAGGCCTTGGCGTGGCCTTGGCGAGTTCTTGTTTATTTGTGATGACCAATGTTGGCTTGCAGAATTGTAACTTATTACGATCAAGTGCGCGAGAGTGTATATACATAACGTTTTGTAATAAACACGAGTTTCAAGTTAGCGTTTGACCTTGTCGCCTTTTTTAGTGCCCCGTGTCCACTCTTGCGCTTGTCCCTTCACCATGAAGTATGCGTAGTCGGTCACGTTGTAGAGGTAGACAGGGGATGAGAGAGCGTAGAAGAGCATGTCTGTGTGTACGCGTCTGCGAATGTATGTATGTATGTATGCATGTATGTATGTATGTATGTATGTATGTATGTATGTATGTATGTATGTATGTATGTATGTATGTATGTATGTATGTATGTATGTATGTATGTATGTATGTATGTATGTATGTATGTATGTATGTATGTATGTATGTATGTATGTATGTATGTATGTATGTATGCATGTCACAAGAAGCCAACAAGGGCACCAAAGACAACACAGGGGAAATTGGTTGTACTTACTAATTGAATTAAATTAGTGCTAAATAAATGGAATTGAAAACGGATGCAAAAACAACTTGCAACGTGGTCAACGTTGTCTAAATCACGGGCATGGGACTTCGACGAGGTGCAACGTAATACTTACGCATTTCTCTCGTATTTACCGGTCAATCACCAATGAACTTTTCTTATATTCTTCAGCTTCGGTACAGTGTTGTGCGCAGTCGAAATGATCACACATGGGGCCCTATAACTTAAACCTATTCCAAACTTTTATATTCCAATTCTGCAATTATCCCTCCGCCATTGGGCAACAACTTTTTTAACCACTCCCACTTCGCCTGTCTGTCACGCGACGTCACGACAACCACGGTAAATCCCCATCTGATATGATGCGAACACATTGATTATGCATGACTACAAAGAACAAAAGGAGAATAGTTATTTCTGATTCGACGCCTTTTCGCCATTAGACCTCGGCTATCGGTTAAAAGTTTTCGGGCTGAACCCACTTCACGTGCCTGTCACACGACGCCACAAAAGCGCCAGAACTCACCACGTCAAAGTGACGTGTACGCGTCAAAGATGCATTAATATGCCGAACAAAACTGAATTTTTCTCTGAATAGCCGCAGGCTGTCCAGTTCCAAAAGGAATAAAAGATGGCTGCCGCCGATCGCTCAGGCACTGACTACTCGCACCTGCCGGAGTGCATGGGCTTATTCGCGTACACTAATACTTTTTGCGTGGCCGTGTAACGTTTTCGAGCACTTTCGGCATGTTTAAGACCTCGCTCAGTCAAGTTTTCTTTGCTGACAAGCCTTTTTAGCCGCATTCTTAAACTTCCATTGCATGCCGCCGTGATTTTCGACGAGCCAACCCAAGCTAAGTAAGGGAAAGCGGACCAATCGCAGACGCCGCACCACCCTTTTCACCCGGTTATCAATATTCAGTGCACTGGCTCGGCCCCATCGAATGTCTCTCCACTTCAGCCGTGCTCCTCGCCTATTATCAGCCAATTAGATAAGAGAAGCCGCTTAGTGCAGGCAATGTTATTCGTTTTTAAACGAAACAAAAGTGACCTCCTATAAACGAGGAAAGCATTTGATTGGTCTCTTTAGACAAACCTTCGGGTCACCGACCGATCCTTGCGTCGGTGATTACGCAAATTTGACGTCAACCGATTGAAATAAAAACATATTGGAACAACGTTACGTTATAGGGCCCATGCAGTCAGCCTTCGACAGCTCTTTAAATTAGGAGTAGGACAATGACGTATAGAAATGTAAAAATTACGAACTGTCGCATAGCTGCATCACTGAGAAAAGAAGTTGAGTTCAAACGGCCCAAAGAGCGATCCGCATTGCTCGCAGCTATAGTTCATCGATAATATGATATATCTCTAGTTATCGCGACAGTGTGGCACAACTTCCAATATGACCAACATTACGATCGGCAGCACCTATTTCGTGTCACACTTCAGCGTTTGATGAGTGTTGTGCAAGGCCTCTACATCAGAACAATCAAATAAAACAAAAACAAAAAATTAACAGGAGCATTTTCCGAGCCGGCACTACGCAGCGATATCACGTTCGCTCCTTGTAACTTTGTCAGAAATAAAGGTTTAGCGGAGCAACCGCTTCACGAGTGGGTGCATATACCGGATAAAATTTGTTTTCTTCAAGCCGACGCTCTCGAGAGGCTCGAATTAAAAATAAAGACACCGTGGAGAGTTCAGCACGGTGCACGAATTCGAAAATGCAGCCTAATATTATGCGGCTCTCACGGTCGCAGGTTGGCCGAATCCCTGCAGACTGTGTACGTTCCCGCTGGTCTCGTCAACGCTTCTGTCCCGGAGAACAGCACGATGCTCGCCTTCCACCTGTCCCGCGTGGCCACGCGTCTCTTCCGGGCGCTGGTGCCGCTGGCGAGCGCGGAGGGCGGCCAGTGCTCGGTGCCCTCGGCGCTGACGCAGCAGTCGCAGCGATCCCTTGTCCGACTCCGCAAGTGTCTGGACAAGGACGCGCAGTCGCTGCCTTCGCAGCTCCAACCCCGAGCTTCGGACGTGTTGTGGGACGGCGAAGGGCGGGAAGGCGACGAAGCCGGGTTCGCCATACTGGCGCAAACGGCCGCCCTCGGCCTCGCCTTCGCGGCGTTCAAGGTGAGCACTCGCTATTTCGGGTATATTGGATGATCTCCCACTGGGTGAGCGACGTTGTTCTTTATCCATTGAGTTTTACTTTTAATTCAATTTGTTGTCTACCAAGTTCCAAAAATTTCGACATCTGCAGCTTGCTCTGGCGGAAGGCTGTGAGTCAACGTGTACAGTTTGTGCTGCAGTGATGACCATGTGCTCAGTACATGATATCCTGTATAACTGGCGGCAGCCAGTTGTAGTTGTAGTGCACTGCTATGCAGCTCAAGTACCGGACTTGCCTGTGTAATGGCATGCGATCGCGGTCTGTATAAAAAGCGTCGGGCCTGTACAACTTAAACACGACCACAGTACAGTCTTTCTTTCTTTCTTTCTTTCTTTCTTTCTTTCTTTCTTTCTTTCTTTCTTTCTTTCTTTCTTTCTTTCTTTCTTTCTTTCTTTCTTTCTTTCTTTCTTTTATATGAGCGAGTTCTCGCGTGAAACTTCGAAAGCAGGCGTAACTATACAGTAAAAGTTGGATGACATTTTTTTTTTCGCCGAAGTGAAATTAAGTGATTCTGGTTTACTTACGGTAATTACTTTCGGTTGAAGAAGTCTTTAATGGCTTTCGGGACTTTTGTTTCCACAACATCGCGGTTTGTCTCCTGTATGCGTAACGTTTAGGGTTCCTTTTTTCGTTTGTGTTCGCGGTGTTCCCTACACACGCCGCATTGCGGGCTCTAAAAGAGTACGCGGGTCTCCGCCCGGATCACGGAAGATAAGCTTTTATGCCCCCGATTTCGGACCTATAGGCCGCATTCGTGTACTCTGCAGAAATGTCCTGCAGCGGCTCAGAGATTAGTGCCATCAATCTCGGTGCGTTAGAGTTTTTGATTAATCCCGCAAAGAAGGAATTGCAAAATACAATAATATTTTCTTTTCATCAAAAAGAAGGAGGAGCCTCTGAGTAACTTAACAGCTGTCCTTAAGAGCAGCTTGATAGAACACCATGATCCATTTGCATTTTGGCCAGGACTTTTTCAAATTTCGCATCATACGGAAGTTCATATCAGCCTCTCTCGTATTATCGACATGTGGCTGCGCTCACTGTCCACCTTTGCTGCCCTCTCTTACTGGCTGCAGGATATGCTTCGCGTCGATCTCATCTGGCGACTCAACTTCCGGTTCGCTTCCCTCGCCAACGTTTCGGCCGACCAGCTGTTTTTCCTGTACTACGCGCTCGACAACTGCGAGCTCAGCGACCGCACTCACCGCGCACACGAGTACGGCGCCTGGCGTCGACTGCCGGCCGAGCAGCGGGTGAACCTGCCCCTCCGGCAGATGGCGCACTTTGCCGAAGCCTTCGGGTGCGAACCGGGTCGGAGCGCCATGGCGCCGATGAATCGCTGCGGAGTGCTGCGGTGGCCTGCGCCTAGGCCTGGTCTGTGGAACGACGGTCGATAGGCACTCGACACCCGCGTATAACGATAGTCGAGTTCGAGACCAGTGGGGACTCGACTACTTGGTGTGCAATCTGGTGATCATTAGTATTATTCATCTTTATTATGACGTGTAGATTGATGGCCCACGTGGCTAAGGCTTTGATGAGGACTTTGAGAGCCGCTTTCGAGTCTTCGCGTCTGTTTCTTTGACCAGTGCGGTGAAAGCTTGTGAGCTCACTGCGATCAATAATGCGCATTTTTTTAATAAACAGGGTTAAAAGCATGACCGGGCATAATATAATAAAGCATGCACCCACATTGTACAGTCTGCCAAGAATTCGCTTACAAAGCGTTTCGTTCTGCACGGCCGCTACACGTATCCGGAATATTCTCAAGGAACCTTGCGACTATCAGTGTCATTTCGATATTACGCTTGCCTTTCCGCTTATTGTTGTATAACGCACCAAAGTTTGCAATGGAAGCCGTCATAACTCACGTTAAAAGCAATGACAAGTTTTCTAAATGCTATTGAAAAATCAACATGGCTAATATGTGCACGTCCTTAATAAAAGAGCCCAACTGATTGCCGCGATTATACTTTTTTCATTGCGGTAAAGACTTGCCCTTCAGGCATAATTCTTTGTGTATATGTTTGTTATATGTGTGCTATGAGACCTTTGTTATATATGAATTGAAGAGGTGTTTTGGGGAATCTGTTATCATCTATCCAGCGGTCATAGTCGTTTATGACACTGCAGCGGAGTCAGGCTTGCAGCAGGAGACGCGAGCGTTCCGATTGTAAGCGACATATCCATATTAGGTGGTACGCATGTGCTTCCATCACTGAGACAGAGCAGTATGGACATGTAGTACCCAGTGGTAAATTCGACCACTTCCACGTTGACATCACAGCCTGTGTAAGGGCAACCCCGGCCCGAAACCTCCTAAGCATAACTTCCTCCGCCCTGGTAAGGTGTAGCGGGAGGGAGCAGATACACGGTGGGATATGAGCGTATGTGTCCTGTGGGAGAAAATTTTACGGGCTCAGGGTGAGCCAAGGGGTTGAGGTGGGAGGGGAATAGACGCAAGATTTGGATTAGGAGGGCAGATTAGTAAGGTCAGCAATAAAGTTGTGAGGGCAACAAAGTCGCTGCAACAAAGCAACAAAGTGGCCTTGAATCCAGTGTGCCTTGACGCAAGTAGCTGTTTTACTACTCACAGTGCAATCGTCTCGCAGATTTCCATCGTCTTGTAAACCTTCTTGAGTTCTTGAATAGCCGCTAAAGAATCTGTGAAGATATCTAATTGTTTGATTGTAGGCAGCTTGGATATGGCATCTTGCACAACGTCGTGGATGGCTTGAAGCTCCATTACTAAAGCGCTGGCTTCTCTAGATAAATAACTGATGAAATTATGCGTAGTGCTGAGGAATGATGTCCTTCCGCCGTGTGGTAGGATAGCAGCATCCGTATGGACTTTGCAGGTGTTAACGCATGATGCATCGATGATATTGTGTTCGTCAATAATAACTGTTGTATCGCTGCGTCGTAACTTGGTTGGCTCATTAGTTGTGATGATGGCGAATTCCCAGGGAAGTGTTGGATATGGCTGATTCTCAATCCGAGATTTGCGTCGAAAATGCGCATGCAACGCACCGACAGCTGGAACAAGTTGCTTTTTGATGGCACTTGCTGTCTCACGTTGCAAAAGTGGCTCTGAAGTTCTGTTGAGCTGGGCGTTTTGCTGTAAGTTTGGTGTCGGAGTGATGCGTGGTATTGCTGTGATTGTGCGCATATCATCGATATTAGTTGTCTCCAACTGTGCCAAAGTCAGCCGTTGGAATTGTGCCTGATATACAATTCATTGCTTTAAGACTGCATGTACCAGCCGTCGAGGTATACGTCACGCATGAACCAACTAGCCCAAGCAAGAGTTTTACTTGTCGTTAATACGAGCTACAGCTGCTTTTTCTGCAATGCGACGAATAAGGTGAAGTCTTTTTATCGAGCGCTGTCCGATTTTGCGGAGCCAGTGTGCACCATTTCCGGAGCGGTGAATATCAAGACCTAGTATGCGGACCTCAGAAGCCTGAGGGATTGTTACTGCGCCGAGTTCAATTGTAAGAGGGTGCTGCGTGATACTTTTTGCGTCTTGCCTTGTTAGCCACCACAACATAGCTTGATTTTTGGCCGTAAATATCCAAACCTGCTTGCCGAACGTAGTTGTGCAGAACTTAAAAGGCTTCTTGAAGCTGTTGAGTTGGTCTAGACGCATTTTATGCACGGACTACAAAGAGACCTCATCCGCAAAGAATAAAAACTTCCCGTCTGGAATCCGGTGCAGTTGCCAGGCTGGAGGTATTAGAGCAACGTTGAAGAAGAGCCAAACCAAACCTTGTGGGACTCCTGTATTCGATGTGAAGCACCCTTCTTGCCTTCCATCTATTTTAATCGCGAAGGCGCGGTTCTGAAGATTCGAGTTCATAAATCTTATACCCGCGGTGGAAGTTCCAGTTCCATCAGGTTGGCAATAATGATTCCATGGTCTATATATTGTCATAAGCTTTCGTTATGTCTGATGCTACTACCGTGCCTACAGCGTGACTGTGTGGTGAAACATCTAAAACATCGTCTGACAAGATAGAAAGTCGGTCTTTAATTCCCAGTTAAGAACGGAATCCACTTTGAGCAGGATGATATTTATCATGACGTTCAAGGCACCAGGAAACACGTTTGGCGAGTATCTTTTCAGTAAGCTTGCCGACAGTTGTAGTTAGTGGGTTTTTTGAATCGGGACAACAACATAATGCTTCCAATAAGATGGAACGTTACTAGTCTCCCGTACTTAATAATAACCTGTAGAAGTGCGTTAAGAGCCGATCCTCCCATCTTCTGGGAAAACCCAACAAGGAATACCGTCGGGACCCCGTGTTGTTCGTTTTTTCGAAGTCGCAATCGCCGCTATTATTTCGGCCATGCGAAAGGAATGGATATTTCGGATTTGGCAAATGCATCAGACTCATCAATTTCGAGGTAGTTTGTAGTTGACGCGTGATCATACCCAGTTGAAAATGGCAACAGAGGTTGCCTTCAGTACTACAGAAATTTCTGTTGTACAACAGGATTTTTCTGTTGTAACTACAGATTCCTGATGGAGCGACAGATTTTTTGATGTACAACAGGCATTTCTTGTTGTGACTACAGATGTACACTCTGTCGTATGTCTGTTACAACAGAAAGCTGAAGCTCTACAAGAGATTTTTGCAGTACTAGAGAAAAATTTGTCATCACAACAGGCACCCTGTTGTCCCAACAAAAATGTTCCTGAAGTAACCCGACAAACTTCTGTAGTGCTACAGAGAGCTGTTGAAGTACTACAGAAACCTATTGTGGCAACAGGCCCCCAACTGTCACAACAGAAGGGTTCCTGAAGTTGTGCGACCAACTTCTGTTGTACTACACAAAAATGTTGTTGCACGACAGAAACCTATCCTTGCAACAGGCCCCCGATTGTCATAACAGAAGTGTTCCTGAAGTAATGCGACAAACGTGTGTGTACTGCAGAGATGTGTTGTACGACAGAAACCTATCGTCGCAACATGTACCCAATGATAACAACAGAAGTGCACTGAAATTGGGCGATGCGACATGCTTCTGTAGGAGGGTGAATCAAAAAGTGTTTGCCCCCATTTCTTTAAGCAAACTACGGCTGTAAATGCGAAGTCAATATATCAATTCCCAGCGGTAGATTTTTCTTGGACCGGCCCGGCCTTATCTGCCGGGAGCTCCGTGGCACGGCGCTGCTGTTAGTTGTTGATTGTACTGGTTGTGTTTCACACGTCCACGGCGTAGGAGCAACGAAGTGCGATTCATTTTCTATGGAGCAAGGGACAGACGCCCATTGAAATTCACAGGGAAATGCAGCTCACGTATGGGGAAAGGTGTCCCGCTTTGAGAACTGTGCGGTGGTGGTGTTCTGAGTTCGCAAAAGGCCGTCAAGACCTGCATGACAATGAGCGTACAGGGACCTCAAATTTAGTGCTGTCATGGGAAAAATGTCTGAACCGGTGTGACAACCATGTGTAAAAATAGCGTAAGGTACGTAGAATAGTACGTATCTTTGTAATTAGCTGTATGTACCATATCTAGGCTAATAAAAGATAAGGCAAATACTTCCTGATTCACCCTCGTACATTGGGAAAAACGTTCTAGCAGCATGCTCTGCAAATTCATGTGGAGTAATCTTCATCGCTAAGCTGACGCTCGCTGCAAGATCAGGTTGCCTATGACCGCGTTCCATTGATTATAATGTACGCCAAAGTGCTCTGTATACGATGCAAGATCAAAGATTCTCGCACCACTCATACCATCGTCGTCGAGAAAGTATATATACAAAAATGGCCAGGCTTAGCTTGGTTAAGCCAAGAATGCGTTGCATATTGCGCGAGTTGGGGCCCAGCTTTTCCTCCGGCTGTCGTGACGTCAGGTCACGTGGTTGCGTTAAAGGTCAATGGTGGCTGCCCGGCCGCGCCCAAGGGCTGAACTGAGTGATTGCAATATGCAACGCATAAAAATAGAAGCAACTTAATAACAAACATAGCAAACTTAAAAGAGAATAGACCCACATATGAGACGCGCAGCAATGAACAATGGCTCATACCCTCAATGGTGGATGCGCGGCCGTGCCCAAGGGCTGAACTGAGTGATTGCAATATGCAACGCATAAAATATACCATATATTTTGCAACAAACAATGCTAAAGCCCGGCTACTGCTCTCCGTTTCCTAAACAGAGTATCGGAAATCGTCACAAGTGAGGCATGACATGACATGACAAGAACTTTATTTGAGTCTGATTAGTCACTGGCTACGCCTACAATGGGACCGGGAGACTAAATCCCGCCGCAATGCCATGGGCTCTCGATACTTTGGAGTTCAATGTGAAGATTCTTGCTCTTGAGGGATACCTCCCATTGCTGTTTTGTAATGAGTGGATAGGCGTTAAGGGCTGGGCACAGGCAGAGCATGTGATCAAAAGAGCATGAGTCATGACCACATATGGGGCATGACTGTGAGTGGTCAGGGTTTATCCTGTTAAGGGATCGAAGTGGGGGATACGAATGGGTTTCGTTGCAAATGGGTCGCAAGCCCCAAGGGTAGCGTTGGCCTGGCAGCCTGGGGCACAGCTGCAAGCATCCGAAGGTCCTGGCAAAGGATGAGTCGACTGCTAACAGAACAACTTGTTTATTTTAGCATCGCAAAAGAGCGGCCGGTCAGGTCGACCGAAGTGGAGAAACGGGAGACCACGTTACTCGACGGAAGAAATCGAAGCCTCTCGGGCGTCCGGGGTCAGCTGCTTTTATACTCTCGGAGTCGAGGGCAAGGAGGAACGGCTTGAAAGAGGCGCACGTGACGTCGACGCCCGGACACGTTGTGACAAGAAGTGACGTATCCGCCGGGCCAGCGCCGGTCAGACCTCCTCGCTTCACAGTTGGGGAGCTCCTCTCCCGGGCTGCCGCGCTTTGACAAGCGTGGGCACCAACATGCACGCACACACACACACATACACACGAAGACACGTGGCATTGAAACATGCCTGGACGCGCTTGGCAGGAAGCGTTGCGGCAGCGCTGAACTGGCCAAAATGTCCGCCGCTGTGAACGAAGCCCCGGCGTCCGTTGCATCCGCGCCGGCTATACCGCACGTTGGAGGCGAAACGTAACAGACCGCCCCGCCGGGAGAAGGAGATCCCGATGGTCAGGGGACTGCATCCGCTGTCCGGAGGGATGTGGCTCGATGATGCTCATAACCGAAGTCGGTCGTCCCTCGGCGTTTCTTGAGCGCAGCGCACAGACAAGGCCTCGTTCTCACGTTCAGGTTCACACAGGACACTGCAATGTGACTTCGGGAGAGTTGCCATTTTTGTTCTCGTTCCCAGCAAGCGTTAGAACTACGCCGAAACTCAACCGCTCAGTCAGCAAGCACGACACAACCCTCACTAAGCCATGCCAGGCTCTTTCCCCTTTTATACTACTGCCTAGTTCCTTACAGTAGTCTAGCAGCACTCAGAGCGCGTCCACAAATTGGAAAATTGCACTAGAAAGCACGTCATGACGGAAACACTAAACAAAAGCAATATGTTAAAAATCCTGCCTCAGGAAGAAAAACATCAGTAACAAACAACTTTGAGGCTGATTCCTACGTTAGGGGCCTCGACTTAAGCCATCGGCGTTACCGTTGAGACTCCCCTTTTTGTAACGCACCTCAAAGGAATATTGTTTCAAAGTGAGGCTCCAGCGCAGGAGGCGACCATATTTGGAAGAGATGGTCTGCAGCCATTGGAGAGGGCATTGATCCGTCTCAATGATAAACCTCGAGCCGGCTAGGTAGCATGACAATTTCTGAACGGCCCACACGAGACACGCACACTCTTTCTCTGTGGCGCTGTACGCCTGCTTACGACTGGTCAGCTTACGACTAGCATACAGGAAGGGGTGCTCCACTTCTCCATTTTCCCGTTGGCACAGTACAACGCCCAGGCCTCGCTCACTAGCATCGCACTGAACAACGAACGATTTTGTGTAGTCTGGCGATCGTAGCACAGGCTGGATTGTTAGGGCGCTCTTTAGGGCGCTAAAAGCTCTTTCCCTTGTCTCGTCCCAGACGCCTGTTTGGGGCTCTGTTTTTCTTAGAGCATCCGTCAGGGGAGCCGCGATATCAGAGTACCTGGGGATGTACCTCTGATAGTAGCCGGCGACACTTAAGAACGACCGAATATCGGTCTTCGTGCGCGCTTGCGGGAAGTCTCGCACAGCGGCCGCCTTTATTTCAGAGGGACGGCGACGACCCCGTCCAATCACGTGACCGAGGTAGACAACCTCGGCCTGAGCTAACTGGCACTTCGGAGCCTTGACTGTCAAGCCCGCTTCGCGCAGGCGGCTTAGCACTGCCCGCAAGTGCGACATATGCTCAGACCAGGATGCGGAGAATATCGCTACGTCGTCTAAATACGGTAAAGCGAATTCTTCCTGTCCCCGCAACACTTTGTCCATGAGGCTTGAAAAAACAGTATGGCGCGTTCTTCAAACCAAAACTCAAAACTTTAGGACGGAATGTTCCCATTGGTGAAATGAACGCCGCATACCTACTAGCCTCTTCTGTAAGTGGAACCTGCCAATAACCCCTGACAAGATCTAGGGTGGAAATAAACTGAGCGCTACTAACTTTCTCAAGGCGCTCCTCGATGTTAGGGATCGGATAAATTTGATCCTTAGTGGTGGAATTAAGCCTGCGGTAGTCGACGCAAGGACGAGGTTCCTTGCCTGGTACCTCAACTAAAATCAAAAGGGAGGTATAATCACTCTCACCCGCCTCAATAACACCGAGCTGTAGCATTTTCTTTGCCTCAGCCTCCATAATATCGCGCTGGCGGGGTGACACCCGTCAAGTTCTATTTCATGAGTAGGGACAGAAGTCCTACCAGGCCTCTCGGAGAACTGACCTTGACACTCTTGTAAGAGCTGCTGTAGTTCGGTTTTCTGCTCAGGCGACAGCGGTGCTTTACTGATTAAGTCAGTAATGACTTTATCGGTGTCTTCCCTGATCGTCACTGAGCCTAGTCCCAGAAGCTCGACCGGAAGCTCTTCGGGAACGTTTACCATCATACACACCACTGCTTCCCGTTGTCTATAGGGTTTGAGCAGATTACAGTGGTAAACTTGCTGTGCTTTCCGTTTTCCTGGCAGACTCACCACGTAGTTGACGTCCGACAGTTTTTGAACAATCCGTGCAGGGCCCTCCCACTGCACGGCGAGTTAGTTTTTTAGCGATGTGCGCAATATCATGACCTCATCGCCCACCTCAAAACGACGGGCCCTGGCTGTCCGATCATAATAAACCTTGGCCCTCTGCTGGACCTTTGCCATTGCTTCACCTGACACCTCCTGTGCCCTTCTTAAGCGTTCGAAGAGCCTAAGCACGCACTCCACCACGACTGCGTCGTCGCCCCTACCTTCCCACGAGTCTCGAAGCATGCGAAGCGGAGACCGCAGCGAGCGACCGTACACCAGCTCAGCTGGCGAAAACCCCGTAGCCGCATGCGGCGCGGTCCTTAATGCAAACATCACCCCAGGCAGACACAGCTCCCAGTCAGTTTGTTGTTCAAAACACAATGCTCTCAACACGCGCTTCATGACGGAGGGGAGCTTCTCAACGGAATTCGAATGTGGGTGGTACACAGAGCTGTGTAACAGCTTTACCCCGCACCTTTCGAGAAAGGCTGTCGTCAAAGCGCTAGTAAACACTGTGCCCTGATCTGACTGGATTTCCGCAGGGAAACCAACTCGCGCAAATATGGACAGTAGTGCATTGGCTATCTCAACTGAGCTGAGTTCTTTAAGCGGCACTGCTTCAGGGAACTTTATCGCTGGGCAGATCACAGTCTAAATGTGTCTATACCCCGCGGTTGTTACCGGTAGAGGTCCCACTATATCAATAACGAGCCGTCTAAAAGGCTCCGTAATGATAGGTACCAACTTCAATGGCGCCCTCGATTTGTCCCCTGGTTTGCCAACCCGCTGACAGGTGTCATATGTCCTCACAAAGTGTTCTGCGTCACGAAAACACCCTGTCCAATAGTACTCTTGCAAGAGACGGTCCTTAGTCTTCTTAACTCCTAGGTGTCCGGACCACGAACCCCCATGCGACAAGCGAACAGATCCTGCCGGTAGCACTGAGGCACGATCAGCTGATCGAACTCCACTTCCCTGCGGTCTAGATACTTCCGGTACAGGACCCCACTTCTTTCCACAAAACGAGCATTTTTCTTGGTGATACCTTCCTTGACATTGTAGCGCATGTTTTCTAGGCTGCCATCCTTTTTTTGCTCGGCTATCAAAGCCGACCGGCTGACTTTTAGCAACCTATTAAGTCCATCTGACGTAGGCGCATTAAGCAAATCTGCAGATAGCTCTTCTAACTTTCCCGTGTCGGTCATTTCCTCTCCAGTATCTGGTGCCTTCAACGCTACAGGCTCAATTTTATTCAGTTCGGACGTGCTCTGAATATCAGCTTGCTGCGCCTCCGACCGTTTCTCATTGTTCGACAACGTCGGCCCCGCATCTACCGCCTTTGCAGCGAGCTCCCGAACTCTCAATCTGGTTAAGGCCTGAACGCTAGCCTCACCAAACAAAAGCCCCTTCTCGCGCAGGAGGTGATCGGGCCTGTTCGAAAATAGGTACGGGTACTGGGGGGGGGGGCAGCATAGATGACACTGCGGCCTCCGTCTCAAGCGCTCCGAAAGGTCCTTCAATAAGCACTTTTGCTACGGGCAGACACACGCTATGAGCTTTCAAGGCTTGCTTCATCCATGTGCACTCGCCCGTGAACATATCGGGTTCTACGTAAGAGGGGTGAACCACATCCATTGTAGCTGCGGAATCACGAAGCACTCGGCACTCTTTCCCGTTCACGAAGAGGTCTCGCATGTAAGGCTCGAGAAGCTTCATGTTCTCGTCAGTGCTGCATAATGACAAAAACATGACTTTTGTTTTTGTTTCTGGACACTGCGCCGAAAAGTGACCCGGCTTCTGGCACGTATAACACACGCGCGCTTGCCTCGTCTCGAACCGCATTCTGCGTTCGGCTTCGGCTGCCGCCGTCTCCTTACGTTCGGTCGGACTGCTTTCACTCGCATGCGCACTATGCGTGTCCCCCCTTGCTCTCATGGGCGTGAACTTCGGCCTCTCAAACTTGGAGCCAAATTCATCCTTTTGACCGTCCTTAGCTCCCGAGCCCGACGCGTCACAAACTCCTCGGCTAGCTCGGCGGCTTTAGCCACCGTACTAACGTCTGACCTATCCAAGACCCAGTACCGCACGTTCTCAGGCAACCGACTATAAAACTGCTCCAGTCTGAAACACTGCAGAACTTTCTCGTGGTCACCAAACGCTTTCTCTTCTTTGAGCCACTCCTGCATGTTTGACATTAGCCTGTAGGCAAACTCTGTATATGACTCACTTCTGCCTTTCTAATGTTCCCGAAACTTCCGACGGAACGCTTCCGCTGACAGCCTGTACTTCTTTAGCAGACTCGATTTCACTTGGTCGAAATCCTCTGCCTCCTCTCTCTTCAAGCGAGCGACTACGTCGGCCGCCTCGCCGGGTAACAAAGTGAGCAAGCGCTGTGGCCACGTTTCCCGAGAGAACCCCTGCTTCTCGCACGTTCGCTCAAAGTTAACCAGGAACAAACCAATGTCCTCTCCAAGCTTAAACGGCCGCATCAGGTCAGTCATTTTGAACGATACTCGTTCTCCTGCACCATGTGCCTGACTTCCATTACCAGCGCATTCCATCTTTACCTCGAGACGCTTCATTTCCAAAGCGTGTTGACGGTCGCGCTCCTTTTTTTCTTTCTCTTTTTGCTCTTTACGTTCGCGCTCCTCTTTTTCTTTTTGCTCTTTACGTTCGAGCTCCTGCCTCTCACTTTGCTCTTTACGCTCGCGCTCCTGTATTTTTGCCGTCTCCCTCTCCTCAATGGTCTCAAGGCATTCCGACAGCTCCTCATCCTCAGCTTCTAACTCAAGAATAGCCCTTAGCAGTTCTGGTTTTCTGAGTTTGTCTGAGACATCCAGACCCAACTCTCTTGCAAGCTCCAGCAATTTCGGTTTGCGCAACGACTTCCAATCCATGGCTGCTCTGAATGCTGCTTTCTCTACTGCTTACTATTGTCTTGCCGCAAACTAACCCGGCAGCAACGACAACCAGAATTACCAGCTCTGTTTCTCAGAAGAAGAAAGTCCCGCACTCACCAAACCTCGCAGCCACGAATTCAGCGCAGTCGTTCCGCTGCAGGCAACCAGTCATCACACAGGGCTCGTTGCACTGCTCCCGGATGGTCGTTGTGCTGCTCAGCATACAGTCAACCGCATATCTTCGCTGCTGGCCTCCGTTGTCGCGATCTCACCGCTGGCACGAGTTGTTGCAAATGGGTCGCAAGCACCAAGGGTAGCGTTGGCCTGGCGGCCTGGGGCATAACTGGAAGCATCAGAAGGTCCGAGCAAAGCATGAGTCGACTGCTAACAG
This sequence comes from Dermacentor albipictus, assembly GCF_038994185.2. Classification (NCBI taxonomy): domain Eukaryota; kingdom Metazoa; phylum Arthropoda; class Arachnida; order Ixodida; family Ixodidae; genus Dermacentor; species Dermacentor albipictus. Next base: position 120,959,302 of record NC_091823.1, read on the forward strand.
AACAACTTGTTTATTCTAGCATCGCAAAAGAGCGGCCGGTCAGGTCGACCGAAGTGGAGAAACGGGAGACCACGTTACTCGACGGAAAAAATCGAAGTCTCACGGGCGTCCGGGGGCAGCTGCTTTTATACTCTCGGAGTCGAGGGCAAGAACGAACGGCTTGAAAGAGGCGCACGTGACGGCGACGCCCGGACACGTTGTGACAAGAAGTGACGTATCCGCCGGGCCAGTGCCGGTCAGACCTCCTCGCTTCACAGTTGGAGAGCCCCTCTCCCCGGCTGCCGCGCTTTGACAAGCGTGGGCACCAACATGCACGCACACACACACACACACACGAAGAGACGTGGCATTGAAACATGCCTGGACGCGCTTGGCAGGAAGCGTTGCGGGAGCGCTGAACCGGCCAAAATGTCCGCCGCTGTGAACGAAGCCCCGGCGTCCGTTGCATCCGCGCCGGCTATACCGCGCGTTGGAGGCGAAACGTAACAGTTTGCAGAAGTCCGAGTCTGATAGCTTGAGGTTTGTTGAACTTAGGGGGAAGGGGCGGAAATGTCTTCCTGCCCAGATGATGAGGCGGACAATACCGTGGAAAGTACATAATCGATCTTCGTGAATGTTGACCTTGTTCTAAGCCTGGCTACCCGCGACAGCGCGGTACGTGAAATCGCGCGTTCTCCGGTGGGCCTGCTCGTTAGGATTACATCCGAGCGGGTTAAGTCAGCCATCTAGATGGGCTGAGACTCACGAGATGTGGTATCTTCCTTCGCTGCTCTCCCGAGTTCTTTAAAGTGGTTTGCTAACAATACTGTTCGCCTGTTCAGACACGAGGGCGGATGAGAAGGATCTTTTCAGCGTGCGCGAGTTCGAGAAGACAACAGGGGGAACTTTGCGCTGTGATAAGTTAGAGTGATAGCCGCTTCCTCCGCTACACGGGCAAGCTTTATACTAAGTTTGCCCATGTAGAGGCTGCATTAACCAGGGTTGACCCTCGCGTCTAGAACTGAGACAGCGAACTAATCCCCACAGTCATATCTGGCGGGATCGACAAAGAGGGCACCTAGTTTTTGCTGACTGAACTTTTTAATGATGGATTTGGCTCTCGCGAATCCTCTACCCTCGTAATGCACTGGTCGGATGCTTCGCGGGACGATGTCAACTATGATGCGAGTTCCGGTTTCTCGGGTCAAGCTGACTTTGGTCGCCAGCTCATGTCTTGGTAGGGTGCCCGCTTATTCTGAAATCTTGATTCCAGGCTTAGCAACTTTGTCAGCTTCTATTAGCTCATCGATGGTGTTGTGGAGTCCTAGCTCCAGCAGTTTCTTGGTGCTCGTGGACTGCGGAAGGCCTAGCACACGCTTGAGGCCGGTTCTGATTAGAGAATCGACTTTAACCTTTTCCGCCTTACCGCTATTAGGGTACGGTGCGAACGAATAATAATTCGAGGAAATATAGATACAGAATGCAAGCTAGCTTCGTTTTTGGTTTCGCGGCGGAAGCCTCCTTGACAACCGTTGATTTCAGCATGCTGTCGTCACTTAGGGTTTCTGGCAGTCTAGTCATGTAACAGCCTTATTTCTTACGCTAAGACATACTATGTTTTTCTTGAAACGGGGCCTTTTACACGTATCGACCGTAAGTTCTTCAGTAAACTTTTTTTACTTGAAACGTTTAAAAAAACCTATACGAAGAAAGATGGCCAGCGAAACTGTGTATATATATATATATATATATATATATATATATATATATATATATATATATATATATATATATATATATATATATATATATATATATATATTGTCACGCGCTAAGGCAAGAATAAGCAGCAGGATCAGCAGCCAGACACGAAAATGTCAGACACAAGGAGGACGGTTCACCAGCCGGCGCAAGATCCTTGACTTCGTCGTCTTCAATCACCGTTTTTGCTGGGCACGCAGCGCTGGCTCAAAACACCAGGTGGCATTATTCCCCCTCCCAACGGAGCATCGACTCGATGCTCAAACACAAAACGTACATGGAAACTACACAAATTAGGTAAGACAAAAAAAAATGCGGGGGGGGGGGGAACGCGCTAGCACACATACGGAAATGCACACGGGAAAATGTGTTCTGTGGTTGGAAACAAAAAAAAAACGCTTCACAGTTCTTTGGAGGAAGACGCGACGACAGCGAAAAAAAAAAGGTTGTTTCACTAGTACACTTCACCGTGTAAAATACGGCTTGAGGCGGACCACATGTACAGTCTCTGCGCGTGGTAAACAGCGCGTGGACGATGGCAGGTCTCCATCTGGGATCACTTCATAGTTCACGGGGCTTACACGCCTTAGTACTGTGTATGGTCCGAAGTACTTGCTGAGGAGTTTCTCGCTGAGGCCTCGCCGTCTAATGGGTGTCCAAACCCAAACTTGGTCACCAGGCTCATAGGTCACTTGTCTATGGTGGAGATTGTACCTTATTGCATCGGTACACTGCTGCTGTCTTATGTGCACGCGGGCCAGTTGACGCGCTTCCTCGGCGCGCTGAATGTACTCCTCGACGTCAGGAGCTAACTGGTCGAGCTGGTCGGCATCTTCATATGGCATCATGGCGTCTAGCATAGCTTGGACATCTCGACCATAAACGAGGCGGAATGGCGGGAAGCGTGTAGTTTCCTGCGTGGCAGTGTTGTACGCAAACGTTACGTACGGCAGGATTTCGTCCCACGTCTTGTGCTGCACATCCACGTACATAGCGAGCATGTCGGCCAGTGTTTTGTTGAGTCTTTCTGTCAAGCCGTTAGTCTGAGGGTGGTATGCAGTGGCCTTTCGATGACTCGTGTAGCTCAGCTTGAAGATGTCATCCAGAAGCTTCGCCGTAAATGCCGTCCCTCGGTCAGTGATGATGAATGACGGTGCGCCGTGCCGAAGCACAATGTGATGCATAAAAAACTGGGCAACTTCAGATGCTGTCCCGCGTGGTAGTGCCTTCGTCTCAGCGTAACGCGTCAAGTAGTCAGTTGCGACAATGATCCACTTATTGCCGGAGGAAGACAAGGGAAATGGTCCAAGAAGGTCCATTCCAACTTGATCAAACGGCGTACGTGGAGGGTCGATGGGTTGTAGAAGGCCTGCAGGCTTGCAGGGTGGTGACTTGCGGCGCTGGCATTCACGGCATCCTTTCACGTAGCGTTTGACGCAAGCAGTCAGTCTAGGCCAGTAGTACAGTTGCCGTACCCTGTCCAGAGTCCTTGAGTAGCCAAAGTGGCCAGACGTCGGCTCGTCGTGGCAGGCTAATAGGATGTCGTCGCGAAGGGCTTGAGGTACTACTAGCAGATGTGGTTTGTCGCCGGCACCTGTGTTTCTCTTGTATAAGATGCCCCCTCGTAGGCAAAATGACGACAACCGTTGCGAAAGTGGGCGAGGAATGGACGCGATGCCGCCTTCTAAGTGATCGATGACGGGTCTTAACTCAGCGTCCGATCGCTGTTTAGCGAGCAGATCCGGCCCGCTGAGGGCTCCCAGAAAGGCGCTGTCGTCTTCCTCGTCAGGATTCGGAGATTTAATAGGTGCCCGTGATAACGTGTCAGCATCTTCATGTTTCCTGCCTGACTTGTACACGATGGTGATGTTGAATTCCTGGAGTCGCAGACTCCAACGTGCCAATCGTCCAGAAGGGTCTCGGAGGTTGGTCAACCAGCACAAAGCGTGATGGTCGGTCACAACTTTAAATGGCCGCCCGTAGAGATACGGCCTAAACTTTCTGGTAGCCCAAATAACCGCGAGGCACTCCTTCTCTGTGGTGGAATAATTGGACTCTGCGCGTGACAGAGTGCGGCTCGCGTAGGCTATGACTCGTTCAGTGCCGTCTTGTCGTTGCACCAGGATAGCTCCGAGACCGATATTGCTGGCGTCAGTGCGTACTTCTGTGTCGGCATCCTCATCAAAATGACCGAGCACGGGAGGAGAAGACAAGCGACGTTGTAGCTCCGCAAAGGCGGTCTGTTCTGCATCAGTCCAGAGGAATGGCGTGTCGTCACGCGTAAGGCGAAATAGCGGATCGGCAATCTTCGAAAAATTTTCAATGAAGCGGCGATAATATGCACACAAGCCCAAAAATCGTCTCACACTTTTCTTATCGGTTGGAGCGGGAAAAGCTGCTACGGCAGCAGTCTTCTCAGGATCAGGCCAAACACCTGCCGCGCTTACGACGTGACCAAGGAACTTCAGTTCCTCGTAACCGAAATGGCATTTCTCTGGCTTGAGTGTAAGGTCAGCCGATCGAATGGCTTCGAATACATTCCGAAGGCGTCGAAGGTGCTCGTCAAAAGTTTCCGAAAAGATAACGACATCATCGAGATAGACGAGGCAGCTTTTCCATTTGAGGTCAGCGAGAACGGTACCCATCATTCGCTGAAATGTGGCTGGGGCGGAACAGAGCCCGAAAGGGAGTACTCTAAATTCGTAAAGGCCGTCTGGAGTTACGAAAGCAGTTTTCTCGCGGTCACGCTCATCGACTTCAATTTGCCAGTAGCCGCTTTTCAGATCGATAGAGGAGAAATACTTCGCGTGCCTCAGCCTGTCCAGAGAATCGTCGACACGAGGCAACGGGTACACGTCTTTCTTTGTGATGTTGTTTAGCTTCCGGTAGTCTACACAAAATCGAAGCGTGCCATCTTTCTTTTTAACAAGAACGACTGGCGATGACCAGGGACTGCATGAAGGCTGGATTACGCCGTCTTGAAGCATTTCCTTCACCTGCGTTTGAATAGCATGTCGTTCCGTCGGGGAAACACGATAAGGCTGTTGCCGTATGGGGGGCACGTCGTCATAGGTGATGATACGGTGTTTCGTAATCGATGTTTGACGTACCTTCGACGACCGTGCAAAGCAAGAGTGGAACTCAAGCAACAGCTCACGCAGGGGTTGTCTGTTCTCTTCAGGAAGCGTTGGACTAATGTCGACGTTGCGTAGAGGTGCGTCAGCAGTGCCGATTGCCTCGGAAACAAAACACTCAGTGACATCGGCGATCGGGTCGGCGTAGGCGATGACAGTACCGGGGAAAAGGTGCCGGTGTTCGTAGCTGAAGTTGGTGACAAGAACCTCACAGTGGCCATCGTGGAGATCGACAAGGCTTCTTGCTACGCAAACACCATGAGAAAGCAGGAGAGACCGATTGCTTTCTACGACTGCTTCACCGTGTATGAGCTTGTCACATGCCACTTGAACCACGACAGTTGCACGCGGTGGTAACGTGACAGCGTCATCGATGACGCGAAGAGATGCTCGAGGGTGGATGGCGTTGGTCGTCGCTGTGGCGCTTTTTGTCGAGAAAGTGACGAGGCGTTGTCGAATGTTGATTATAGCGCCGTGCTCCCTGAGAAAGTCCATGCCGATGATTAGGTCTCGAGAACACTGAGGGAGAACGCTCAAACTGGCAACAAACGTAGAGCCGCGAATCTGTATTCGTGCCGTGCACATGGCGAGTGGTGTGACGATGTGCCCGCCAGCTGTACGAACTGGCGTTTTATTCCAAGGCGTGGTCACTTTCTTCAGAAGGGTGGCCAGTTTTTCGCTGATTATAGAATAATCCGCTCCAGTGTCCACTAAAGCACTCAATTCACGACCGTCAAGCAGTACGGGAATGTCCAAGGAAATTCTTTTTCTGTAATCAGCAGGTACTGTCGTCGTCGATGTATCGTCGGTCCGCGTACACGTCAGTGGGGGTCCTTGAGCACGTCCAGACTGAGCGGCCTCGCCCCCAAAGGTCGCTGTGGTTAGTTTTCCCGTCGTGGGCTGGGCGACCGACCCTGCACCACGCTTGCATACGTACGGCGAGTCGGAGAAAACCGCCGCGGCGAAGGGGAGCGTGACTGGTGTCGAGCTGATGGAGATCCGCGCTGCTGGGCAACGTATTCTTCGATTTCAGGAGGACGCTGGCCGAACCTAGGTCGCGGCGAGTTCGCTGAGAATCCGCGTAGTCCGAGCTCTCGATAGGAGCACTGTCGGTAGACATGCCCAGCTTCGCCACAGTGAAAACAAAGGGGACGGCGATCAGGTGCCCGCCACACGTCTGATTTCCTCGGGGCCTGTCGGTGGTCCTGGTAATACGAGGCAGCTTGGACGGCCTCGAGCATGGCCGGGCGCGCGGCGCGAAGCGGGGAGGGAGGTGGGGCAGGTTGCCTCAAAGCTTGCGAATAGGACATATGTGGGCTGTCATGTCTTAGCGGTCGAGCTTCTGTATTGAAGGGTGGTTCTTTTAGCGCATGCTGAACTTCGTCACGGAGAACGCTGGACAAGGAGCTGAGCGTCGGCTGTGAAGGTACCGACAGTTTCTGGAGTTCTCCGCGGATCACGGAACGAATGAGCTCTCGAAAGAAATCGACGTGACCCCCGAGAGCTCCGAAGAAGTCCGTAGGTGAGGCAGTGTTCACTTGACGGTCGTATGATGGTGTCCGCTGGCGAAGAGTCTGCTCCATGGTGATGGCCTCGGAAAGAAACTCTGACACAGTCTTGGGAGGACTGCGCACGAGACCGCCGAACAGCTGCTCTTTCACTCCGCGCATCAGGTACCGCACCTTCTTTTCTTCCGACATGCTGGGGTCGGCTCGTCGAAAGAGACGCGTCATGTCCTCGACGTACATTGCGACACTCTCGTTCGGCATTTGGATACGGGACTGGAGATCACGCTCAGCTCGCTCTCGGCGATCAGGGCTCGCATATGTCTCAAGAATCCGCCTTTTGAATTCTGCCCATGAAGTTAAGGCATCTGCACGGTTCTCGTACCATACACGTGCGCCATCGTTAAGGCTGAAATAGACTTTTTTCAGCTTGTCTGCGTCATCCCACTTGTTGAACGCGGCAACACGTTCATAGTGCAACAGCCAATCTTCAACGTCCTCATGTATGGCGCCGTGGAAGGGATTCGGCGTTCGCGGATTGAGTAGCATACAATGAATCGGCGTTGTGCCTTCCATACCGGTTGGGGTGGTCGGAGCTGCCATTTTCTCTGGGAGGAGTCCAAACTCAGGGGCTTGTCCACGGATCCTTCTGCTGGCGCGGTGTACAGGCGTAACCACCGGTACGGGGCTGGATCTCCTGCTGCCCGGAGGGGTTTGGTGCATAGATTAGATTACCCAGCACCTCCACCAGTTTGTCACGCGCTAAGGCAAGAATAAGCAGCAGGATCAGCAGCCAGACACGAAAATGTCAGACACAAGGAGGACGGTTCACCAGCCGGCGCAAGATCCTTGACTTCGTCGTCTTCAATCACCGTTTTTGCTGGGCACGCAGCGCTGGCTCAAAACACCAGGTGGCAATACATATATATATATATATATATATATATATATATATATATATATATATATATATATATATATATATATATATATATATATATATAGTTTGCTACCATACTACACCGGCACCTCGCATTGGTACCATTGCGCAGATGAAAGACGTTATCACTCGACCACACATGTGCCACGTGTACAGCTGGCGCCTTTGTCGCGCCATGCATGACGCAATCGGAGCGAAATTTAGCTCGGCAGTACGTTTGTCCATGAGCTCACTATGCCTTAGTAGGTATAATTTTTGAAACTCGAAGCAGTGCTCATCAGGAGTTGTAAGGTCTACAAATGCGCAATATGCAGCGAAAATTTCACGCTTGCTATCAGAATTTTTCGGTAATTAGGAATAGCTGGCGAATGTTTGGCCAGTCATCCATATGCATGCTCAGTGCAAAAGAGGCACGCATAACACCACCCGCTAATCCAGTTAGACCAAACTTCTCAACGCGCCTGTACGGGGTCCAACGAGAAGCCCATATGGGTAACCTTGGAGGAGGCAACTTTGCTAAAGTCGGATACAACTCAAGTCTGCAGTGAAGCCCCGACCACGCCCACATAACCGCTAGCCACTGTTCCTCCGCCAGACTGCAAACAGTTCTTACTTCAAGCTTTCCCTGTTAACTATATAAGGCGGTAACGACAAAAATAAATTATAAGCGCGTAATTTTGTACGTTTTCATTCGTCTACTATTGAGGAATGGTGGAAGCGTAATTGTTTATTGAACTGAAATAAAACGCTTGCTTCGCTGCAACTATTTATTGTCAAGTTGCAGTTCAGTTGGCAGTGAAGTTTTATGGGTAAAACGGGATCAGCAGTGAAATGAACTGCACCATGGACTTTTGAAGAGTGAAGTGCTCAGACTGTAGACTTTGTCCATGTCTGTTGCGCACCGCATTGCTTCTGCCGATGAAAAGACTTCAAGAACAGCAGACGCTTTGGATGTATCAAGTACGACGCCATATTGAAAAGGTCACATGACGACAATTTTACTTGCTTCTGGTATTGGCTGGCGGAGTAACAGCCCCGCGCGGTCCATGTGCCTTGGTTGGCAGCTGCTGTTTTTTAAGTTGTATCCTACTATAGCTACGAAGAGGGAAGTGGGTCATCTGTGGACACAAACAGCTCCGTCAGCGTCGATGATGACGTCGAAACCCGCAGGGTTTACACCGAAAAGAGCGATTGAGGAGGCCATCCAGGTGTCTCTTGCAGGCTGATATTTATTGCGGAGCACGAGCGCAGCAGTTTTCACAATTGATGCAACTGATAACGCATTGAATTATTTGGTGCATTCTTTTTCGGCAATACGAAAACACAGATTTTTTTTAGCATGATCGGTATTACATGTCGGCTTTTGTGACAGCGAACCAGTTTCTACAGTGCACGCCGCCAGCAATCACTCAGTCCATAGAACAGTGTTTTGCGTCATAGAACTCCAATAAATGTCTTTTTGCAGCTGTCCTTAGATTTTAAGTATATTTATTCATAATTTTCCGTCGTAGATGTTGCGTCAGCTAGGAATAGTATGTTGTGGAGTTTTTTATTTATGTCGCTTCTGTCAATATGAACTTCTTTTTAGACTATCGAATTTTCACGGTTTTTTCGAGGTGCTCTTAGCGCTGCGACGAATTAGATGTCGTACGCAATTCAATTTATTTTTTTTTGTCCGGTGTTGACGCTCTGAGATGACGCTAATCTTCAGAATCTGAATATTAGGAGAGAAATATAGAAATATAGCGTTTCATTGTCACTCTTTGCTTAACAGTATAAGTTACAAAAGTTTAGAGTAATCTTGTGTTGCGGTATCCATTTCTCGAGGCGCTACTACAAGGTTTTTACCCGAAGACAAAGACGATAACGTGATTTTGAGATCCCATTTTCCAGTTGTGGAAAATGTAAAATGGGATCCCTTCCTGTTGTGGGTACGAGCCATGTTTTGAAACAACAACAACCACAACAACAACAACAACAACAACAACAGCAGCAGCAGCAGCTATGGGTAGGTGCCCCGCCTTTCCGGTCCTTTTCACCGAAATTTCTTGTCAGCCTATTTACTACTTGGTATGGCGTTTTCATCATTCTTTTGCCAGCACCCGTCTGTGGATGTATGCTGACAACAAAATTAAATATAGACAGCTGTACACGAAACCATCTTTTTTAACAAATAAAAAGCAACTGCATTCTGTACCTGGACGAGTCAAGCTCGTCAACAGCAGAGAAATGACAAAGTATTTCCAGTAAAAAAAAAATGTTGCTTTCCACATGATTCGTCATTCGACTGATCCACTCATTCGTTGTCAGCCACATCGCCTATGTAGCCGCCTACCACAAACGTCGCGGAAAAGAACAAGATTAACACGCTCATAAGGAAAACGTACAAGATAGCCCTGGGCCTACCGGAATCGACGAGCACCGAGCTCCTGACTCAGCTGGGCATATACAACACCATAGAAGAAATAGCCGAAGCACAACGCATCTCGCAGCTCGAACGCCTGTCGACCACCACGACGGGAAGACACATTATGAACACGCTCGGCGTAACGTACCACAACCAGCACGGCCAGAAAATGCCAATCCCCAACAAAATCAGAGAGACCATTACGGTGGCAACCATCCCAAGAAACGTGCACCCCGATTACAACCGAGGTAGACGAAAGGCAAGAGCCGAGGCTCTGCTCCGTTCATTCGGCAGGGACAGAAACGCGCGCTTTGTCGATGCAGCCGAATATGCGAACGGTCAAACATACGCCGCCGTAGTCATAGACGCAGAATCAAAAATCAGAACCACATGTAGTGTATACACCGAACACTCAGAAATAGCGGAGGAAGTAGCGATTGCGCTAGCCCTCACAGAACAGGAATGCGAAGTCGTACTAAGTGACTCGCAAACGGCAGTAAGGAATTATGCCAAAGGTCGAATTTCCAAGGAAGCCATGTCCATTATGGCCAAAGCGGGCAGATCCAAAACCGCGAACTCGAGGATGATATGGTTCCCCGCGCACGTCACCACGGAAGGCGACGCGCTCCCGAACCTAAACGAGACGGCGCACCGGACGGCGCGAGACATGACCCGCCGCGCCGAACAGGGAAACGCCTCTCGCACGATAGCGAACGCTTCTCGAGCAGAACGGGACAGGCTCACAAGATACAACGACATCACCAGTGCATATTTGAACGCCAGAAGGATATACCCCCCGCCGAGTCCCAAATTGAACAGGAGGCAGGCCGTCGCCTGGCGACAACTCCAGACAAACACGTTCCCTAATCCATTCCGTCTCAAACGCATCTTCCCAGATAAGCATCAGGACGACACGTGCAAATTGTGCCAGGAAGGACCAGCAACACTCAAACACATGCTGTGGGAGTGCAATGTAGTTATAGGAGGGATGGCAGTTACTCCGGAGACCCTGTCGTCGAGGTGGGCCGCCGCTCTGCGCAGCTCAGACCTCGGAATCCAGACGTGGGCAGTCCAGCAAGCCCGTGAGGCGGCGTTGAGGCAGGGCCTTGACGTTCCTCCATGGGAGACCTGAGCCCGGGTCGCGTTAAACCTTGCCGGACGTACAAGAAAGTTGTATCCATCCATCCATCCATTCCACATGATGGGTAGGTAGGTGCGTTTTTCTTGCACAAGTGGAAATCTCTGTCAACCGATATACGTTCTGTCAGGATGGCCGAGCGGTCCAAGGCGCTGCGTTCAGGTCGCAGTCCGGTCTTCCGGGCGTGGGTTCGAATCCCACTTCTGACATAACTTTTTTTTGCTTATCCGGTTTCTTTTATTTTATTATGTTGTGTGTGCTTGTACCGTACAGTTCGCATTTAATAAGTTTAACTAGGGGGTATTGCGGGCTAATGGCGTGATCTGATGATAATCTGATTTTTCGAAATAATTTTTTTGAAATAAGTGCTTTCTTTGCATGCTTATAATTCTGCTACAGTAGACATATGTAATGATTGGTTAAGCACTGGTGGAAAAACATTTTTATAGCTAAGTAGTTCTTGAAATAATGGGGACCACTGACGTTCTGCGAGAATTGAGTCGAAAGCAGAAGGAAAGCTTCACTGCTCAGTTGCACTTTAGTAGTGATCTACTGAGGCACCTACTTGGCAGCCATCGGGCACATAGCCATAACAAATTCTAATTTTCTGTGCTTCCCGTTTGGCATCCGGGCCTTATTTGTCATCAGCCGTGCCACCCGCTCACCAAAGTAGAGTCGACGCCGGTCAATCACTCTAAACCATCGCACTGCGTAGCGGGGCTAATTAAAGATCAAATGACTCGGGCAATGCTTCCATCTTGAATAGTTAAGACGGCGTCCATGGTGCACGGAGCGAAACGAGCGATAACCATGAAAGACGCCAGAACGAACAGCGCAGGTCGTAGACTCCACAATCAAGTCTATAGCTACGCGCTCCATGCACTTCCGGCTGCTTCTCAAGCTTGGCTAATGCCTGAACTTCCTACGTGGCTTTCAGTGTTGCCAGAGAACCATTAAGGGTCCCGTTAAAGGTGGTGAAAAAAAACAACAACTTGTTTTTGCCCGTTTTTAATGCAACAGGAGCGTATATCAGTATTCAGTGAAAAAAAAAAGTAGTCGTGTCAAGCAATCCCTTTGTTTAGAAAATTGCTCATTTCAAGCGTAAAATCTTCCTGCAAGAACAAAGGAGATATTGAATCGTGTTATGAATGAGGCACTAATTTTTTATAACGCAAGAATTAAGAAACTTCTTAAACAAAATTTCCTCGTAAACGCTATTCCTTAAGTTAAGAAGGAACTTTGCAGAACCCGCATTGACCTGGTGCATTAATATCGACGGTTAATGTTTTAAAGTTGCACTTAAATGATAAAATGTGTAGCCTAATGAGCTTTAATCATCGCGGAGTGCGCGGCCGCATTGAGCATGGAAGTTTGTTCGCTATAGTGAAACAATCCCCACGCACTCTTAGAAAAAAGGCAGTAAACAGGTATTAACGTATGTAATTTACTAGCTTTACCAGCTGATTACTATCTTTGATAAATCAGACTTAAAATAAGTGCTTCCTTTATTAAGCAGTTTTAGTTTCAGTTTATTATTCTTTAAATACAATGAATTGGTAAGAGACAATATACAGACGAGGGTCCCAAAGTCAAAGGCTGCAAAGGGACCCTCAGTTAATAATAACAATGCATAGATGTATTAAAGAAGAGCAAGCTAACTAGAAGAAACACACAAAATCGCGGAAATACAACATAGCAAAAATAAGATCAATGAAAACAAATTGATGGTATACAAGCCTATAGTGCGTGAAAAAATGTCAATATATACAAATGACAAATGTAGTGTAATGAATGACGCAAACTTAGTTACACATATAAAACTGCTTAAGGGTAGGACTAAATGTATGAAAGAGTGAAGATTTAGTGCTGACGGGTAAACCATTCCACAGTTTTATAGCAGCGAACGATGATGTCATTTTTCCATAGTTAGAATGAACCATGGGTAGTAGAAAATTGGAGTTACGCGCAAACCTGGTATTATTTTTATTAATGAGGTGCTTGGAATCAATGATTTGGTGTGAGAGCTGTTTAGTAAGTTATTTATAAAACATGAGTATTAGATGATAGTTGAACAAGTTCGTTACAACAAGGATGTTATTTTCACGAAGTAGTAGAGTAGCACTCGTGAAAAACCCACTGTTTCTGATAATGCGTATTGCTTGGTTTTGTAAGTGCTGAATAGACGAGATATGACAGTTATATGTGCCGTTATATAAGTAAAGTTGAGTAAAGTTAAGTAAAGTGTAAGTTATATAAGTAAAGTTAGTTGGTTTAATGGACCAGTTAGTAAAGATGTCACAGGCCAACGTCACCTGAGGTCTGTTATGCTGTGTAGTGGCGGTCTTAATACGATATGTAGATATAATAGTTTCTATCATCGCGTTATATTAATAATGAAGGGCTGCGCTGTGGTGCACCCATGTGCGCAATGTGCTCTATACAAATGTATTTTCATAGCTTTGTTTATTTATTCAAATACGTAAGTGCGCACCAGTACAGCTTGGGCTCCTAAAGGTTGTGGCTATACAGTGTGGTTTTTTGAACCATACAGATGTTTTATAACATTTCATTTTATTTCCTGCTTCAAAGAGCAGTGGACCTCGGGAAAAAAAGCCGTAATTTGACAAGTTCCCGAGGCCCACAAGGTTCGTTGATTATGACACCAACAAGCATGTGGTCCAAAGATAGGATGTAGAAACATGATTGACATTCTAGTAAAAAACAGTACTTCTGCATTACTAAGCAAAAAACACGAAGTAAGACATCAGCATTAATACACACAAAACAACAAATCAAATACAAAATTAAGGGCTTGAAGAACACAACTTTAGAAGAATATATGCAGGAATAACGGCATTAATTTTATTGTAGCAAATACATTGACTCTAAGTTTAGGTGAAAAAGAAAAACGATGACATGGTTTTATATACACAAGTGTAAAAAACGGAGACAGTATAGAAAGCATAACGAGACGCTCTCAACTCATGCTGCATTTCAATGCCGCCCGATTTGTTAGCACACATGATCAAGATACGATGTTTACCTACTCAAGAAGGGGGCTGACGGATGGAATAGCACACTGTGGTTTAAAGTTTGTAAAGAGGGATAAGGTGCCTCAGAAAGGCTGCTGAGGCACCTTATCCCTGTTTACAAACTTTGCACCACAATGTTTACCTTGTGGAATAGTATGAAGAAAAAAAATGTGAGCATAAATAATCAAGATATGATGTTTACTTACAGGAAGGTTTCACTACATATTCCCGCAAGCTACATATTTCCCTTTTAACCGGTACTTCCGCAAGGATCAGCCAAACCATACAGAAATTGAAAAAAAAAGCACTTATCGAAATAATGCGCGGAGGTCGGTATTGTGGCACCTGTTAATATCAAGGGACGCATCATAAAGGCGGTTGAATAATGCTGGAAGATAATATTTAAGCATCTTTTGCCCATGGTTAGTCCGTGGTGTGTTAACAGTGTAGTGCCTTGGATTGCGTAACGAGTATGCCGACAATAGCAGTTCTAGATTAGGTAATTCTGACAGACTTGAAACGTTGTCCCGAATTTCCTGTTTGTAGCGTAAGCACAGACGTATATCGAAAAGACCAAATATTCGCGGTATATTGCATTAGGCAATATACCGCGGCAATTTTTAAAGGCAATTCTTAACGCCTTCTTTTGAAGGAGCTAGACTTTTTGAAGGGTGGCGTACGGAGCAGTTCCCCACACTAGGTTACAGGAAGGCAGATGCGACATGAAAAGCGTTTCAAACAGAAGCAGCTTAATTTTAGGCGAGAAAAAATGGCGATATCGAGAAAGTACACCAACCACACGAGCAACCTTAAGGCATTCGTGATCTACATGGGTATCACAGGGCAGTTGTTCGGTAAACCAGGTTCCTAAAGATGTAACACTCTTAACAATCTCTATTGTACTCGACGCATAGCAGAGTTTTGCGGAGACGCATAGTGACTTTGCTATCGGTCGAAAGAACATTGCTTTTGTTTTTGAAATGCTTATTTGTAATGCGTAACATCTTACTCAGTGGGCAAGCACTGAAAGAGTTTCATTTGCAAGGGTAATGAGGTCGTCCGGGCGGTCCCCGCTAAAGAAAATGCTCGTGTCGTCCACATGTATAAGAAAGTGTGCATTGTTATTAACATTATTGATATCATTAATGTATAAATTAAATAGAAGTGGGCCCAAAATACTTCCTTGTGGGACGCCAGCCTTAATTTGTGTCATGCACGAGTAACTCCTATTGATATCGATATACTGACATATGTGTGATCTATACGATCTATATACTGATATATAGGTTTTCTATACGAGAATATTTCTCCCCAGTTACACGAGAATCAAGAAGGAAGCTGATCAAATCCACGAAGGCGAGAAAATACTTCCTCGACGTTTCCATAAAATGTGGAACATGTAAGGCGAGTCCGTAGAACTCGATGGTAACTTACAGCGAGGAGAAATCAGATGGATCGCGAAGGAAACACGAATACAGAAGCGCAAACTCACGACTGAAAGTTTAGTGGAAGAGTATCATAATATTAGTCGGGCCGCAACATTCATACGGGGACGGATTGTCAGCGAATCTGTTCAGAGGCTGCATACGTGGGCTGCGTAGATTATGAAATCATGCATCTTTTTTTTTTTTCATACGGCACCACACTACGCCGACACAAGCGCCGCCGCGGTCACCGCAACCGCTACTGCAGCCGTGCCGGCACCTTCTACGCCCATGACGTAACCACAGAAGCACAGGCCATGTTCATAGGCGTCACCACACTCCTTCCCCCTCATGGGATTTATTAAAGAATTAAGCGCATATATATATATATATATATATATATATATATATATATATATATATATATATATATATATATATATATATATATATATATATACGCAAACGTTAACACGTCTTACAAAACGTTCGCCGTCTCTTTCCTGCATATGTATATAAGACATCCTTCGTGCCGCAGGCGTCACGAGTACGTGATCTTTCTGGATGAAGGGAACTGGTCAATAAGCCCATATATGCTACTTGAAGGCACCAATGTTGCCGGATTCGAGACCCTCGTTATGATCCACATCCACCGCCAAGGTTTGTGAGTGGTAGCGCTGGCTAACGCTCCCAAGGTTAGTTCTAGTAGTAACTCGTAAATACCCAAGAAAGTGGATAGGGAAACGGCGCCGTGGTAGCCCAGTATCGCACGCGTAATGCGAAGACGTGGGATCGTTCCCCGCCTGCGGCAAGTTGTTTTTTGATCCACTTTCATTGCCATTAATTTATCTATTCTTTAATTGAATTAGTAAGTACAAGTAATTTTCGCTATGTTTACGTTAATTTCATTGCTTGTGGGCTTCCCATGATATGATTAGTAAAAATCGGTCCCCTCGGCTAACCACCTTTCTACACATGCTGCAGGTGTCCGCTCGGTCAACACGGACAGGTACACCCGTGAGCAAAAGTATACGAAGCACAGGGTCGCCAAAAAATGGATGTCTTTGTAATTAACGTGCATAAACTGAAATTGACGAGTACAATGGAAAGTTCGCAATGCCAAGTTTGGATTGCTGTTTTCAATTCCAAGTTGTTTTCACAGGCAGAGGAAAAAATCGGCTTTACCGCGTTATCCCTCGTCCGTATACTTTTGCTCACGGGTGTACGTGTTAATAAAGTGACCATGGCTAGCCACGCGCACATTCGCAACGCTGAAACGCTCCCTGAAACCTAAACACTCCGCCCTTTCGGATAAGCTAGAAACGCTCTTTACTCCCTCCGGCAACCGCCCTATGGCTCGGCGATCACTGTGCAGTCTGTTGTCCGCTATTTTTGACTGCGCTATGCATAACAGCTGATACGAAGGTATACACTGCCCAGACCCGTCTGAAGCGAGATAGCGCGAAGCCTCTTCAACGCGTACGTGCAGCGATAAGCGCTATACTTGTGTACAGGCGCCCAAATCTTTAACTGGCGTGCGCGAGCGGCGACTTTTCCGTGCGTCAGCGCCGTATGACGGGGCGACGCTGGAAAGAGTCTGGGGCTATGCGCATGCGGGCAAAGCGCGCTCAGCTGGGCTCATCGTCTGATAGGCTGTTTCCAGCCTCGCCCCGTCATACAGCGCTGACGCACGGAAAAGTCGCCGCTCGCGCACGCCAGTTAAAGATTTGGGCCCCTGTACGCTGGCAAACTCTGACACAGCGTCCCTCGTGCAATGGTTTCCATCCTAGAAACCTGTCGTGAGCTGCTGTTGGAGTTGGGCGTATACCTGTGGTGCACTGTGGCCAGGCTGGTGTTTGCACTATGGTTCTTCTGGAAAAAGCCTCTGCCATTGCCAGCTGCCACCGACAAGCTTCTGCTGCGTTCTGCTACATCTCTTGCGGCCGACATCAGAAATGGCAAGGTGAAGCAACCTTTCAACGTCTCGCGAAACGCGTCTATGCAAATCTAGCGCTATCACTGCAGAAGGGCGGCACTTTCCGGATTCGACAATTTTTGCCTCAGCGGCAAACACAAGACGCTCGGACAGCTGCTTGTGTCTTTATGGTAGGCGCTCATAAACGCAGTAAAATATAACAAAGACGTAAACGTAAAGGTTGTTGCGTCGTCAAGCTGATCATTTCGCCATTCGCGACGACCTACTCCACCGGCGAAATTACACCGCCGATGGCCACCAGTGGTTGCCAGTAGTACCCCGCTGTCTTCGTTCTGAACTATGCGCATCATTCCACTCTGATTCACACCGTGCACACTCGGGAATATTCAAAACTTGCCAGAGCATTCGACAGCGGCACTGCTGGCAAGGGATGTACACCCTTGCAATTATTTAACAATAGCACGCGAGCGTCGATGGTGAGGCGTCTCCGCGGCCTTGTAGTGGCCAGGGACGGCGGGATTGGCAACTTTACGTGCGGTCGTGCAAGGCGAACCCTAGTTCGAATGTGTACTGCTGCACTGTTCGCTTCAGGAGTGCCCCTCAACGCTGCAAGGCCACTGACACGTCGTGTGGTAGGCGCTCGCGCGTTATCGTTAAAGAATTGCAAGGGTGTACAGCTACGTTCAGAAGTTCATTCGCTCTTGGCCCGATTGTCAGCGCCGTAAATCTTCACGCCGTCTCTCACCAGCCATTTTGCAACCTTTTTCTCGCCCTACCGGCCGTTTGCACACGTCGGCATCAATTTGTATCGGCCCTTTTCGCTGACATCGGCTGGAAACCGCTGAGCTATTGTGGAAGTTAACCACCTCAACGTCGAAACTACCGCCCTGCCTCAGCTACAGCACGCAATCTTGTCTCCTTCCAGCATCGTTGATTCAAGCGTCATGGGCAACCTCAGGAACTGCTCAGGGATGGCGGACGTGTCTTCCTCTCGGAAGTAGTTGAATCCATTCTTAAAAGAGTGCCACCGTGGTTGTTCATCGTAAAACCACGGCGTACCATCCTCAAACCAATGGCCTTACGGAACGCTTCAAACGTACACTCGGCGACATGCTTGCCATGTACAGTCTTCCAAATCTTTAACTGGTGTGCGGGAGCGGTGACTTTTCCGGGCGTCAGCGCCGTATGACGCGGCGAGGCTGCAAACAGCCTAGTAGACGATGGGCCCAGCTGAGCGCGCTTTGTCCGCATGCGCTTTGCCTCAGACTGTTTCCAGCCTCGCCTCGTCAAACGGCGCTAAACACCAGTTAAAGATTTGGGTGACTGTACGTCGCCTCCGACCATGCGAATAGGGACGTCATTCTACCCTTCGTGAACTACGCGTTGTTGTGATTTTGGAATGGAGGACGAAAGACCGACTCTTTCCGCAGACGAAGAAGAAAGGAAGAACTTTATACAATATTTACAGATAGTGGATTATAGCATACAGGTAGCAGTAAGAGCGCATCACACCGACTGGGCGGATGGAAGCGACTCTTTGTGCTCTACAATGGGCCGGTTCTCCCTTAAATCACTTCGGTGACCCCTCGTCGGCAGGAACCAGGCGGGGCAGGGTGATGACGTCACCCGCGTCGAATTCTTGATTCGTCGCGGAGATGGCTGGACGCTTCTTGAAGTCGCCTTCCGTGTCGAATTCTTGATTCGTCGTGGAGAAGTGGGAGCTCCCGTCGCCTCGTGGTAGCCACGTGGTGCGTGTAGTATGGCAGCTCCCGCCGCTTCATGGTTGCCACGTGGGGCTCGTAGTATGACATAACAGCGTACAACACCGCTACTCAGAGCGCCACCCGCTTTTTCTATACGGCGACCACGCTGCTATTCCCTGCAGCCCACTCGTCCATCGTGAAGCACGCTCTT
Organism: Dermacentor albipictus; assembly: GCF_038994185.2. Classification (NCBI taxonomy): domain Eukaryota; kingdom Metazoa; phylum Arthropoda; class Arachnida; order Ixodida; family Ixodidae; genus Dermacentor; species Dermacentor albipictus. Next base: position 120,978,472 of record NC_091823.1, read on the forward strand.
TCGGCACTGCTAGACTACTGCAATGCGACGCACTTGAGAGCGCGGCTCCGAGCCCCGCACTCACATTTTTTCCCCTTGCCACGTTCGTCCTGTCTTTCTCTCCTTCATCTTTTTCTTCCCATTCCCCCTTCCCCGTGCAGTGCTGTTGAGGTGTCCTCCTGTGAGAGACAATTACGGCGCTGCACTCATCTCTTCCGTTTCCTTTCCAAAAATCACTTCACACATACCCTTTTTCTTACTGTATACGGAGGGCACCCATCGCATACCATCGACACAATTCTACCATACCGCCCGGATACACCTGAATGTACGGCCATTCCTGCCACGGCAAGACATGCTGAAGAGTGCCGCGATTTCGCTCGGGCCTTTACCTCCACTTACCAAGGGCGCCAGAAGCGCACTAGTGGTGACACAACCTCTGTGCCCACTTTCCTTCCTGGAGCCCTTGTGTGGCTCTCGGTTCCTTCCGCTGCATCTGGTCCATCTTTTAAACTACTACCCCAGTGTGAAGGGCCCTACCGTGTCGACGAACGCTCATCCCCCGTCAACTACGTGATCGAACCCGTTGAACCGTCTTCGGACATGCGCCGTCGTGGACGAGACATTGTGAACGTCGAGCGTCTCAAGCCGTGCTATGATTCACTCATAGAGAGGAGCTGTTAGGTCTCCGGACGGCTCCGTTCTGGTTCCTGGGGGTAAATGTAGTGAAGAAAAGGTACGCTATAGTGGGCCATCCTCTCCAGCACTTTCTAGCGGGCGAATCTCGAGCGCTTTTGCTCGGATAACGAGAATGAGATGCTAAAACTGAGAATCGCCGAACAGGACGCAACCATCAAGGAAATCAACGAGAAGCTAACGACATTAATTGGGTTGCAGCAACAGCAGCAGCTGCTGCTGAAGCCCGCACAAGAAAGGAAACAAGAGATAACCGAGGATGAACCAGAGGTCGAGGTGGACCCGAGAGCCACGAAAGAGGCGGGACCGGCTCCCAAGAGGAGAGCCATAGAGGGCGCCAAGGAACAAAAGATAATGGAGAGAATCGAAAAACAGGACGACAGACTCGACCGTCTTGAGGCGACCAGTAAGGTAACCAACGAACGCCTCACTACGCTCGCGCAAACAGTTCAGCAGATGACAACGAACATACAGAGCACGATCCAGAACAGGATGGTGCAGATGCAAGCACAGCTGCAGACGCAGATACAGGCACAAATACAAGGTATGGAAGCACAGATCACCAAACTGCAGCAATCATGGACGGGACAGCACGTACAGCAGCATCCACACCGCCAGTGCGATACCTTCTTGGTCTGGCACTGGAACTGCAATGGCTTTACCGGCAAGAGAGCGGTGCTGCAGCAACACTTGCAGCAACTAACGAGGAAACCGGATGTCATAATGATTCAAGAAACACACAGCGAAGTGACGCCGAGATTACCTGGCTACCGGTCGCACGACAGCCCGCCGAGCAAAGGGGACACGTCCAAGGGCAAGGGCAGAGGGGTCTGCACCTTCGTTAGGAAAGGGATCACCTTCATGGAACACGAAATGATCGGCAAAAGCGCCATCGAACACTGCACGGTGGAAGTAATCACGGGCAAGAGGAGGAAGGAGAGCACTTTCCTGGTGAACGTCTACAGCAATCCGTCCCACGGACAACAGAAATTCAAGGCACTCTTCCACAAAGCGAGTTCAGTCGCGGGGAGCAATACGCTTGTAGTGTGCGGAGACTTTAACGCTCCGAGCCAAGAATGGGGCTACCACAGAACGACGGTCAAGGGGAGAGAGCTCATGCAAGACGCCAGCAACGTGGGACTGAACCTAATCACGGATCCGGCCTTTCCCACCAGGATCGGCACATCGGTTACGAGAGACACCACTCCGGACCTTACCTTCGTCAAAACCGACCGAGGATCGAGAGAAGCAAAATGGAGAAACACGGGCCAAGACCTGGGCAGCGATCACTACATCGTGGAGGTCGTCGTACCGCTCGGAGGCCAAGGCAACAAGGGCATAAGGAAGCATCGCATTACGGACTGGGACGCCTTTCGAAAGGCGCTACCCGCGGTGCAACTGGACATTACAAACATCGAGCAATGGGCGGCCAACGTCCTTGAGACGATGGAAGGAGCCACCAAAGAGCTGGAGACGGACTAACGGATAGACAAGATGGACAGTCGGCTGGCCCACCTGATAGAAGCCGAGCAGTCCATAAAGGCGAGGTGGCAGAAGCGACGAACCAACCGAAGTCTAAGGAAGAAGATCGCCGAGCTCAACAGATAGAGGTGCACTGCAGTGTGCTATGCACCCAACGGTGGAACAAGGCCTGCAACGAAGCCGACAGACAGATGCACAAGGGCACGACGTGGAACATGCTGCGGCACCTCCTTGACGAAACAAGACCAAGGGCCACCAACACAAGAACCTGGCCAGAATCCTACACAAGCCAATCTGTGAACACGGGGAGGACGAGATCAAGGGGCGCTTGGACGCCAAGTACCTACCGAGCACCCCCACGGAAAGACACCCGGATTACAAAGGCGACGAGAACGAGACGCTAGATCGAGACATCCAGACATGGGAAGTCAGAGTTGCCCTACAGGATCTCAATGGCAGGTCCGCCGCGGGTCCCGATCGAGTGACCAACAGAGCGCTCAAGAACCTCAACTAAGCGGCTATCGAAACGCTCACGAACTTCTACAAGTGCTGGCAAGAAGGAAGGCTGCCCAAGCAATGGAAAGCAGCCAAGACGATCCTCATCCTCAGGCCTGGCAAGCCGCCCAACATAGAGAACCTCAGGCCGATCTCGCTCACTTCGTGCGTGGGAAAAGTCCTCGAGCACGTTCTCATGAACAGGTGGCAGCGTTACCTAGAAGAATCGGAGCTTTACCCAAATTCCATCATCGGGTTTCGGAAGAAGCTCGGGACGCAAGACGCCATGATCTTACTGAAGAACGAGATCATCGACGATACGACGGGCACCAAGGACAACAGAGCCATACTCGGGCTGGACTTGCAGAGCGCCTTCGATAAAGTGAGGCACTCGGCTATCCTGGCCCAAGTATCCAGACTAAACATGGGCAGAAGGACATACCAGTACATCAAAGACTCCCTGACGGAATGGACCACCGAAATCTGCGCGGGAGACCTGCAGCTGGAAGAGAAGAAGCTGGGCAGCGTCGGAACTCGGTGATCTCCCCGCTTCTCTTCAACCTCGTGATGGTCGGGGTGGCCAACCGGCTAGAAAGAGTAGCGGGGATCCGGCACACCATCTACGCCGATGACGTTACGCTATGGGTACCGGGAGGAAGCAACGGACACATCGAGACAACGCTGCAAGAAGCGGTCAACGCCATCGAGGAGCAGCTGGGCGAGTCTGGACTCGTTTGCTCTCCGGCCAAGTCAGAACTGATGGTGATTCCACCGACAGGAGCGGGCAGGAAAAGAAAGAACATGGAAGTCAACTACGAGCGGCCCAAGATCATGGTCAAGACAGCGGGAGGACAAGTAATACCGGAGGTCGAGAAGATTCGAGTGCTCGGGCTGCTCATCAAGCGAAACCGAGTCAACGGTGAAACGGTCAACAAGCTCGCGGGCAAAGCGGCCGCAGCAATGAGACTAATCAAGAGGGTGTCCAACAGAAGAGCGGGGATGAAGGAGGAGAGCCTGACTAGGCTCGTTCAATCCTTCGCAGTTAGCCACATAACGTACGTGGCCGCCTTCCACAACTGGAGGCCGAGCGAACGTAACAAGATAGACGCCACCAAACGCAAGGCGTATAAGGCGGCACTCGGCCTCCTCGGGAGCACGAACACCAAAAAATTCATGGCGCTGGGAGTCCACAACACGCTGGACGAAATAGCCGAAGCACAGAGAATGGCGCAACTCGAGCGCCTCTCTGAAACGAGAACCGGAAGAAAGATACTGCGGGACCTTGGCCTCGAGCCGAGGGAAGGCGAGCAGCAGAAAGACGTACCTATACCGGATAGCATCAACAGAAAGCTCAGGGTCTGCCCGATCCCGAGGAACGTGAACCCCGAGCACAACAAAGAGCGGAGGTTGGCGTGGGCCAGGGCACTCGTGGACCTCCACGCCAGAGAAGAAGGTGCCATCTACGTGGACACGGCGGAGTATCGAGGGAGCAGCGACGCATACGCGGTGGTGGCTGTCGGGGCATCGACGGGTGCAACGAAGACCGCGGCGAGCGTCCGGACTGGAGAGGCGCACCGGGCGGAGGAGGTGGCCATCGCCTTGGCCCTCTCCGACCCCAGATCCACTACAGTGTTGTGTGATTCTAGAACGGCAGTGAAGAACTACGCCAAGGGTAGGGTATGTAGTGAGGCTGCGCGCATACTGCGCAAGGCCGAAGACATCGGACGCAAAAGCGCTGTGGTGATCAAGTGGTTTCCGGCCCACATGGGCAGTGACGTGTCGGAACGAGGGAACGTGAACCAACGAGGGAACGAGACGGCCAACTCGGCCGCGCGAGGACTAACCAACCGCGCAGCTGGAAGCACGGCCGACTCGGAGTGTTGGTGGCGGTGCAGTGCCAAGGACCAGATGACCACCTTCAACGAAATAGTGAAGTGGTACAGAGTTGACAGACTATGCCGCCACCTCACCCGGGGCTTACCCGGGAGGAGGCAGTGTTATACCGGCAATTACAGACGGGCAATTACAGACCCTGCTCACCCCGGTGCTAGCTAAGCACGTGTGTCCGAGCGTGTACGCGAGGGACGTGTGTAGATGTGCGCTAAGGAGAGAGCCACCGCTGCTCACATCCTTTGGGACTGTAGTATAAATCCACGAGAAGCCATCGAAAAGATGACGATCCCGCCGCAGCTAGAGGCGGCAACGAGGAGCTACGACCAAGATACACAACTCAAGGCCGTCCAGCAGGTCTCGGCAGCTCTAGAGAGGCAGTGACCTCGCGAAACCGAGGTGAAGGGGGGGCAGCACCCCCAGGAAGGGGGCGGCGGCCCTCTCGGATCCGCGGAAGTAGCGAGGAACCAAGACCTCGAGGAGCACAATGCACGAGACTGACGTAGTGGCCGAGTCGCGTTAAAAGCTTGTCCTCCCTGCGTGGAGGGAGCATAACCGACTCTGCAGGCATTTTTACTAAAGTTGTTCTCTCTCTCTCTCTCTGGGAGTCAGAGAGAGAGAGAACAACTTGAACAGCTGGGAGTCAGTGCCCTGATCCAACGGTCGCGCCCAAACTCCCGTGACTAATAAACGCCTTTGCAGTTGATAAAAGGTTTCTAATGAGAATACAACACTCGGCAGATACACAGACAATCCCAGAGCAGTGACAACAATTCACCACGCTGAAAATTTTCAAAAGAACCTGCTACCCTTATATTTTGATGGTTACTACGCATGGGGGGGGGGCGGTGTAAACTTAGACGCAAGAGCTGCCCTTTGAATATAATATTTGAATAGACTGAAGCTGATTCTTCAATGAAAATGATTTCCTAGACATTTATCTGTCCCAAATCGGTCACTACACACTCTTGCTCGGTTTGCAACAGTACATCAATGAGGTATTGGAAGTCGTCTACATCGTAGCTGGAGGTCCTTTGTATGTGTAAAAACTGGCTGACACACACCGGCTTCAGTGCACACTTCATTTTATATGCATCGGGCACCGGCTTACTGAGACGCACAACAGAAAAGAGGTTTTCCAAAGAGTCTTACAGTAGTCTTTGTCTTTCACTCTTCAATAGAAAAATTGGCAGTGGCTTAGCTCGGCTATGCCAGGATATATGTAGCAAAACCAAGGCATATGATGCTTAGCCTTGGTTAATCTTGATTGCAAGTCCAGGTTAGCCTGGTTGTCTAGCTAGGTTACGGCGTTTAGCCAGTCGTTTGGAACGCTGTTCGTCTGTTTCCTGGGCGATTCGTTTCCTCTTCATCCTGTTCCAATGTCGATTCCAGGCCTCCTCCTGCTTATCAGAATTGACGCCGTCCATACTGCCGCCTCAACTGTGGTTGCTGCGCACGCGAGCTCTCCTTTTCAATTCTCCGACATGTTATCAGGCATGCGACACAGCTGGCGAAGCGAGCGAGGCGAGCGCAACGACGAGGAACGTGGTGGGACGTCATGCCAAATGGCGGTGGCGAAAAGGCGCGGTGCTGCGCAGCGGCGGAACACCTGTGGTTCTGTGCTACTAGTAGTGACTACGGAGCGAGAGAGAGAGAGAGAGAGAGAAATATCCGTGGCGTGGCGCGTGTTGTGACGTCATGTGCCTCATGGGAGCACCGCTACGGCGAAATCGCAAGTTCGCGACCGCTAAAGCTTTCGCTTTAATATCTTGCACGCGCAGAACGAAATTCGTGGCAATCAGTAAGCCAGCCTGGGAAGGTTTGCATTAGCATGTGTTTCTCATGCTCATTCCTGAGAATCGGCTCCACAGCCAGGCTTAGCGTGCCTACAGCAGCATGATATTTTCTCATGTCTTCGAGACTCAGTGCGAGTGATGGGTGCCGCGAAGACATTTGTGAATACCACTTGTACATAAGTTCTAGGAACCACGCGGTGGTATTTGCTTCCGGATCTATTACTCCCTGCTTTACCAAGCATCGAATTCCAGGAGGACCTTCTCGAAAAAAAAAAAGCACTGCAGTGCTTACTTTCATTTTCGTAAAGTGACTGCCGCGGACATGTACTACGGAAGCTTCGATGCAACTTTCAGCTTTCTTTCAGCGTCGTACTCTACAGCAGCGCGTAAATGTTCTATTTTAACCTGATCTGATTGCAAATTGTGCTGAACAACAGCTGATTCGCTAAGCGTAAACGTAATTGAGTTTAGAAGTTGGCACCTTCTGCTCTCTAGAGGATGCGCAGCATCCGCACTTAACGAACGCTCTCGTCCTTCGAAGCAGGGGTGGGACATCGAACACACTGTGTCGAATTTCTGTGGCTGGAAGATCCAAGCACTCACCACATTGCCCTGTTGTACGCTCCCATGTCGGGTGTTACGAGATGTTTGCGCATATTAGCACGATTTCTAACACGTAGCCTTTAAGGAGACTACCCTCGACGTGACTCCCAGTGAAATGGTAGGCAATAACCTGCATCCGCTTTTGATTGAGGCCTCGTACCATAAATACTAGAGCATGCAACTTCCACTCTTCAACAGAACATCTTGCAGGCGTAGAACGACATTCGTGGCAATGACTAAGCCACTAATGTGGTTTAGACGCCAGTGTCTTCCCCCCAAGTACTACGTCTTCGGTACGGTCGAGCTCGAAACCCTCAGCGATATCCCTCTCAACGAGGAATTTTAGGTCAACTGTGTATGTCAGGATTCCTGGCAGGAACTTCAGACCTTGTAGACGAAGTTCCAAAATTCTGTTGGATAAAAGCGAGTAACGTAGTTTTCTCAAGGTCTCGTAGCCAGAAGTTCCGCAGGCGAATTTGACTTTGTTTTATAGTTGCTGGCGACCACGGGGCTCCATGGTTGCGTTGCTATTTCTTGACGCTTGTGTCTGGTCTTCGTTCAGAGACTTGACGCTATCCTCAAAAGTTGTGAAACTGTCAAGTTGTCTTTGTGTTCTCTTGAAGCGGCGTGTATTAAGCCGGAAGCCTTTAATGGCTCACTGTCAGGGTCATCTGCCGTTAACAGAAACTGTCACAGCTTTCCGGCCTCCTGGTCGGTATCGTCTGTGTCGTGACGTCACTGCCGCTAGGCGCAGGTGTGCGCCTCCTGATTGACTCGCGTGCGTGACGTCACTGTGGTCAAGTGCAGGTGTCGGGGTGGTTCGGCGCCGCGCGGCATGACTCATCACATCGGCACGCGTGGCGGCCATGTCTTCGACGGTGCGCCCTGATGCCACTGTCGTCATTCGCCTGGGGTGGCGCCCCGATTGGGCGCTGTGTGGCCTGACGTCACTGTAGCGAGGCGCGCATGGCGACCGTCTGCTTGGGTGTATTGTGGCGGTGGCGACAGTTCGCGGTATCGTGAGGGAAGGATGCCTCGTCTCGCCAAACCAGTGTCTTTCAACACGTGATGTGCGGCAGCCGCTGAACGCAAGCGGCGCTCAAGAGAGGCTGAGCGTATACGTCGCATGCATCAGGGCGGCGAGGCGCATCCGACACCACAGAGTCCAGAGACGCGACGGGCCAACGCAAGAGAGGCAATGCATTTGAAGCGATTCGCTGCATCTCCGGGTACCAAGGCAATTGAACGAAGCTCGGAAGCGCCGTGACCGCCATCTTGCCGCGGCAAGCCGAGCAAGTACAAGTCAATCGAGCGAAGTGGATGGTGAGGATGGCCAACTACACCCCGACACCGTCATGGAAGACGCGTCTCCTCCTGATTCACAAACGGCGGTGCAACAGTTCCAGGCGGCCGCAAACTACCTTAATAGACACTTCGTCCAGAACGACGTTGCAGGCATTTAATAAACAAATGAACATTCACATAACAGTGCACGAGTTGTGTGCCTCCGTGGTGATTCCGACGTAACTAATCGCCATTGGCAATGGTGCCAGGCTTCCGCCGTTTCACACTTTAGTCTCGACAAAGCGTCTTGCGTTTTCTTTTGTGATCAAAGATAGCTGCTTGCTCAACTCTGCGCAGGCTCTGTAGGAAGAGTGGGACTCGCAGCTTTGCGGAATGTCCGTGGTGACACTCGATCATGCTTGTTCTAGGTCTGCTCTCGCAGGCACGACAGTGGTAGCAGAAGAGCTGGTCTGTCGGTCAAGCGGCTTTGCTATTTCATAAGCGGCAGATGGTGCATCAGACGGAGGTCTTTCCTTCGGTGGTTAGCGGTGGTTCAGCAAAGCTGCAGAAGTAGAAAATGAAACATGGGAGAAGCATGAGGAGGCGTGATGACAAAATATATTCGTGTGTATTATTAGCATACAACAAAGGTATTATTTGCAGGTTCTATTTGTTATGCTCAGATTTCCATAGACTAAATAGTTCGATCTTTTTGGCAGTGCCTCATTCGTAGAAGCGAACATCTGGATCTATGTGGTTACGCGGCTAGCGGATAGATTAATTCGATATATTCGCTAATCATCTTTATGGTGCAAAAGTAAAGCCTACTAGAATACAAAGATCACCCATTGGCTCAAAATTTTATGCATCATACCAAGGTCGAGAAAAGCGTCCTCGGTATATGCTATAGGTGATAGAGAAATGTGCGGAATATAACCAATCTTTATATATAGCTTTCATTGAGCACGAGAAAGCGTTTGATTCAGTCGAAACCTCAGCAGTCATGCAGGCATTACGGAATCAGGGTGTAGACGAACCGTATGTAAAAATACTGAAAGATATCTATAGCGGCTCTATAGCCACCGTAGTCCTCCATAAAACAAGCAACAAAATCCCAATAAAGAAAGGCGTCAGGCAGGGAGATACAATCTCTCCAATGCTATTCACAGCGTGTTTACAGGAGGTATTCAGAGACCTGGATTGGGAAGAATTGGGGATGAAAGTTAATGGAGAATACCTTAGTAACTTGCGATTCGCTGATGACATTGTCTTGCTTAGTAACTCAGGGGGGCAATTGCAGTGCATGCTCACTGACCTGGAGAGGCAAAGCAGAAGAGTGGGTCTAAAACTTAATCTGCAGAAAACTAAAGTAATGTTTAACAGTCTCGGACGAGAACAGCAATTTACAATAGGCAACGAGGCACTGGAAATCGTAAGGGAATACACCTACTAGGGGCAGGTAGTGACGGCGGATCCGGATCATGAGACGGAAATACTCAGGAGAATAAGAATGGGCTGGGGTGCGTTTGACAGGCATTCTCAGATCATGAGCAGCAGGTTACCATTATCCTTCAAGAGAAAAGTATATAATAGCTGTGTCTTACCAGTACTCACCTACGGGGCAGAAACCTGGAGGCTTACGAAAAGAGTTCTACTCAAATTGAGGACGACACAACGAGCTATGGAAAGAAGAATGAAGGGTGTAACGTTAAGGGATAAGAAAAGAGCAGATTGGGAGAGGGAACAAACGCGAGTTAATGACATCTTAGTTGAAATCAAGAAAAGGAAATGGGCATGGGCAGGACATGTAATGAGGAGGGAAGATAACCGATGGTCATTAAGGGTTACGGACTGCATTCCAAGGGAAGGGGAGCGTAGCAGGGGGCGGCAGAAAGTTAGGTGGGCGGATGAGATTAAGAAGTTTGCAGCGACAACATGGCCACAATTAGTACATGACCGGGGAAGTTGGAGAAGTATAGGAGAGGCCTTTGCCCTGCAGTGGGCGTAACCAGGCTGATGCTGCTGCTGCTGCTGCTGATGATGATCATGTATATGCGGACAAATGTTACGCTATTCTGGTTGATGGTTTTCCAGTGGCGTAGCCTGAGGGAGGGACAGGATGTTGCACTTCGGACACGTGCCCCCCAATACCCCAGCTCGAAATTTTTTATTCAGCATGCGGCCTGCCTCCCCTTCCATATCCGATACTCCTCGCCCACGGTAGAGTGCGTGCCCAACCCACGAAAAAACGTTGCTGGCTTTGTCACTGCACTTTTTCGCACATTATCCACCACAGACTCACAGAACAAGGTACTGTTCCGATTAAACAGCCTGGCTGTACTATGACCTGTTTATTCTACGGTTATTCAACTGCGGTAAATTCTACTCAAAAGGAACAATGAAGGCACTACCGAAGTGGTAGGGGGGACATGTATGGATAACCGCGACGTGGCATTTCTCGAATTTCCAGGGCACTTGTTAGAAAGCATTTGTGCTTTTTGAAGAGTGTCACGCTGAATTGGAAGCCGTGACTTGACAAATTACAAGCCGCCAATGTGTCGTCTGTTTATTCCTTTGTGTGCCTCAATTAGACGCAAAGTATCTCCATAAGATGCATTTTTGCTCGTCTTTTTTCCCTGTGAGAAGACCACTTAAAGCGGCACTCTTCTGCTTGCAAAATAGTCATCCAGGTCGGGAAATCTAAGAATTTGCAAGTGGTCCGTTATGGGATGTGCACTCTCATTTATAGAGCTTGTCGGAATCCACTGTCTTACCTCTGAATGAGAACACCTGTGGCACAGCGTCTGGCCCCATCTGCTTTGGTTTGCTCAAAGTTGCTTCTTTTTTAAAGTGAGCCTGCAAGTCCAATGAAAAATATTATATTTGATTCTATCGACGGCAAAAAAATATTTCGAGAAACTCGTCGAGTCATCCGGCTTTATAATAAATAATTGATGAGATTACGCCGACCAAAGGGCCCGTGGCTACACCAATCCCAAATAAACTTTAGCGAATAACTAATGTCGAGTAAAACAAAACAAAGAAAAATAGCGGGGGGGGGGGCAGGGGCTAGGTGATCGTTTAACTCGGATGTGTCAGCTTACTTGCAGTACAGACGAAAAAGGGATGTTATTTTTATATGATGTAATAAGCCCTGGAGTACACTAAAAGGTGCGTCTGAAACCAATGAGCCGCATGCGGATGCTTCTAACATTTCACACACGGACATTTAGTTGCAAGTGGAACTAAAACATACAAGGCCGCCCGCGCAGTAGGATTTATATAAACTATAATGGCCGTTAAAATGTACCCTATCTATTTTTTTATTTGTTACGTATGCTACAAGCCCTAAACGGGCCCAGACAATCCAGAGAAGTCTTCGTTTTGGCTCTTTCGGAAGCATTCTCCAGCCATTCCTGGAATGATTCGTGCGCAGGGGCACCCAACATCCAGGCATCTTTTTTTCGGAGCACGGCGACCGACCCACTGTGCGAGCTTGCGTTGGCACGCGCGCGAGCGAAGGCGTGGGCACCTCAATGGCGGACGTCCTTGAAATCGGCGGCACTGTACCCAACAATGAATGTCGCCACTCGGTGTGGAGTGGCGGAGGGAGGAGGACATCGAGGCACGCTATCCCAATGGACGCGTTGCGCCAGCTAGCGACGCCACCGCAAAGTCCGTGCCGGGTGGATGTGTGAATCAGTTTCTCACAATAAATACTTGAGGGAACTCTGGCGCTAGAGTTCCCTTTATGTAGAATTAAGGCACTCGAACCCCTGACCTTGGGTGAGAGTCGAACCCTCGGCCTTTGGAACTAAGAGGGATAACTAAGGGAAGTACACTAAGCGAATTAAGGGGGAGGAGTAAGCGAAGTAACAAGGATGACTAAGCGAAGCAGGCTAAGCGAATTACGGGGGATGTGTACGTCATGAGTCCGTCTTTAATGCATCGGCACTTGGGCTTTGCACTTCAAGTCGTCTGAGGGATAGCACAAGAGACCCATGAATTTTCATTTATTTTTCATCATTTTAGTGAAATAAATCTGAAGTCGCGGTTTTCTGTACTGACTGCAGTGTATGCAGCTGTAGGTGCTTTCGCTTATGAAATACATAGATATAAGCATATATATTGAAGTGATTACATTGTATACTTTCCCTGTCATTGCTTTTGTACTTGTACTTCCCCCGACTCCCGAATTCACCATGAATTTTAATCCAACCACTTTTATTGTCTGAGGATAGAGAATTAGGGATTGAAATGAATTTGATACACTATCTCGCATTCGTGCCTTTTAAGGAGCTTTGTGGACCATACAAATTTATTTTTGATATAGTCGTCTGACTAAACAACAAAAGCAAACCAACAAACAAGCTGTGGGAGCTATTGTCTCACACACCGTTTCTATATTCTCGCAGGTCAAAAGCGTCGACCTCGTCTCGGCCTACATCAGGCGCATCAGGGAGGTGCAGCCCTTCATCAACGCTGTCGTTGAGGAGAGGTTTGAGGAAGCGCTCGAGGACGCCAAGGAGGTCGACAAGCTGGTGGCATCGGGAAAGATGAGTGCCAGCCAAATGAGCAAAGAAAAGCCGTTGCTGGGGCTGCCGTTCACTGCCAAGAACAGCATTGCCATCAAAGGTTATTTATGGGTTGCCTGGCCCGCTACGCCGGCGACATTCAATCATAAAGAGACCTTATAAAGAGATCAGGGGTAACGTCAATATTTTCTTCGTTGGAGGCTAGACATGCTAGCAAAAAGAAATTTGAGCTTGGTGGCATCGCTACGCTGAAAGGCCATGCTGTCACCCATGCTAACACTTTCGAAAGCCCACTAGCTCCCCTTTCCACTTCGTGCATGTTCCCACCCAGGACATCCAGTGGACCACGCGTAACGATACACACAAGCATTACAGGGCACATACCCAGTACATTTGGAGACGGACATTCGAACGTTTCGCTGCAAGGAAATAAAATAAGCAAGAAAATGCTCATTGGCGAATAGAACAATACTGGTACGCTGGTCAGTATTAATACTATTACTTCAAGTTAACTATTATTATTATTACTATTACTACTATTATTATAACTGTACTTGAAATTATTACTCTAACTTCAAGTTAGACGTTTTCGAAACACAAACGTTTCAATGGGAGTTTCAGAATCTATTCGCTATGCTAAATTTTAAGCTATTTGCAAAAGCACATAGCTATTTTTCATTTGGTTGTATAGTGTTTTTTTCCTTTTCTTTCCTCCATTTCTTTATCCATTTAGTTGAATATTTATTCAATTTTAGTAAGTTTTTTGCCACAAGCATCACTTTCAGAAAGGCGATAGCGCACTGACCTCCAGTGAAGCAGGTAATCCCCCGCCATCGTCCAGGCCCCTTCCACAAAAGCACACACGGCTGGCTAACGCAGCCATGTCATCGGCTGTGTCAAAAGCAGTCTTTTCAATTCTACACACTCACCGCTGACACACCTTTGGTGGTTGCCTCACCCACTCTGCTAACCCCCTCTCCCCTTTAGCAGAAGCCTACCCTTAAACTGTGCGGAAGGAAGCATATCTTGCCTTAAAAAAAAAACTAGTCAACTTGTCGAAACGTTGGCGGCCCACTTTTACCTTTTCGTTTTGCTCGTCGTCATGAATTTACATGTCCCGCCTTACGCGCATTCTCCCTTAATACACGATAGTATGGCGTAAATCATTTACGCACACGTCTCACGTTTGTCTAGGCTCCGTGTGTGTGAGGAATAAACAGTGGATTTACCAGCACTTTGTTGCGGCCTTTGCTTTGCTGTTCTGCTTTTACATAACGGACGGTGATGGCTGAAATTCGACGTTTACCCGGATATTGTGAAGTTCCATATGCTGCACGATTCAAAACAACACAAGCCCTATGATTTTGCTAGCATACAAATGCACTTGGTTCACATTATTCTTCATTACTTTTGCAGCGAAGCTCTTTATGGCTAGGGTTCTGTGCATTTTTCGTGTCGGTCGACAACTCTGTGTGAGCAAAGACCATCATCAGCAATCAGAGTTTCTCACTATATTACCTAGAGGGAAATCTGGTGCCGCTGCGCTGTGGTATGCATGGGAATGCCAGTATATTGACTTCGGATTGGTATCGTTCTCGGGGACACCTTGAAGACGTGCCTGGGAAGCACCGTTCCGTCTCTGACAATGATTCATTTTCTACAAAAACAGCACGTAAAGAACTGTTTTAACTTTATTATAACAGAAAAACACATTTTGCTTAATTACGAGAGTATGGTATTGTATGCACAATTATATGAAACGTAAGAAGTTTCAGTGGGCAGCTAAAGTTGTAGGACAGACAAGATTCGCGCTCGCTTTGGAACAGTTTGTTGTCTGTTCTTGCGCTACTTCGCTTGGTTATGCATTGCAGGCGAGTAAACTTCATTGGAAGACGCAATATTGGTGAATAAAAACTTTTTATGAAGAATTTACTTTAGAAACGTGTTATTTGTGTCGCCATATCACGTTTTGGACGAAGCTTATTAAAACACCAGCCCATCACAAGCCTCGCAAAAACATATATTCCTTCATTCGCATGACGGCACAGCGTCCTTTAGGAAACTCCTATAGACAGTAGCGCCAGATTTCCCTCTAGGTGCTATAGTGAGAAACGTTACTTCAGCAATGACTCGTACCAGTGCTGCCACCATACTACTGGTCGCGCGCTCGTCGTCGTCTTCTACGACAGCTGGCTCGTTGGCGCCCTTCGGCGTAACCGTGCGAATGCGTTCGTGCATGTCACTGCTTGCACGTTCGGCGTCGTCGTCTTCCACAGCTCACTGCGATGCCGGTCATTATGCTAGGGTTCCCACATTGCCCCTTCCTCTGCGAAGGTGCTGACGGCATTGGCCCAGTGCACCAGACGGTGCGAAGATATTGCTCTCAAATTCTTTGCCACGATATATGTCGAATTGAAAACACGTATTTATATAACGAATGGATAACACGAACGAACGCGGGTGTAAAAAAAGGCGTGTGTGGGTACTTTCCGCGACGATGACCACCGATAATCATAATGAAGTTGTTGCACCTTTGTTCGAAATTCTGTGTCAGCTCTTTGTGCTGTGTTGCGCAGCTTCGGTGGTCATCCATCTTCACAGAGTGGAATGGCTCATGATTTTTTTCTTGTTCTCGGAACTTCTGCTGCACGAAGTCGCATGTCAATAGGATGATAAAAATTATGTCACCTTTGTGCTGGTCAAATACTATGTTTCCGTCCCTTGGGCTAACTGAACCCTCTTCGCATTACTGATTTGTCCTAAACCCATGCGATAAGAAAGCAGCTTGTTCAGGCTCGCGTGAACCAGCGCAGCTACCCCCATGTTATACGCCTTTGTACAAACGATATATCGCATTATGCGCATGCTAAATCTTTTCTTAAACATTTAATATCTTCACCAATCAAACGTATTAAAATTAATTTGCTAAATTCACAGGCAGCCTAGACAAACGTGAGACGCTTGTGCAAATGATTTAGGCCATGCAAGCGTATATTGTAGTGTTTCAAGACCATCTAACCTTAAGTAATATTTACAGATGGATTTCTTGTATTTTGCCCCCATCGATATGCAGCCTGTGCTGCCAGAGTTTCATCCTGCCCCATCGGGATTAGCAGCACAACGCCAAAGACACTTATTGCCCACCACGGCGGGTAATTGAACGAACTTATCGAAAGTGCAGAAGCAGGAGCGTTAAGACAGATTCAGATAGGTTTCGCAAAGAATGAAAAACAATCAACAATACGAATGTTGTGAGCGCATCTGTGAATCCTATGAAGTCAGCCATTTCTCCATCATGGTTACGGAGCCTACGCTTCAACCCACCCATTTCGGCCCCTCACATGGAACTTTTAAATAATGAAGCCCGTTCTATGAGTTTATTTTCGAAGCAACTTTGAACTAACATGTCGCCGATTGTTGTCTCATTTCGTTAAAGAGAAGTCACCGGTCACTAAACAAAATTAAAACGGTCAAATAGCAACACTGATTATTTCTCAAAATTGTTTAAATTACTGCGCACGAAGAAAAGTCATTAGAAATTTCATTGACAGCCCGTGCTTTTTACTTTACATGTTCTAATTCTATTAAAAAGTGGAAAAAACATTATTAGTGCTCACAATATGAAAGTGATTTTAATTTCAGTAGAGCCACACTTTACGGCCAGTGACGTGACGCCTGTGCGATGCCATTACCTGCCCTTCACGGCGTGTTAGAGGTTGTGAGGGTGCCCGAAGTTGTTGCGCACCTGCGTACAGTGCAAGGGCAACGCGCAACGCTGAACCTGGCTATCGCTGATAATGCTTCGCAGTCCGGACGAAACTCCGATTCTTTCTTTTTTGCGCACAACTGCTTCCTGTTGGGTAATTGTGTGACACCGGGAGTTGACAAGCAGGAATGTCTTCGCCTTGCAGGCTTGCGACAGGACGCGGGCTCCCTTTTCTGGCGCGGACGGCGGGCCGAGGAGGACGCCCCGAGCGTGGCGTTGCTCCGGGCAGCCGGAGCCTTTCCGCTGGCGCTGACCAACGTGCCCGAACTGTGCATGTGGGACGATGCGATGAACCTGGTGGACGGCTGCACGCGGAACCCGCACGACACGCGCCGAAGCCCCGGTGGAAGCAGCGGTGCGTGCTTCGTTTAGCCTGCCTGCACCCGTCGTTAACAAAGGGGACGGCGTTTTCGCCGTCAAAGTGCAGTTCCCGCTTTGAGTAATACTTAGAAAGTGTCATGCCTTCTCCTGATATCCTGTGATTATCCAATGATTAAGTGTTTTGTCAGGGCCCGAGCACGACAAGGTTGACATTGTGTGTTAAACACCAGCAGCGATCTTATTTAACTACGGCAATGGCGCGTGTAGGTTTCCGTTTGCCAGATCGTTCCATGCATGTTAATCACATTCTGCTTAATTCATCCGTCAGCGATTTCTAGATGTCGTCGTAGGCAGGTCAACCTGTTCTTTATGACAGACGTGAAGGTTCGTCAAGGTAGCTACAGCGCAGTGTAAACGACATATTGAGGAGGCGTACGATACGACATGGCGTTTCGGTGTTCTTCGGGACCTTTCCGTAATGGGTGTATGTGGCCACATGCTTAACACAATCGAAAGCTATCTCTCTCATCGCATGTTTCGTGTACAAGTGGGCAACAGTTTGTCTAGAAGGTTCAACCAAGAGACCGATGTGCCGCAGGGAAACGTGCTTAAGTGCACACTATTTGTCGTGAAAATGAATTCACTTCATACAGTCATTCTATGCATCATGTTTATTCTTTATATGTCGACTATGTGCAAATAGGCTTTAAATCATGCAATATTGCTTTCTGCGAATGCCAGTTCCAGCTTGGTTTGAACAAATTATCTGGATGGGCGGACGAAAACGTGTTTAAAGCGAATACGCAGGAAAGCTCTTGCATGCTCTTCTCCAAGAAGAGGCGCAACACCAATCCCTAGTATTTTTATCAATGGCGATGAGCTCACTGTCAGCATTGGACATACATTCTGAGATATTATCTTGGATTCAACACTAACGTTTATACCCCATGTCAAGTATCGCAGGACGAAGTGTATGGAAACCATGAACCTCCTAAAATCCTGTCGCACACCAGATGGGTTAGCGACAGAAAGTGCCTATTGGACCTGTACAAAAGCCTTATGCGTACATGTTTGGACTATGGTGCCGTGGTGCGCCACTCTGGCCGTTCCATACGCGTTGAAGATGCTGGATCCGATTCACCATTTGGCTATCCGCCTGGCCACAGGTGTGCTCAGGACAAGTCCTGTGCAACGCCTCTACGCGGAATCGAACGAGTGGTAACTAAACTGGCAGAGGTCATACTCTAGCTTTACATATTTTCTGAAGGTACGGGCAAACCCTGAACGTCCGTGTTACGCTACTAAACATTATATGACATGCACCACACTGCTTCGCAACTGACCCACATCAAAGGAGCCCTTCTCACTGCGTTTGAAGAAGCTCTATGATGGAATGGGTGACCCACTTTTAGAACTCCGTCTAAAGGCCCTGGCAAAGCTCTTACTGCCGTGGTAATCGAATCTTATTAAAGGCGACACGTCGTTTATTCATGTCACAAACCACACTCCAGAGGAGCAAATGCGAATGCATCTCCTAGAACTCCATTTAAAGTGCTGATGCCCGGAATTTTATACTCTCGCATCAAAGTCCCATGCCGGCGTGTCTTTTGCAGCAGTTGGTTCATCATTCTCAGAATCTGATGTGTTGCACCCAGAAATTAGTATCTTTTCCGCTGAGGCATACGCAATAATGTCGGCTGTTAGATGTATCGGGAAAACCAACCTACCCAGAGCCATCATATTCATTGACATAAGGTCCTTAGTGTCATTCCGCAAAATCAAAAATCCTGCACTGTAAGAGCTGAAACAAAGAGAAAACATCCACTTAATCGTAGCAATTGCTTATTTTCCCTTAATCAATTACTTTTCTCCACCTTGCGGGTTTGCAATATTCTATTACGTCGAATTTTTGCCTTTGCTTCCAGTTGTTGACAAATTCAGCTTCGCTCTATCATCTGCTAGCCGCCTAGTTAGATCAGATGGTAGAGCGGCTGCCCCGGAGAAATGGCGGTCCCGGTTTCGAGTCCCGGACCAGGATGAATTTTCCTTCAACTGGGATGCTTTTCTTTCGAGGAACCCGTACAGGTTTCCCTTGTAGCAACTGCTACGATTTGGTGGATGTCTCATTTTCCCTTAACTAATTACTCCTCTCCACCTTGTGGGTTTGCAGAGAGCTATTACGTCAGAAGCTACTACTGTACAATGCATGTGTCGCGTGCACCGGCAGTGTGGTTGTAGAACCGCATTTGAAGCAATCCAAGCTAAATTTAGCCTATCGGGCGGTTCTAATTTATAGAGGCGCAACTCGGCAATAGGTTTGTCGATTCGAGCGGGGAGTGGTCGCATTTTAGAGAGCTCACTCTGCCATATTAGCATAATCCATCAAACTCAAACCGCTGCTAATCAGGAGTTAAAAGGCCTCCAATTGCAGATATTTTGTGCTTGCTCCATTATGACACAGCTGCGTTCGACCCTATTGCCCAAACACCCACTGCAAAACAAATGGGCCCACTGCGTATAGGGTGCGAGCACGATTAAAAAATTAGATTGTAAGGGCCTTACTAGCTGCAGCGCAAGCATGTAAGCATTGTAATGCGCAAAAATGTTAGCTGTTTAGATGGTTACGTCATTTCTGTACCATATATAGCCCCATGCCCTCTCTGCAGCGCGTAGAAGACGTTTCACGCACCCCACTGTATCTGCTTCCCGGATACACGGCCTACCCTATTTACAAAGAACCTTTTCCCCCTCACTACAGGTGGAGAGGGAAGCCTCCTGGCTGCAGCTGGCTCACTGATTGGCCTAGGCACAGACCTCGCTGGAAGCGTGCGGGTACCAGCTGCCTACTGCGGGGTCTTCAGCCACAAGCCAACAGCCGGTGAAAACTCTACATCGAGCTTTCCGAATTTTTGAACTCAGTAATCAATTTTCCTCGGCCCACCATGATAGTAAATTGAATATGGTACCGTCCTCATGAGCGCAAAGTAGTATGTTAAATTCCATACCTCACCTGTGACATTTTGACGGGGTACGTCAAGAAACCCGGGAGTAGAGATTTCAGCAAACGTTTGTGTCACAAGAGAGTTTCAGTTAAAGTGACCCCGAATACGAATACGTCTTTCGTGAGTCAAGGGCTGATCATTACCGTCATAAGACACCATAGATCCCGCACTTCATTCGGCACCACCTCCCTCTCCATGGCCAATTAATCAATGTTTTCTGCTGCTCGCAATTCAGCCCCCAGCTTCCTCCAATCACGCTTTCACTGTCAGAGGGAACACATTAAGATTGCCAAAATAGGGTTTAATGGAGGTGATGATGGCGTTACCGTTGTTGTGCTTACCTCTGCCTCTTCTCACGCTAACCTTAGGAGTGGTGCCCAACACTGGCTTGCTGCCAGATCTTGGAGAAGGTCTGGGGCAGTTCAACTGCGTGGGCCCCTTGGCCAGGTTCGTGGAGGACTTGCCGCTGATGCTCAACGTACTGGCGGGAAGTGCGGCCAACGCGCTTAGACTAAATGAACAGGTGTGTACGATTCCATGGGGTGCTGTTGTAGAGCGAATCAACTAGCCACAATTATTGTGCACATAATGGACACAACGATGAGCAATGCGAAAAATACCCAGCGTCACGCAGTTGTCAGTGTGTTAAGGTATAAAAATACTTATTGCACTGTCTACAATACAATAAGCCTGCAACTCCAAAGCAATGATAGAACATCCAGTTGAGTGAAGAACAATATTATTGCTTGAATTCATTGTCATTGGTGGGATAAGGGCCGAATGCAAACGAGCTAAGGTTTTGGATAAAAAGAACGCTTACCGTATCAGTAACTCTTCAAAGCTATGATGAGCAAGAAAACAATGTAATTTGCTTTTTTTAAGCAAAGGAAGTTCATTAAATATATAGCCGTCTACTCAAAGCTTTATGAAAAGTGCTGACCGAGTGCAAACGTTTATTAAGAGGGGACAAAAAAAGGTAAGTTTGCATAATGAAAAAAAAACACTTATTTCGTGAATAACCCGCCAGAAGTGCATTATTCTAAATGTCGGGAAACGACTAAGATGTTAGCGTAGTTAGCTTTATTCCTCCCGGCACCAATTTTTTCTTTTAAGTCAACTTGCAGAAACAGCCTTCAAGATGCAGATCATAAGTCATGGTAAAAAAAGTTCAGCTCCACGATTTAAAGGAGAGGAGGACACGTAGGCTGAGAACTTGTTAAATCAATCGCAGTGCAATCCTATAGATTTCCTAATGACTACTGAAGAAATTGACGTACATAGCTTTTACATACGAATGATATATTGTGTTACTTAGTGTGCATAATAAATGATAGACCTCTGCACCAAATAAATGCGAACAATATTTTTTTCTCTTCAGGTAAATCTAAAGACGCTGAAGCTGTATTACATGGATACAGAAGGAAGCCTTTACATCAGCCGTGTGACCACTGAGGCTCGCCGAGCAGTTAGACGGGTCAGTGCTTTCATTTTCATAAAATCTCCACTATATCACTCTAAACATTTCATTACAAAAGAAATGGCAGGAGTGTACTGTTGATATGAGTATCTGTCGCGAGATAATGGGTTATAGACCACTGGCGGAGATCGACTGAACCACGCATAGTGTGGTTGGTGTCTTGTGATGTATGCCCACCACTACGTGTTTAGGTGCGTGCGTATGGTGTGCTTATCGTCGAGAGACTGCTTTTGCGTCGTAATATCCGCCCCCCATCTTCCTGATTCTTCGACAGATATTGAGACTACCAAGTGATCGTGATAAGTACTTACCTGTTCATGCGGAAAACTGAGAAACTGAAGTGGTACTGGATGAAATCGTGAAATATTCTGGTCCACTTAAAAAGTTCTCCGCATCTAAGGAACGGATTTAGAGGCAAACGACTACCTTAGGCACCGTCATTCATTGGCAAACAACACATGCAGGACACGCCCAGTTGGCGAGAACTCTACGAGGAGTATGAGGAATCTTAGCGCATCGCACTCTGCATTTGCTCAGTGAATCCGCGAATCTCGCTGACATGTGCAGCTCACTCGCCGGTGGAACGAAGTAAACTATTACGGTAGAGCTCATCTCAAGCTGAATATCTAGGTGAGTGTGTTTAGCATTGAAGCAACGTAGCGACACACCGAATTGCCACTACCGAAAAGCGCCATCTATGCGGGGTGTATGCAGCCAGGCTAACCTTCTCTCGAACTTCCCTATGGACACGCTGAAAGCGAAATTTAGCAGCTTCGCCGCGATGTCTGTCGGTGGCGTCTATGTAAATTTATGATCAGACAAGATTGTCTGTTTGTTTATGGTGTGGATTCGATTCGGTCTAGCACCGGATAAATTTTAAGGAAAGCTTTGTTTTGTTCTTGAAGAGTGGCACATAACCAATGCCCCATGTTGACGTCAATGACTCATTGATGAGTGGCACGTACCTAGTGTGACTTATTCAGCGCGACATGCGCAGTGACATACGTTGGTGTCAGATAAGTTCGTTGAAGAGTGGCACATAACCAGTGACCCAAATGTTGGCATCAATGACTCGTTGATGAGCGGCACATACCTAGTGTCACATCTCCAGTGCCACATGCGCAATGACATACGTTGGTGTCAGATAAGTTCGTTGAAAAGTGGCACATAACCAGTGACCCATATGTTGGCATCAATGACTCGTTGATGAGCGGCACATACCTAGTGTCACATATCTAGCGCCGCATGCGCAGTGACATACGTTGGTGTCAGATAAGTTCGTTGAAGAGTGGCACATAACCAGTGACCCAAATGTTGGCATCAATGACTCGTTGATGAGCGGCACATACCTAGTGTCACATATCTAGCGCCGCATGCGCAGTGACATACGTTGGTGTCAGATAAGTTCGTTGAAGAGTGGCACATAACCAGTGACCCATATGTTGGCATCAATGACTCGTTGATGAGCGGCACATACCTAGTGTCACATATCTAGCGCCGCATGCGCAGTGACATACGTTGGTGTCAGATAAGTTCGTTGAAGAGTGGCACATAACCAGTGACCCATATGTTGGCATCAATGACTCGTTGATGAGCGGCACATACCTAGTGTCACATATCTAGCGCCGCATGCGCAGTGACATACGTTGGTGTCAGATAAGTTCGTTGAAGAGTGGCACATAACCAGTGACCCATATGTTGGAATCAATGACTCGTTGATGAGCGGCACATACCTAGTGTCACATATCTAGCGCCGCATGCGCAGTGACATACGTTGGTGTCAGATAAGTTCGTTGAAGAGTGGCACATAACCAGTGACCCATATGTTGGCATCAATGACTCGTTGATGAGCGGCACATACCTAGTGTCACATATCCAGCGCCGCATGCGCAGTGACATACGTTGGTGTCAGATAAGTTCGTTGAAGAGTGGCACATAACCAGTGACCCACATGTTGGCATCAATGACTCGTTGATGAGCGGCACATACCTAGTGTCACATATCTAGCACCGCATGCGCAGTGACATACGTTGGTGTCAGATAAGTTCGTTGAAGAGTGGCACATAACCAGTGACCCAAATGTTGGCATCAATGACTCGTTGATGAGCGGCACATACCTAGTGTCACATATCTAGCGCCGCATGCGCAGTGACGTACGTTGGTGTCAGATAAGTTCGTTGAAGAGTGGCACATAACCAGTGACCCATATGTTGGCATCAATGACTCGTTGATGAGCGGCACATACCTAGTGTCACATATCTAGCACCGCATGCGCAGTGACATACGTTGGTGTCAGATAAGTTCGTTGAAGAGTGGCACATAACCAGTGACCCAAATGTTGGCATCAATGACTCGTTGATGAGCGGCACATACCTAGTGTCACATATCTAGCGCCGCATGCGCAGTGACATACGTTGGTGTCAGATAAGTTCGTTGAAGAGTGGCACATAACCAGTGACCCAAATGTTGGCATCAATGACTCGTTGATGAGCGGCACATACCTAGTGTCACATATCTAGCGCCGCATGCGCAGTGACATACGTTGGTGTCAGATAAGTTCGTTGAAGAGTGGCACATAACCAATGACCCATATGTTGGCATCAATGACTCGTTGATGAGCGGCACATACCTAGTGTCACATATCTAGCGCCGCATGCGCAGTGACATACGTTGGTGTCAGATAAGTTCGTTGAAGAGTGGCACATAACCAGTGACCCATATGTTGGCATCAATGACTCGTTGATGAGCGGCACATACCTAGTGTCACATATCTAGCGCCGCATGCGCAGTGACATACGTTGGTGTCAGATAAGTTCGTTGAAGAGTGGCACATAACCAGTGACCCAAATGTTGGCATCAATGACTCGTTGATGAGCGGCACATACCTAGTGTCACATATCTAGCGCCGCATGCGCAGTGACATACGTTGGTGTCAGATAAGTTCGTTGAAGAGTGGCACATAACCAGTGACCCATATGTTGGCATCAATGACAAGTTGATGAGCGGCACATACCTAGTGTCACATATCTAGCGCCGCATGCGCAGTGACATACGTTGGTGTCAGATAAGTTCGTTGAAGAGTGGCACATAACCAGTGACCCAAATGTTGGCATCAATGACTCGTTGATGAGCGGCACATACCTAGTGTCACATATCTAGCGCCGCATGCGCAGTGACATACGTTGGTGTCAGATAAGTTCGTTGAAGAGTGGCACATAACCAGTGACCCATATGTTGGCATCAATGACTCGTTGATGAGCGGCACATACCTAGTGTCACATATCCAGCGCCGCATGCGCAGTGACATACGTTGGTGTCAGATAAGTTCGTTGAAGAGTGGCACATAACCAGTGACCCAAATGTTGGCATCAATGACTCGTTGATGAGCGGCACATACCTAGTGTCACATATCTAGCGCCGCATGCGCAGTGACATACGTTGGTGTCAGATAAGTTCGTTGAAGAGTGGCACATAACCAGTGACCCATATGTTGGCATCAATGACTCGTTGATGAGCGGCACATACCTAGTGTCACATATCTAGCGCCGCATGCGCAGTGACATACGTTGGTGTCAGATAAGTTCGTTGAAGAGTGGCACATAACCAGTGACCCAACTGTTGGCATCAATGACTCGTTGATGAGCGGCACATACCTAGTGTCACATATCTAGCGCCGCATGCGCAGTGACATACGTTGGTGTCAGATAAGTTCGTTGAAGAGTGGCACATAACCAGTGACCCATATGTTGGCATCAATGACTCGTTGATGAGCGGCACATACCTAGTGGCACATATCTAGCACCGCATGCGCAGTGACATACGTTGGTGTCAGATAAGTTCGTTGAAGAGTGGCACATAACCAGTGACCCAAATGTTGGCATCAATGACTCGTTGATGAGCGGCACATACCTAGTGTCACATATATAGCACCGCATGCGCAGTGACATACGTTGGTGTCAGATAAGTTCGTTGAAGAGTGGCACATAACCAGTGACCCATATGTTGGCATCAATGACTCGTTGATGAGCGGCACATACCTAGTGTCACATATCTAGCGCCGCATGCGCAGTGACATACGTTGGTGTCAGATAAGTTCGTTGAAGAGTGGCACATAACCAGTGACCCAACTGTTGGCATCAATGACTCGTTGATGAGCGGCACATACCTAGTGTCACATATCTAGCACCGCATGCGCATTGACATACGTTGGTGTCAGATAAGTTCGTTGAAGAGTGGCACATAACCAGTGACCCAAATGTTGGCATCAATGACTCGTTGATGAGCGGCACATACCTAGTGTCACATATCTAGCGCCGCATGCGCAGTGACATACGTTGGTGTCAGATAAGTTCGTTGAAGAGTGGCACATAACCAGTGACCCAAATGTTGGCATCAATGACTCGTTGATGAGCGGCACATACCTAGTGTCACATATCTAGCGCCGCATGCGCAGTGACATACGTTGGTGTCAGATAAGTTCGTTGAAGAGTGGCACATAACCAGTGACCCAAATGTTGGCATCAATGACTCGTTGATGAGCGGCACATACCTAGTGTCACATATCTAGCGCCGCATGCGCAGTGACATACGTTGGTGTCAGATAAGTTCGTTGAAGAGTGGCACATAACCAGTGACCCATATGTTGGCATCAATGACTCGTTGATGAGCGGCACATACCTAGTGTCACATATCTAGCGCCGCATGCGCAGTGACATACGTTGGTGTCAGATAAGTTCGTTGAAGAGTGGCACATAACCAGTGACCCATATGTTGGCATCAATGACTCGTTGATGAGCGGCACATACCTAGTGTCACATATCTAGCACCGCATGCGCAGTGACATACGTTGGTGTCAGATAAGTTCGTTGAAGAGTGGCACATAACCAGTGACCAAAATGTTGGCATCAATGACTCGTTGATGAGCGGCACATACCTAGTGTCACATATCTAGCACCGCATGCGCAGTGACATACGTTGGTGTCAGATAAGTTCGTTGAAGAGTGGCACATAACCAGTGACCCAAATGTTGGCATCAATGACTCGTTGATGAGCGGCACATACCTAGTGTCACATATCTAGCACCGCATGCGCAGTGACATACGTTGGTGTCAGATAAGTTCGTTGAAGAGTGGCACATAACCAGTGACCCATATGTTGGCATCAATGACTCGTTGATGAGCGGCACATACCTAGTGTCACATATCCAGCGCCGCATGCGCAGTGACATACGTTGGTGTCAGATAAGTTCGTTGAAGAGTGGCACATAACCAGTGACCCATATGTTGGCATCAATGACTCGTTGATGAGCGGCACATACCTAGTGTCACATATCCAGCGCCGCATGCGCAGTGACATACGTTGGTGTCAGATAAGTTCGTTGAAGAGTGGCACATAACCAGTGACCCATATGTTGGCATCAATGACTCGTTGATGAGCGGCACATACCTAGTGTCACATATCTAGCGCCGCATGCGCAGTGACATACGTTGGTGTCAGATAAGTTCGTTGAAGAGTGGCACATAACCAGTGACCCATATGTTGGCATCAATGACTCGTTGATGAGCGGCACATACCTAGTGTCACATATCCAGCGCCGCATGCGCAGTGACATACGTTGGTGTCAGATAAGTTCGTTGAAGAGTGGCACATAACCAGTGACCCAAATGTTGGCAGCAATGACTCGTTGATGAGCGGCACATACCTAGTGTCACATATCTAGCGCCGCATGCGCAGTGACATACGTTGGTGTCAGATAAGTTCGTTGAAGAGTGGCACATAACCAGTGACCCATATGTTGGCATCAATGACTCGTTGATGAGCGGCACATACCTAGTGTCACATATCTAGCGCCGCATGCGCAGTGACATACGTTGGTGTCAGATAAGTTCGTTGAAGAGTGGCACATAACCAGTGACCCATATGTTGGCATCAATGACTCGTTGATGAGCGGCACATACCTAGTGTCACATATCCAGCGCCGCATGCGCAGTGACATACGTTGGTGTCAGATAAGTTCGTTGAAGAGTGGCACATAACCAGTGACCCAAATGTTGGCATCAATGACTCGTTGATGAGCGGCACATACCTAGTGTCACATATCTAGCGCCGCATGCGCAGTGACATACGTTGGTGTCAGATAAGTTCGTTGAAGAGTGGCACATAACCAGTGACCCATATGTTGGCATCAATGACTCGTTGATGAGCGGCACATACCTAGTGTCACATATCTAGCGCCGCATGCGCAGTGACATACGTTGGTGTCAGATAAGTTCGTTGAAGAGTGGCACATAACCAGTGACCCAACTGTTGGCATCAATGACTCGTTGATGAGCGGCACATACCTAGTGTCACATATCTAGCGCCGCATGCGCAGTGACATACGTTGGTGTCAGATAAGTTCGTTGAAGAGTGGCACATAACCAGTGACCCATATGTTGGCATCAATGACTCGTTGATGAGCGGCACATACCTAGTGGCACATATCTAGCACCGCATGCGCAGTGACATACGTTGGTGTCAGATAAGTTCGTTGAAGAGTGGCACATAACCAGTGACCCAAATGTTGGCATCAATGACTCGTTGATGAGCGGCACATACCTAGTGTCACATATATAGCACCGCATGCGCAGTGACATACGTTGGTGTCAGATAAGTTCGTTGAAGAGTGGCACATAACCAGTGACCCATATGTTGGCATCAATGACTCGTTGATGAGCGGCACATACCTAGTGTCACATATCTAGCGCCGCATGCGCAGTGACATACGTTGGTGTCAGATAAGTTCGTTGAAGAGTGGCACATAACCAGTGACCCAACTGTTGGCATCAATGACTCGTTGATGAGCGGCACATACCTAGTGTCACATATCTAGCACCGCATGCGCATTGACATACGTTGGTGTCAGATAAGTTCGTTGAAGAGTGGCACATAACCAGTGACCCAAATGTTGGCATCAATGACTCGTTGATGAGCGGCACATACCTAGTGTCACATATCTAGCGCCGCATGCGCAGTGACATACGTTGGTGTCAGATAAGTTCGTTGAAGAGTGGCACATAACCAGTGACCCAAATGTTGGCATCAATGACTCGTTGATGAGCGGCACATACCTAGTGTCACATATCTAGCGCCGCATGCGCAGTGACATACGTTGGTGTCAGATAAGTTCGTTGAAGAGTGGCACATAACCAGTGACCCAAATGTTGGCATCAATGACTCGTTGATGAGCGGCACATACCTAGTGTCACATATCTAGCGCCGCATGCGCAGTGACATACGTTGGTGTCAGATAAGTTCGTTGAAGAGTGGCACATAACCAGTGACCCATATGTTGGCATCAATGACTCGTTGATGAGCGGCACATACCTAGTGTCACATATCTAGCGCCGCATGCGCAGTGACATACGTTGGTGTCAGATAAGTTCGTTGAAGAGTGGCACATAACCAGTGACCCATATGTTGGCATCAATGACTCGTTGATGAGCGGCACATACCTAGTGTCACATATCTAGCACCGCATGCGCAGTGACATACGTTGGTGTCAGATAAGTTCGTTGAAGAGTGGCACATAACCAGTGACCAAAATGTTGGCATCAATGACTCGTTGATGAGCGGCACATACCTAGTGTCACATATCTAGCACCGCATGCGCAGTGACATACGTTGGTGTCAGATAAGTTCGTTGAAGAGTGGCACATAACCAGTGACCCAAATGTTGGCATCAATGACTCGTTGATGAGCGGCACATACCTAGTGTCACATATCTAGCACCGCATGCGCAGTGACATACGTTGGTGTCAGATAAGTTCGTTGAAGAGTGGCACATAACCAGTGACCCATATGTTGGCATCAATGACTCGTTGATGAGCGGCACATACCTAGTGTCACATATCCAGCGCCGCATGCGCAGTGACATACGTTGGTGTCAGATAAGTTCGTTGAAGAGTGGCACATAACCAGTGACCCATATGTTGGCATCAATGACTCGTTGATGAGCGGCACATACCTAGTGTCACATATCCAGCGCCGCATGCGCAGTGACATACGTTGGTGTCAGATAAGTTCGTTGAAGAGTGGCACATAACCAGTGACCCATATGTTGGCATCAATGACTCGTTGATGAGCGGCACATACCTAGTGTCACATATCTAGCGCCGCATGCGCAGTGACATACGTTGGTGTCAGATAAGTTCGTTGAAGAGTGGCACATAACCAGTGACCCATATGTTGGCATCAATGACTCGTTGATGAGCGGCACATACCTAGTGTCACATATCCAGCGCCGCATGCGCAGTGACATACGTTGGTGTCAGATAAGTTCGTTGAAGAGTGGCACATAACCAGTGACCCAAATGTTGGCAGCAATGACTCGTTGATGAGCGGCACATACCTAGTGTCACATATCTAGCGCCGCATGCGCAGTGACATACGTTGGTGTCAGATAAGTTCGTTGAAGAGTGGCACATAACCAGTGACCCATATGTTGGCATCAATGACTCGTTGATGAGCGGCACATACCTAGTGTCACATATCCAGCGCCGCATGCGCAGTGACATACGTTGGTGTCAGATAAGTTCGTTGAAGAGTGGCACATAACCAGTGACCCATATGTTGGCATCAATGACTCGTTGATGAGCGGCACATACCTAGTGTCACATATCTAGCGCCGCATGCGCAGTGACATACGTTGGTGTCAGATAAGTTCGTTGAAGAGTGGCACATAACCAGTGACCCATATGTTGGCATCAATGACTCGTTGATGAGCGGCACATACCTAGTGTCACATATCTAGTGCCGCATGCGCAGTGACATACGTTGGTGTCAGATAAGTTCGTTGAACAGTGGCACATAACCAGTGACCCAAATGTTGGCATCAATGACTCGTTGATGAGCGGCACATACCTAGTGTCACATATCTAGCGCCGCATGCGCAGTGACATACGTTGGTGTCAGATAAGTTCGTTGAAGAGTGGCACATAACCAGTGACCCAAATGTTGGCATCAATGACTCGTTGATGAGCGGCACATACCTAGTGTCACATCTGCAGTGCCACATGCGCAATGACATACGTTGGTGTCAGATAAGTTCGTTGAAATGTGGCACATAACCAGTGACCCATAAGTTGGCATCAATGACTCGTTGATGAGCGGCACATATGTATATGTCACATCTCCAGTGCCACATGAGCAATGACCTACATTGGTGTCAGATAAGTTCGTTGAAAAGTGGCACATAACCAGTAACCCATATGTTGGCATCAATGACTCGTTGATGAGCGGCACATACCCAGTGTCACATATCTAGCGCCGCATGCGCAGTGACACACGTTGGTGTGAGATAAGTTCGTTGAAGAGTGGCACGTAACCAGTGACCAATATGTTGGCATCAATGACTCGTTGATGAGCGGCACATACCTAGTGTCACATCTCCAGTGCCGCATGACCATTGACATACGTTGGTGTCAGATAGGTTCGTTGAAGAGTGGCACATACCGAGTGACCCACGTTGACGTCAATGACTCATTTATGAGCGGCACATACCTGGTGTCACAATATCCAGCCACATGCCCACAGACATATGTCCGTGTCAGATAGGTTCGTTGCAGGCACATTCCTAGTGATCTCATCCATTTTCCTCCACTTTATAACCCCCCGCAGGGGCGTCTGCGTCAGCAGGCGTTTGGTGCGTTGCGTCACCACGGACCCGAGCACACGAGGGTTGGCCCCTCCCGCGTGTAGCCGTGCGCGGCTTAGCCGTGTCTGGGGAAAAGGGGATCCTGGGGGTTGAGCCGATGCTGGGTGTTTGGACCTTTAAGGCCCCCCGGCGGAGGCAACACACCTCTTCGGCCTCGGCTTCACATAGACGGCACCTCCAGGCTGACCCACCTGGGGGAAATCGGCAGTCGCCTTTTCCTGTCTCTCCCTCCTTCAATCTTCGTCTTTATCTCTCACTTTTTGACCTTTCCTGTCTCCTTTTCTCTTCTGTTTACTTCCTTTCTCCTGGTGGCGAGGGTTAACCCTGTGTGGCTATCCAACCTTGGGTACACCATATTCGGTTATAGTGACGGCGTACGACTGGCATCGTGCAGTCTTGTATGCAAGCTCTGCCGCGTCCCCTCGTTGGGCTCCGTGGTGGGTGGTCGGCGCTGTTGCCGAATGTATATATTTCTTCATGGAAACTTCTTTCCCTTCCCTTGTTGATCGCCCTCAGAAACGAGGGCGCACCGAAGATGTCTTCAAGTTTTTTGGACACCAAACCCAGAATTTTCCCCGCTTCCACGTTGTTCATTCTGAAAAGCCAAACAAAACCGTGCGAAACATTTCACCATTCCTTGTTTCAAAGTCCCTGACTGATGTTTTTGGTCCAGGTTATAAGGTGTCGAGGATGACAAGCGGCGATCTCCTCTTGGAGCTCCGCGATTTAAAACAATATGAGAAACTACCGCAACTAGTGTCATTTGGGGAGACTCCCATAACAGTAACCCCGCACCGTACCATGAACACCACCCGTGGTGTTGTGTCAGATGATGATTTGATTGACCTGACTGAGGCGGAGCTCCTGGAGGGCTTCAGCGAGCAAAATGTGATCAACGTCAGAAGAATTAAGATGAGACGGGACGGTAAAGAGATTCAGACGAAGCACCTTATAATTACTTTTGGATCAAGTATCTTGCCCGAGTCAATCGAGGCCGGGTACATCAAGCTCCATGTTAGGCCGTACGTGCCAAACCCACTCCGTTGTTTCAAATGCCAGCGCTTCGGCCACAGCTCGCAGAGCTGCCGAGGCCGCCAGACTTGTGCTAAATGTAGTGCCCAAGAACACACCTCTGAAGCTTGTGAGAACGCTTTCCACTGTGTAAACTGTGACGGGGATCACGCCGCGTACTCGCGGTCGTGCCCCTCATGGAAGAAGGAAAAAGAAATTGTAACGATCAAAGTAAAAGAGAATATATCCTTCAGAGGCACGCAGGCGGGTTTCATACCTGCCCAAGAAAAGTTTTGCCGATGTGACGCGTCAGGGGGCAGCGACACAACGGCCACCGGCGGCTGTCCGACCCACAACCAGCGAGTCGGCAGTCACGCCATCTGCCCCCGCGGCGGTTGCAGCTAGCCCTGCTCCGTCAACCCACCAGACGGGGCCACCGACCACGAAGGTGGGTGCAGCTGAGGCTGCCCCAATCTCCGCGGCCCCTTCCAGCGCTGGCAACGGCCGGCGCAGCCAAATCCCCCACGGAGCCCCATCGACCTCCGGTCTGGTGGGTGCACGGGTCTTGCCCTCCAAGGCAGGGCCCTCGCTGGTAAATTCTCGCTCGCAAGAGCACGTGTCCGGCGCCTCACAAGAGGCAATGGACACTACAACTATCCTCAAGGCGCACCGAGCGCCTAAGGAGCGGCGAGGCTCCCTCGAACGCTCCAGAAAGAGTAGAACGCGCGTTACAGGGCCTCGAAAGAGCTCTGTAACTTAAGGCATCACCTCCGTTTCCATACACACAGCACTTATTTACCTTCAAAATGGCGATACAAATTATTCAATGGAACGTAAGAGGTCTTTTTAGGAACCTTGATGACGTGCAAGAGCTTATACAAAAACACAATCCAAAAGTGCTGTGTCTACAGGAAACACATTTAAACCCACAACACACAAACTTTCTCCGACAGTTTGTCAAGTTCCGCAAAGATCGCGATGATGCTGTCGTATCATCAGGCGGTGTTGCCATTTGTATACATAAAAGTATTTCCTGTAAGCGTTTACAGCTACAAACCCCCCTTGAGGCAGTGGCGGTTCGAGCTGTTTTCCTAAACAAACTCGTCACCATTAGCTGTCTTTACGTGCCCCCACACTACAAGTTAACAAAACATGAATTCCAATCCTTTATAGATCAATTGCCAGAACCTTATGTTCTTCTTGGCGATTTCAATGCGCACAGCTCCCTGTGGGGCGACACTCGTACAGACGCGCGAGGTCGTCTTGTTGAACAGTTCCTTTTTTCTTCAGGTGCGTGCTTGCTCAATAAGAAGGAACCCACGTATTACTCCCTAGCAAACAGAACCTTTTCTTCAATAGATCTTACCATAGTTTCCCCGTCCATACTGCCCGAACTCGAATGGGAAGTTACGAACAATCCTTACGGGAGCGACCACTTCCCTATACTGATAAGAACATCTAAAGAAAACGAATACCCTCCGCAAGCTCCTAGGTGGAAGGTAGACACAGCTGACTGGGAGAAATTTCGAACTCTCACTAACATCTCATGGGCCGACATGTCTTCTCTAGAAATTGATGCTGCTGTGGAGTATCTTACATTATTCATAATAGATGCCGCATCAAAATGCATATCCGAAGCGAGTGGTCTGGCATGCAAACGACGTGTACCGTGGTGGAACAGCGAATGTAGGATCGCCCGTAAGAATCAGAACAAGGCGTGGGGGTTGCTACGCGCTTGTCCCACTGCAGAGAATCTTATGAACTTTAAGAAAACTAAATCACAAGGCAGGCGAACCCGCCGACAGGCCAGAAGAGAAAGCTGGCACAAGTTCTTATCGAGTATTAACTCGTTTAGGGATGAGGCCAAAGCCTGGAACAGAGTTAATAGGATTAGAGGGCGGGAAACACATTCACTTCCCCTGGTAAACACACAGGGCGATACACTGCAAGACCAGGCAGACTCACTTGGGGAATATTTTGAGAGCGTTTCAAGTCAAACAAATTATACACAATCCTTCCTCAAATACAAACAAACAGAAGAACGTAAGCCATTAACAAGAAAAGGTCGAGAGAATGAGCCTTACAACCGCCCTTTTTGTATTGCCGAATTGAGAGCTGCCTTGAGTGCATGCAACAGCTCCGCACCAGGATCTGATAGAATCATGTATGAAATGCTCAAACACTTACACAATGACACGCAGGTTACACTACTCACGCTTTTCAACACCATTTGGGATGCAGGGTACCTTCCAGCTGCATGGAAGGAAGCCATTGTTATCCCTGTTTTGAAACAAGGCAAGGACCCTTCCTCAGTGTCAAGTTACCGCCCGATAGCCCTCACAAGTTGCATTTGTAAGGTGTTCGAAAAAATGATAAATCGGCGACTCATCTTTTTCCTTGAACAGAGCAAAATTCTTGATCCTTATCAGTGCGGCTTCCGAGAAGGACGCTCCACAACTGACCACCTTGTACGTGTAGAGGCAAATATCCGGGACGCATTTGTACACAAACAATTCTTCTTATCCATATTCCTCGATATGGAGAAGGCGTACGATACGACGTGGCGTTACGGAATCTTAAGAGACTTGTCAGAAATGGGCATCCACGGTAATATGCATAATATAATAGAAAGCTATCTGTGAAATCGTACCTTCCGGGTAAAAGTCGGCAACGCACTCTCACGCCCTTTTACGCAAGAAACGGGTGTACCCCAAGGAGGCGTGCTGAGCTGCACGCTCTTTATCGTGAAGATGAACACGCTTCGTGCTTCATTACCACCCGCCATCTTTTACTCTGTCTACGTGGACGACATTCAAATAGCTTTCAAATCGTGTAACCTCGCAGTCTGCGAGAGACAGGTACAGCATGGCCTGAACAAAGTCTCAGTGTGGGCAGACAAGAATGGATTTAAGATCAATCCTAACAAAAGCTCTTGCGTTCTTTTTACAAGAAAGAGAGGCCTGGTTCCGGATCCTTCCTTAGAACTGTGTGGACAACGAATACCTATTAGCAAAGAGCACAAATTCCTAGGTGTCATACTTGACTACAGACTCACTTTCGTCCCCCACATTAAATATCTTAAAGAAAAATGTCTGAAAACAATGAACATAATCAAACTCCTATCCCAGACTACGTGGGGTAGTGACAGAAAGTGTTTGATGAATATCTATAGGAGCCTCATTCGATCGCGACTAGACTATGGTGCCGTGATCTATCACTCTGCCGCCCCGAGCGCACTAAGGATGCTAGACCCAGTCCACCATCTAGGAATCCGATTGGCCACTGGCGCTTTCAGAACGAGTCCCATACAAAGTCTATATGTAGAATCACATGAATGGTCTCTCCACCTACAGAGATCATACATCAGCCATACATATTTTCTGAAAGTCCACTCAAACCCCCAACATCCCTGTTTTAATACCATCAATGACATGACATGTGCTACACTCTTTCGCAATCGTCCGTCCGTAAGACAGCCTTTCTCGCTGCGTGTGAGGGAGCTTAGCGAAGAAATGCACGTTCCACTCCTCGAGCTTCGCCTAATGCATCCAGCCAAGCTGCTACCTCCTTGGGAGTGGCAGCTCATACAATGTGATATATCTTTCGTGGAAGTCACAAAGCATGCTCCAGAGATTGAAATCAAGATGCATTTCCGGTAACTCCAACACAAATACTCCTGCACGGAGTTCTACACTGACGCATCGAAGTCACGCGACGGGGTGTCCTATGCAGCCGTCGGTCCATCCTTCTCGGAATCCGACGTACTGCACCCGGAAACTAGTATCTTTACGGCTGAGGCCTACGCACTGCTGTCGGCCGTAAAGCATATAAATAAATCAAAACTCCAGAAATCAGTTATATATACGGACTCCCTCAGTGTTGTGAAGGCCTTGATGTCTTTCTGCAATCACAAAAATCCAGTATTTAATGAACTCTACTCCGCACTGTGCAAATCATATATGTCTAACCAACATGTGATCATATGCTGGGTGCCTGGACATAGGGGCATCGAGGGAAACGTTCTAGCTGACCAGATGGCCTCATCAATCTCATTGCATGCAGATAATCCTACTGCTTCGGTCCCTGTCACAGACCTGAAGCCTTTCTTAAGAAGGAAACTACGAAGCCACTGGCAACGCATGTGGGACGAAGAAATAAATAATAAACTGCATGTAATAAAGCCACAATTAGGTTTCTGGCCTCCTGTAACAAAATCCCGCCGGACAGATGTCCTATTCTGTCGTTTAAGAATAGGACACACTTTTGGCACACATAACTTTTTACTCACGGGAAACGAGCCTCCAACCTGCGGTAGATGCGGTGAGAGGCTGACCGTCCTCCACGTCCTCCTGGAGTGTCGGGAAGCCGAACATGAAAGAAAGAAGCATTTTCCCTTAGCATACCGGCAGCGCATCCCCCTTCATCCTGTTATGTTACTCGGCCCAGAACCTTTATTTGACACGAACGCAGTTCTAAGTTTTCTGAAAGATGTTGTCTTGCATGTTTTTAGCCCTACATGTTCGTAGCGGGTCCTCTCTCAGAGGATGCCGCTGCGATAGCTCTTTAGTATAGCACATGCCTCTAGGCCCTTGTGTTTCAAGGGCTCTGGCGAGGCAGCAGTGCTCCAAGTAATTTTACCATTCTATATATTTTTATTTTGCATCATTCAACGATAGATTTTAATGTTCACAGTATTCGTCATTAGTCATCGCCATAATTTTATAGTACATAGATTTTACGCACTTTACAGCGACTATTTTTAGGCCACTTTACAGCCAAGTCACATCTCCATAATACATCGTCAACATCACCACTTGTCATGGCGCTCTTTGGCCAAACCTGGCCCTTGCGCCACAAAACAACACACATCATCATCATCATCCACTTTATAACCAGTGCCACATGACCAAGCACATACGTCGGTGTCACGTTGAAGAGTGGCACATAACCAGTGACTTGTTGGAGTCAGTTACTCAGAGATAAATCACATATGCAGTGCCACATGCTGAGTGACATACGTTAGTGCAAGATGGGTTCGTTGAGAGAGAGAGAGAGGAATATGGGAAGACAAGGATGTTAACCACTCAAGGGTCTGGTTGGCTTCCCTACGCTGTGGAAGGGAGAAGGGGAAGAGGGAGAAGGGAGAGAGAAGGTGTAGAGACGTGTACGGACAGTACTTGTGTTAAAGCCACTCGCGCAAATCACGCAAATCAGACGTTCTCAGACAGCATAAAAGTGCCTTCACTGCCTTCTGTGCCGATGATCGATGGGAATGGTGCTCTAGCATTGTCTGTTCACTCAGAGGACGATCATCTAATTTCCTCAATGTGTTGGACAAAGATTGTCTTTGTGCTTGAAATTGAGGACAATGGCACAATAAGTGGTCAGTCTTCTCCACGTATCCGCAAACATCACATGCAGGACTATCAGCCATTCCAATTAGTACTGAGTAGGCATTCGTGAAAGCAACTCCAAGCCACTACCGACACAGGAGAGACGCTTCACATCGGTGGAGACCGGCCGGAGTTCTGAGTTGCAGTGACGGGAGTGGTTGATGCGCCACTGGAACTGGTTGATGTAGTTGATCCGTCAGTACAAACGTGTGTGCATTGCTTATTTCACGTACAAGAGAAGTAAAGTTAGTTGCTTGAGTGCTGATGACAGCAAGTCCGACCTTCTCTTAAGTCATGGGATTGCAAGGTTTACTTGAGTACGGCGCACACACCATGGAGGTATGGCAGATCTTGCTGCTGGTGCGTACCTGACCTGAGAGAGGCACGGTGCGCGAAGACAGTCGCACTGAATGTCATGTGGGATCTATCTACCGGGAGACTTGCAAGGTGGTGAGTAGGGGTCCGGGTGAAGTGCCTCATGTGCACACCCATAGTTTGTTGTGTTCCAAGAGCGGAATCTTGAGCGACTGCAATAACTTCAGTCGTTGACGCACTCTGTGGTAGATGGTAGACCGAGGCATATCTTTAGGGCTTGGTCTTGGGTGCTTTGGATTACATTCAGGTTAGTTCTTCAGGTATTGAACATGTCCGCTAGGCTGTACCACAAGAATACAATAAAGAGGACTCTGTACAGCTGCAGCATAGATTCTCACATAATTCACACGAAGGGTCCAGGAGAGATTTCTGTCAATGACCGCCCCCAAGAAACTGCGACTTGTGCTGTAGAGATCAGCTGTCAGTCGACGGATATCGCGTACGGAGACATTGATTTCCTGGTAAACGCCACCGCTGCACACTTTTCGCACGATATATGAAGTCCTTGTTCTCGAAGGTAGGATTATGTTAAAGTCGCGACTTTATGAAGCGGCGCGCTAAGCTGCAGTCGCGTCACACCCGACGTCCAGTGCAGTTAAGTGCAGTTAGGGCACTTACGAACATCTGTGCTGCAGGCGTCTTCTGAATGCGACCAAGAGCATCGCGGGCACACGACGTTGTTCACGCAGACACCCTTTACGTAGCCATTCTAACAACACTTGAAACACTGGAGGGGCTTCAGTACGAATGGTCGTACTGGATGGCGGACATTTCCAAACTTGACGGGGGAAGGTAGGCTGTCTCCTTCAAGCAAAATCTTCGCACAGTGTGTTTCTCAGTCTGAAAATCCTTGTTATGAAAATGCCTTCTGTCGTTCGTTTGATCGGTATTGGCAATCATTCGGGATGGCAACGTCGACGTCACAAATGACGGCCGCAGTGCTATCGCCGCCTGTAGGGATCAAAGATCGCACCTTCCCATTGTCGATCTCAGTTACATTACGGGGGCCTTCAAGGGCTCTGCAATGTAGCACATCAACTGCCAGAACATTTTTTTCCCGAGTTTGTTCGCACGTCTTTAATCTCATTCGGTGTGATTCTCGAGTAACGTAGAGAGGTCCTGCCTGCTGAGGAACCGCAATTTGGTCGCCGGGTCCACGGGCATAAAGAGCACAGTGTGCGGCCAGCGCAGCGGTGCACTCTTCACGGTAGAAGCACTTGGCGACGAAGATGCCTGCAGTAGTCTTCTTTTTGCTGATCTACTCATCACGACCTTAAAGTCATCGTCCAATGAGTCGAAGCTGTCCGATCATAACTCAGTGGCCTCGCTGTCTTTATCGCTTGACGCACTTCCACGTTTCCTGGGCGCTATCCGACCTGACGGCTGCGCATCAGGAAAGTCCTCGGAGATATCTTCATCCATTGCCTCAAAGAGGGAGCGGCAGCTCCCCGAAATGCAGGGAAATAAAGAGAAAAAGCGGAGACAAAAATACAAGCGTTCTATCAAAGAATAACTTCGTCTTCTCTCTAGGTTCGTTGAAAAGTTGCATATAACCAGTGACCTAGTTGGTGGGCAAATGATTATAGGCACTGAGACAAAGCTACTGAAAAGATCCTGAAGTGCGCTGGTACTACTAGTGTCAACATACGGCCTAGCGGAGAAGCTTTTGCACGTACCCTTGCAGACGCTACCAACGCAATAACGGTTGAGACAGGGTATTCCAGTTCCTCTTCCGCAAAAACGAAAACAACTAGCGCCATCCTTCAACGTTGCGCGACAACTACCCTCTTTTACAGCAATCTTGATGGTCTCGACATGTTCTTAAACATTTCAATGCAAGTGCGTTAAGGAGCCCGTGTCGCAGAAAATCCGGCGTCTTTTCGGGAAGGATTTCGAACCACCCATACCCAGGCCTTCCATGTGACGCAAGGAATTTACTGAAATAATTGAATTTTTCAAGTCAAATACGTGGAAAAATCGTAAATTATTACTTACACACAGCCTGCAGACATGATCGCTCTCGGGTTGTAATTTGCCCACATGACAAAAATAGTTCCGTTACGCGAAAACTCAAAGAAACCCTTTTTACAGCGTTTCTACCATTCAAAGACTAGCCACGGCGTCCGCCATTTGCGTGCGCCGGCGCGCGGGTGTCCTGGGGACCACGGAGCGGTGCGCCCGCTTCCTTGCAATACCTCCAGCTGGCGCTCGCGTCCGTTGCGTCGCGGCCCACGCAAGTGGCCACGTTTCTACCACAAAGCCCGCCTTCGTCCATAGCGTTCGCGGCCAGCGTTTCCCTGTAAGCATTACGGTTGCATACGCTCCAGTTGCCGGGAAGCATGAGAAGTACTCGGGGATTTTTGAATGCTATCGTGTTCCACTCTTAAAGGCGAAGCTTAAGCGTCCTCCAAGTTTTGCTCTCTACGCGTTCTATTTTTTCGGCTACCGCGCAGAGCGACGGCGCAACCGCTGGCAACCTCTCTGCGTCATGCGTGGCTTCGTGCGATTACTCCGGAAGCTGGGGCATTTTTGCGATTAAATTGTATTTAAACGCTCACCGCACGTAGGACAGGATGTGCGTGAGGCTAGAAGTGCCTCCCCGTTCCACTGATGCGCAGGTAGGACAGTGACTCTTGTATTCTTCTAATAACTTTTCATGTTGGTGCCATTGATGAGGTGACAGCTGCCTCTGTGATGTGAGCAATTTTCCGCCGCGGCTCCCAACGCGCGTGAAAAGAAGGGAAGACAAGATGGTCTCGCACCGGATGACGTCGATCCGTGATCGATGTCGTCGACTCAGCGGTTGGCGACGCAGCAGCTCGATTACGTGAGTGGAGGTAGTGGCAGCACATGGTGGCAGACACCAACATGACCCCCTCCAAACACGTCGCCTCAACCTTCACCTCGTGCGTCAGCTTGTGACCGCTGTGCTGCGGCAAGTGTGATGTTACCGTTGTTTCGAAGATGTTAGAAAAAGTGTACCCCAACCCTGCGCCTCTCTTGCAGTCAATCTTCTCTTTTGTTTCTGTAATATTCCAAATATGTGACATTATTTTTTCAAGTTTCTTGTCTCTGTACTCTACACAGGTGACCCAGTACCTGAAGGGGGCGCACGGACTCGAAGCGCATCGGCTGCACCTGCCCGAATTGCGATTTGGCATGTTTATGTGGTTCAAGGTGGCTGGCGTCAAGCAGCCCGAGCCTATGCCCGAGATGTTCCGTCCCGGCGGCTTCAACACGTTAATCGAACTGCTCCGCCATCTAGTGGGAGCCGGCAGGCACACACTTGCAGCGTTGGCCGTGTGCAGCATGGCGCCGCTTGGTCGCTTGCGTTCGAAGCAGAAGGCTGCGGACTACATCACCTCCTTTGAAATCGCCCGCGACCGGTTCGAGGAGACGCTGGGGGACAATGGAGTGCTTGTCCTGCCCGCGGCCACCAGCGCTGCCCCGTTCCACAATCAGGACTTGCTATTCCTTGATTCGCCTGGCATGACGGCACTGTTTAGCTTGTTCAAGGTGCCCGTCTCGGTGTGCCCTGTAATGCTGTCAGCGGAGAGATTGCCCCTGTGTGTACAGGTGGTGGCGAAGAGGGGAAACGACAGGCTATGCCTGGCTGTCGCCAGGGAGATCGAGAACCGCTTTGGTAGGCTTGATCTTTCGGTGAAACAGCAAGGCCGAGTCTGACGTCTCGGCAAATGACACTTTATCATAGCTGACCCGTCTTATTAGAGCTTTTTAAGGTAGCCAGAATTGCAAGGAAGCTGTTCCCAGGTGTGCGCAATCGCAAAGGAGATGAGTGCCTCAGATGCAATAGGTTGTACGTGTGCAAAATATTTTGTACATTTATAATCGTGGAGAGTGAAAACATACGCCGTAAGAAGCATGTGCCATTAAAAAAAATGATGCATCACGTCCGCGTATAAAAAGATTTTCTATTGTTTATTATTTTAAACCACTGCACAGAAAGACTATTTCTAGCGGTTTGTTTTACAGGAAGTATAAACAAAAGAAATTGCAACTTTTTAGGCTTAACTCCTCACAGGTGTCCCTTTTGTGAAATCCGCGATGTCGATAATCATGCTGCCAAATTTAGTTTCAACGGCGCCTTCCACACATTGCTGAAAGTTTTAGCTCTCGACGACCCTTTTAGAATGAGCAGCTCTGAGCAAGCGATATAATTTTTAATAGTGAACACTCACGTGACCTTCTCTGACTTCTCTCTAGACATTACAAAATTAGAAAATCGTGCCTAATTCGAGATATTCATCGTCAAATTGCGAAGCTCAGTCGAGGCAATATCCGCACTGAACGCGTACCGCTGGCCGTAATACGGCAATGCCCCGTAAACAAGTGTGGGGCCAAGTTTGAATGATAGCATGCCGGCGGCAAATCCTGCCCCTTGTTCCAACTCGGGGTATTGTTTAGGCCAGGAATCTTCCAGGCACTGGGACGAGTATGCCCGGAAATAGGAGCGATAGAAACGGATTTATTTTACGTACTTGCGCCGACTCCAGATATGGTAGCCAGCTCTGTGAAGGAGCACTTTAAATGTTTGAACTGGCTACATGTCTTAGCATACATTAGGACGCGTCAGGAGATACTCACTGCACCTAAGGTCCGCGTTTAAAATAGTCGTCTTCCCTAGGTGACTAGACTACAGGGAATGTGATGACCCTGTCTTGGCCAATCATAATCGCCGAACCATTCACACAATAGCAGGGCCGCCTATTCTGCGTTACCGCAGTGCTAGCTTTCGATATTGCCTGAACTTACCCATGAAATTCGATGATAAATATCTTGAATTAGGTGCGATTTTCAATAATTTCTTTTCTGAAAGTGAGGGTGCATAAAATGTGACTGCCTTTGAATTCGTCATTTAAACTATTGCCCCTCAGGATCTACTAAAAAGTTACCTAGTAAGCTGAAATTTATTACACTTCCGAAGCTCACGTGAATAGCGGCAAAGCATGTCTGGATTACATATGAGCTTGTCTGCAAAACCGCCATGTTCAATGCGCTAATAGCTTGTTATAAAAACATGTATTGTAAACAACGCACCCTGTATATACTGTAGC
The DNA here is from genome assembly GCF_038994185.2 of Dermacentor albipictus. Lineage (NCBI taxonomy): Eukaryota > Metazoa > Arthropoda > Arachnida > Ixodida > Ixodidae > Dermacentor > Dermacentor albipictus. Next base: position 121,021,346 of record NC_091823.1, read on the forward strand.
GAAGAAGACTGGCGCGCCCTATGGACGCACTATCATCGCCGGCCCGCCGACGAAGAGGGGCTCGCGCTAGTCTTCTTCGCTACAACTACAGAGCGCGAGCCCCTCTTCATCGGCGGGCCGGTGATGATAGTGCGTCCATAGGGCGCGTCAGTCTTCTTCGCTACAGTACTTGTAAGGACATTCTTAGAAAGATGTTGCGTATATTATCCCGATCACTGCATCTTTCGATGCGTTGTTCTCCTTCGTTGTTTGTTCCTTTTTGTTCTGTGCAGTTTATTTACGCAGTTTAATGATCCTGTCATGGCACTTACGTGCTATTATTTGGTGGTGTTGTGAATACCGCAAAAATATGTGGCAATGTGGCCTTCTTTCTTCTTTTTCTCCTTTTTATCTGCCTACGTGTTGATGCCAGACCGTCAAATGACCCATTGAGCGAAAAAGCAGGCGTATGTAGTCTGTAACAGCGAAACGGCACCTAAAATCCCATTGACTGCGACGGAGCAAAGCGGGCGAACGGGTACGCGTCCTGCTCCGATAGCGCGCCAGGTATTGCGTGAGGAGAAAGGGCATTGCTGTGACGTCACGTCACCGTCGCCGGCGCACGGTGGTCGAGCCAGCTCTCGCGCACCACGTACCGCTATCGCTGGCCGGCCTTGTTCGCCGCTGCTGCTTCCTTGGTCTCTGGTCGCACAGGACGTCGGTGCCATGCGGCGTTTGCACCGCAAGCTGCTGCTGCTTACTGGCTCGGGCAGCGCGTACCGCTACGGTACATTATCAGCTTTTGGCTCTTGCGCCCGAAATGTGCTATACAATGTCTGCAATAAAACTGATGCTGTCGGGAGACGTTGGATGACATCCTAGACGAATGACTAATACCGGTGTCAAAGGCATACTTCTAATCGTGATCCGAGCCAATCCGGATTGAGCTTGATCCGGATGGAGGGTTGCTTCACGCTCATTTGAGAGCGCAATGTTGCGAGGTCCGGATCTGGACGATCGCTTTTCGAGAATCCTGATCAGCCTCTTAATCGCGATCGTAGGCTGACGTCTGCGCCCTCTAACGCAGTTTTCTGAAAAGTCTAAAAAAATGAAGGCAGCTCAACAACAACAACAACAACAACAACAACAATAATAATAAACGTTTGAAAACCTTTTTATGAGCAATAGTAAGCTGTAAAATTGAATTGGTATCCCAATTTTACCATGTTTTGCGCATCTGAATTGGTAGCCAAGGCATTATGCAGCTCTGAGATTTGCCGACAATCAGCAGGCGATGATAACTCGGTCCGGATAATTGGACCATGTAGCAGCGTCCATTGTTGACCGCTATCAAGAAATCCGATCCAAATCGGCTGCGATCGCGTTCAGAAGTGTACGTTTGACATCGAAGGCTCAAGAAGAAGCTTTTGTTGCTGCAATAGAGGCAATTAAGGAATTAGAATAAGCGCAATCACACTTGCTTTCTGAACTAGTGTCACAGCCGCTCATATGGCAGTTACAAACAAGTTTCACAAGTTAAAGGTGGAGCTCGGTAACGCTACCTTCTGAACTAAAATATTCGAAACAAAAACAGGAGGTCGCTGAAGGTGAAATCAAACTGCCGAACGCAAAGATTGCCACCCTGGTCAATACTCCCGCGTCGAGAAGACCGGTTGATACCACAGCTAGTGCTGATATCCTGCGCGAAGTATCTGATCGATTGGCCATAATTTCTTCACGGTGCGCTGACACTGAGCATATAATGCGACGCTCAAACCTGCTGTTATTTAACATAACGGACAATGAAAGAAGGGACTCGGCTGCGTCCGAGTAGAAAATTGTTCATTTCTGCTTTCAAAAACTTGACATAAGCCTATCGGGTATGCACTTAGAAAGGGTGCACAGATTAGGCAAGTATGCCGATAACAAAGAGAGACCCATCATATCGAATTTGACCTTCTATAAGGATAAAGAACGTATCTCATCAGTGGAACGAGTCTAGGTTTTCTATACGCGAATATTTCTCCGCAGTTACACGAGAAGCAAGAAGGAAGCTGATCAAATCCACGAAAGCGAGAAAATACTTCCTCGACGTTTCCATAAAATGTGGAGCGTGTAAGGCGAGTCCGTACAACTCGATGGTAACTTACAGCGAGGGGAAAACAGGTGGATCGCGAAGGAAACACTGCTACAGAACCGCAAACTCACGACTGAAAGTTTAATGGAAGTGTATCATAATATTAGTCGGGCCGCAACATTCATGCGGGGACGGATTGTCAGCGAATCTGTTCAGAGGCTGAATACATGGGCTGCCTAGATTATGAAATCATGCATCGTTTTTTTTTCATACGGCACCACGCTACGCCGACACAAGCGCCGCCGCGGTCACCGCAACCCCATTAATCTGCCGCAACCGCTGCTGCAGCCGTGCCGGCACCTTCGACGCGCATGACGTAACCACAGAAGCGCAGGCCATGTTCACAGGCGCCGTCACCACACTCCGTTCCCCTCATAGGATTTATTAAAGAAACAAGCGCATGAAGGCTAACTTGCTATACTAACTGCACTTGCGTTCTCTCTCTCTCTGTATATATATATATATATATATATATATATATATATATATATATATATATATATATATATATATATATATATATATATATATTGTAGCGGGTAATATGCATGTGGCACTGTAGTTGTAGTGGGTAATATGCATGTGGCACTGTGCGGACTGCCACCGCTGCGGCGCGAGACACGAGCGCGGGTTGTTGGTGCGAAGCGCTAGGACTCGTATCTAGAGCTACCTGCGATCCCTCGAACGAACTACATAAACCCCACTTCATTTGGTGGAGCTGCGGGGTAACCTCAAAAACTGGAACTCCGAAGCAGGACGCTACCGACTGCTGCGACCATGCCTGACGAAACCACCCAGGAAGATGCACCCCAGCCTCCGACGGTCATCGTTTCCGGTGCATTGCGCCAGCGTGATCCTGCCATCTTTAGCGGCACCGATGATCATGACGTGGAGGATTGGTTGTCATCTTACGAAAGGGTGAGCCAGCATAACAAGTGGGACGACGTCACAAAGTTGCACAATGTGCTGTTTTACTTAACCGGCGTCGCGAACCTCTGGTTCCGAAACCACGAACACGATTTCACAACGTGGAGCAGATTCAAGACAAGTTTCACAGAAGTGTTCGGGCGCCCCGCTGTGCGCAAGCTTCGCGCAGAACAACGCTTACGGGGGCGCGCGCAACATCACGGTGAAACGTTCACAAGTTACATCGAAGATGTCATTGACCTGTGTAAGCGCGTGAATCCGTCAATGGCGGAACAGGACAAGATAAAACACATTATGAAAGGCATTGATGAGGACGCATTTCAAATGTTGCTAGCGAAGGATCCGCGTACGGTGGCCGAAGTTATCAACTTGTGCCAAAGTTTTGACGAGCTACGGAAACAACGCATCTTAGCTCGGCGCCCACCGCCTACGGAAGATTCGTTAGCAGCATTGGTTATTGGCGACAACCACGCAACTTTGCTGACGCAAATAAAAGAATTTGTGCGCGAGGAGGTCGCGCGACAGCTCTCGATTTTGCCGACCACGGAGAAGCCTTCTCAATATTTGGCTCCAGCGATCCGACAGGTAATTCAAGAGCAAGTGACCGAAGCTCTTCCACCTCCGTGTCAGCCGGCTCCCGTGGCCGCGCCTCTGACGTATGCTGAAGCCGCTGCACGGGCGCCTCGTCTGCCGGGATTCTCTCCTCCGCCTTCAGCGCCTCTCCAGCCGGTGTTCTCTCATCCGCCCTCGCCTCGCCAGCAGGTCGCTCCCTTTTTCAGCGCACAGCAGCAAGGCACAAATCCTTGGCGTACTCCTGACAACCGCCCAATATGCTATGCCTGCGGTACACCGGGGCATGTAGCGCGCTTCTGCCGCCGGCGCTTGCCGGCCTTCGTGGGCACCGCGCGACCACCCAGCTCCGGATTCCGACCATACCGTATGCCTCAGCGACCACCATCGGAAGTCTACGCTGCTGATGACATACCAGCACCGCAGTCACAGCTCTACAATACTCGTCGCTCGCCTTCCCCTCGTCGGCGCTCACTCTCACCCATGCGTCGTAGGCCCAGTGCCAGTACTACTGAGGCGGAAAACTGATTTCCGCAGTTCCTGAGGCACGAACTGCGTCATCGTCGGAACATCAAAGTCCTCGTTTTTCCCCCGCTAACGTTATTGAAGTGTCTGTTGATAGCATCAAATGTCTTGCCCTCGTCGATACAGGTGCTGCTGTATCTGTGATTAGTGAGAAACTTTGCCGTAAATTACGGAAAGTGACCATGATGCCTTCGGTATTATTGCTTAGAACAGCCAGTGCACAGCAAGTTCAGCCAGTCGCTATGTGCACTGCCAGGGTGTTGATTGGAGACATTTTGTATCCGATTGATTTCTTTGTGCTAACTTGTTGCTCCCATATATATACATATATATATATATATATATATATATATATATATATATATATATATATATATATATATATATATATATATATATATATATATATATATATATATATATATATATACGCAAACGTTAACACGTCTAACAAAACGTTCGCCGTCTCTTTCCTGCATATGTATATAAGACATCCTTCATGCCGCAGGCGTCACGAGTACGTGATCTTTCTGGGTGAAGAGAACCGGTCAATAAACCTACATAGGCTACCTGAAGGCACTAATGTTGCCGGATTCGAGACCCTCGTTATGTTCCACATCCACCGCCAAGGTTTGTGAGTGGTAACGCTGGCTGACACTCCTAAGGTTAGTTCTAGTAGTAACTCGTAAATACCCAAGAAAGTGGATGGGGAAACGGCGCCGCGGTAGCCCAGTATTGCACGCGTAATGCGAAGACGTGGGATCGTTCCCCGCCTGCGGCAAGTTGTTTTTTGATCCACTCTCATTGCCATTAATTTATCTATTCTTTAATTGAATTAGTAAGTACTAGTAATTTTTGCTATGTTTACGTTAATTTCATTGTTTGTGGGCTTCCGATGATATGATTAGTAAAAATCGGTCCCCTCGGCTAACCACCTTTCTACACATGCTGCAGGTGTCCGCTCGGTCAACAGGGACAGGTACACCCGTGAGCAAAAGTATGCGAAGCACAGGGTCGCCAAAAAAATGAATTTCTTTGTAATTAACGTGCATAAACTGAAATTGACGAGTAGAATAGAAAGTTCGCAATGCCAAGTTTGGATTGCTGCTTTCAATTCCAAGTTGTTTTCACAGGCAGAGGAAAAAATCTGTTTTATCGCGCTATCCCTTGTCGTCCGTATACTTTTGCTCATAGGTGTACGTGTTATTAAAGTGACCGTGGCTATCCACGCGCACATTCGCAACGCTGAAACCCTCCCTGAAACCTAAACACTCCACCTTTTCGGATAAGCTAGAAACGCTCTGTACTCCCTCCGGCAACCGTCCTATGGCTCGGCGATCGCTGTGCAGTCTGTTGTCCGCTATTTTTGACTGCGCTATCCAGAGCAGCTGATACGAAGGTATACACTGCCCAGACCCGTCTGAAGCGAGATAGCGCGAAGCCTCTTCAGCGCGTACGTGCAGCGATAAGCGGTATACTTGTGTACGCTGGCAAACTCTGACACAGCGTCCCTCGTGCAATGGATTCCATCCTAGAAACCTGCCGTGAGCTGCTGTTGGAGTTGGGCGTGTACTTGTGGTGCACTGTGGCCAGGCTGGTGTTTGCACTATGGTTCTTCTGGAAAAAGCCTCTGCCATTGCCAGCTGCCGCCGACAAGCTTCTGCTGCGTTCTGCGACATCTCTTGCGGCCGACATCAGAAATGGCAAGGTGAAGCAACCTTTCAACTTCTCGCGAAACGCGTCTATTCAAATCTAACGCGATCACTGCAGAAGGGCGGCACTTTCTAGATTCGACAAATGTTGCCTCAGCGGCAAACACAAGTCGCTCGGACAGCTGCTTGTGTCTTTATGGTAGGCTCTCATAAACGCAGTAAAATATAACAAAGGCGTAAACGTTAAAGTTGTTGCGTCGTCAAGCTGATCATTTCGCCATTCGCGACGACCTATACTCCACCGGCGCAATTCGCAATTACACCGCCGATCGTCACCGGTGGTTGCTAGTAGTACCCCGCAGTCTGCGTTCAGAACTATGCGCGTCATTCCACTCTGATTCACAGTGTGCCCACTCGGGAATATTCAAAACTTACCAGAGCATTCGACAGCGGCACTGCTGGCAAGGGATGTACTATCGGCCAAAAAAGTAAACGGACCACGGCGCAGCTGGCCGGAGCGGCTGCGGGGCCGCACCGGGGCGCTGCTACCTCGCTCCGCGCGCTGACGGCGAAAGCATAGAGAAAGACATTTCAACAACAGCGGACACTCCCATAGAGCCCAGCGGCCGAATTGACTGTAGCGCACCAAGCGGATGTTGTTGACTCTTTCCGGTTTCGGTTTTGGGCGCGCGCGTTTTGAACACCGGTTGGTACAGGCCGCGCCGGCTCCGCTGCTCGGCGCGGCATTCATTTTTTTCGCTTCTGCTGAACCTCGCGTGGCCTTGGCGTGGAATCGTTTCATTATTAAGTAGAAATGATTGCGATTGACCTTTACAAGACTGCGCCGAATCTGTCAGCTGCAATTTCATAAAGAAAACGAAAGACGTCTTCTGAAATGATGAAATGTTTATTTTGCTCTATATAAATGCTCGTTCCGTGCTTCTTCTGCATTCATCCAAAGTTGTGGCACCAGGTAAGCAGCAGTCGTTGCCGTACGATGCTCCACCGGATTCCATCAGCTGAAAGTAAATTACAAGCATGCATCATTTCGGTATATTGACCTAACAGGAGTATTGCGTGTAGAGGCGAAACATGCGTAAGTGGTGAATGAGTGGCATTACAGATAAATTCACTTTTAGGTACATTTCGCAGCAAAGACTCGTCCCAAACAATGCCATAAATGTGAACATCCGATTTTCAAGCACCCCTCCTTTCCCGGGCATTATTTCCTGCACTTTAAGTGCACAAATACGCGGGTGACTGCGCGTTTCCCAAACAACTTGGCCTCAGTCGACACGATGGTATGCCAAGTACACAAAGGTGGCTACAACACAGGCTCAGCCAGACCATGTTACACGCTCGCATAATGCCTTCTAATCGCACTAAAGTCAGACTCGTGGGTGCAAAGCCTGTTTTCAGTCGCTCAGAATACATAAATGTCATGTTCTTGAGCTCCTCCGTGTTATCTTTTACGCGTCCTGCCGGCGCATGCAACACTCCCGCGTTATCACTCTCGGCAATCGCTCGTCGCGTTTTTGAGAAGCGTGAGTACCGAAATAAGGTATATGTTGTTGCAGGGCTATAAAATGCGTCACAAACTTGTCCCACTAAAATTCAGTACACGCAAAACTAACTCACTATGGCCGGCTTGCTTTTTTGCTAACAGCTTCACAACCCCACGCGCGGCGAGCAAGCCTCGAGATATCCCAAAAAGTTACCAAATAAATTACAATACTCTTTCGGGTCAGAGAATGCGTCACGAACTTCTACCAGTAAGATTCAGTACACGCGAAACTAACGGCGGCACACAGCCGAGCTGCTTTTCGCTAACTGCGTCAATTAGCCGGGCGCGGCAACCGTGCTTCTAAACTACCCCAAATATAACGACGTTAGTTACAATAATGTTGGGGGCCACAGAATGCGCCAAAACTTGTCTGTTTTAGGCGCTACGACGTAGTGCACGCATATACACGCGCAAATGCGTCACACAGCCAAGTCGGTTTTCGCTTACTGCGTCAATAAGCCGGGCGCGGCAAGCGTGCCTAAAAACTACCGAAATAAGTTACAGTAATGTTGAGGCTCATAGAAAGCGTCGCAAACATCTCCCAGAACGAGGCATTAACTCAATTTAACTGCGCCAGGACGGCGGTGCTGTTTTTCGCTAACTGCGCCACTCGCACGAAGCCTAAATGTGATTAAAATGAGCCGCACACTGTCAAACACAATTTCTCACCTTGCCGTAGTCCAGTAGTGCAGCGGTGCCGTGTCGAAATGCAGACGAGACGCAAGAGAAGCATAGAGAAGGCCGGGAGGCCAATAAAATGGGCTGTATCCAAAACAAACGGGTTGCCGAGCACGCGAGCTTCGCACGTACGACCATCCTCGCTCACTCCTGCGGCTTGTCTGGCGCATGACGTATGCACACGCGTCTGGCGGGCCGCTAGCTTGTTGCTAGGCAACGCAACAAAAAGTTGCAAACTATAAGTTCATTTACACGCAAAACTTTTCCACTTTTAGTGGGAAGGAATAAAAAAAATGAAAGGTTGTCTGGAAGTTTATTTCACATTCTTTTTTTCTGATGCTCGCGTCAACTAACGGCTGTTGTTGAAACTAGGCGTGACGTGTATCCTGTTGCCAGTTTTTGAAGAGTGTCCCCTCTTGTTGAATTTGCGAAAGTGCCCCGAGTAACGCCAAACTTCGCCCTCTCTCTCGCGCGGATCCTTGTCACGCCTGATAAATTTCTAGTGCGCCGTTCGGTTGCTCTGCTGCTGACGGTAGCGACGAAGGGGAGTGTGCATCGCCGGTAGTTTAGAACATGGCGCTGTCGAACAGTAGTGGACGGCCACGGGGAGTCAAACCGCGCCACTGAGAAGGAACGAAGACTCGTTCTTAATGTTGTTTTGCTTATATTCACCATACCTCTCATATTAGTGCATTTCGCTGGCGTCCACCGCTGCTCGATTTTAGGCAACACTACGAAAGCAGCCGCAACGGCGGCTATGGTGACGCGCGCTTGCAGGTGCCAAGCTTTACTGCCGGCGCGGGTTCTCTGTCGACATTACTTTTCCGGCATTGTCTCCAGCAGTGGGTTTATTAACTATAGCAGTGCGCCTCTCCACACTGCTTTAATTCGCTACTACAATACACAGTCCGTTATGAAACTTTCTTTACAAAAGTACCGTCAGAAAGAGATGATTGGAAAGAATTAATCGGAAAAACAAGTCGCTCGTGAAAGTTTATTCACGGAAGAAAATAAAAAATGGGGTTCCATGCGTGGAAGAGGTCCTCAATGGGATGAAAATTCGCCGTCGACCGCGATTACTTGGCCTACTCGCCTTGGCATCGAGTCATAGAGCGCTGCTACTAGATGCGGTCGTCTGCGCAGCGCTTCCCACTCTTTCTTCACGGCATGCCAAAGCTGATCCGCGGTGCCACAGCAAAGGTGCCAATAGGACACCGGCGTTCAATATTTCCTTTTTATTCTCTGGAACGGTGTCGGCGACGCGCTTTGTAGTGCGCGCTGCTATCCAGATATGATTCTGTCCAGCCATCGGACACTGGAAGACTAGGAAATTTTTAAGAACGAGAACGGTCGCATTCGTTTCGTAGCAAAAATGCCATCTTGGGTGCCGATCGAGGAGAGAAGGCGCATCGTGCGGCTTAGCATAGAAGATGTCCCTCAGCGTGAAATCTGCCGCCGCACCAGGAGGAGCAGAACATCGGTGAACCGCATTATTCAAGCCTATAGGGATGAATACGGTAGAATTGCTGATGCTCAGCGCAGTGGGCGGCCAAGGCTTACAACGTTGGTCCTCTTCCGCCTCTCCACACTGCTTTAATTCGCTACTACAATACACAGTCCGTTATTTTCTGATACACAGTCCGTAATTTCTGATGCTCAGCGCAGTGGGCGGCCAAGGCTTACAACGTTGGACCTCTTCCAACGTTGTAAGCCTTGGCCGCCCACTGCGCTGAGCATCAGAAATTACGGACTGTGATCAGAAAATAACGGACTGTGTATTGTAGTAGCGAATTAAAGCAGTGTGGAGAGGAGCACTGCTATAGTTAATAAACCCACTGCTGGAGACAATGCCGGAAAAGTAATATCGACAGAGAACCCGCGCCGGCAGTACAGCTTGCCACCTGCAAGCGCGCTTCACCGTAGCCGCATTGCGGCTGCTTTCGTAGTGTTGCCTAAAATCGAGCAGCGGTGGACGCCAGCGAAATGCACTAATATGAGAGGTATGGTGAATATAAGCAAAACAACATTAAGAACGAGTCTTCGTTCCTTCTCAGTGACGCGGTTTGACTCCCCGTGGCCGTCCACTACTGTTCGACAGCGCCATGTTCTAAACTACCGGCGATGCACACTCCCCTTCGTCGCGACTGTCAGCAGCAGAGCAACCGAACGGCGCTCTAGAAATTTATCAAGCGTGACAAGGATCCGCGCGAGAGAGAGGGCGAAGTCTGGCGTCACTCGGGGCACTCTCGCCGTCAGCGTGCGGAGCGAGATAGCAGCGCCCCGGTGCGGCCCCGCAGCCGCTCCGGCCAGCTGCGCCGTGGTCCGTTTACTTTTTTGGCCGATAGTACACCCTTGCAATGTTTTAGCAATAGCATGCGAGCGTCGATGGCGAGGCGTCTCCGCGGCCTTGTAGTGGCCAGGGACGGCGGGATTTGCAACCTTACGTGCGGTCGTGCAAGGCGAACTCTAGTTCGAATGTGTGCTGCTGCACTGTTCGCTTCAGGAGTGCCCCTCACTGCTGCAAGGCCACTGACACGTCGTCTGGTCGGCGCTCGCGCGTTATTGTTAAAAGATTACCAGGGTGTACAGCTACGTTCAGAAGTTCATTCGCTCTTGGCCCGATTGTCAGCGCCGTTAATCTTCACCCCGTCTCTCACCAGCCATTTTGCAACCTTTTTCTCGCCCTACTCTGCCGTTTGGGCACGTCGGCATCAATTTGTATCGGCCCTTTTCGCTGACATCGGCTGGAAACCGCTGGGCCATTGTGGAAGTTGACCACCTCAACGTCAAAAGTGCCGCCCTCCCTCAGCTACAGCGCGCCATGTTGCCCCCTTCCTGCATCGTCTATTCAGGCGTCATGGGCAACCTCAGGAACTGCTCAGTGATGGCGGACATGTCTTCCTCTCGGAAGTAGTTGAATCCATTCTTAAAGAGTGTCACCGTTCCACAGTGGTTGTTCATCGTACAACCACGGCGTACCATCCTCAAACCAAGGGCCTTACGGAACGCTTCAAACGTACACTCGGCGACATGCTTGCCATGTACGTCGCCTCCAATCATGCGAATAGGGACGTCATTTTACCCTTCGTGAACTACGCGTTGTTGTGATTTCGGGGTGGAGGACGAAAGACCGACTCTTTCCGCAGACGAAGAAGAAAGGAAGAACTTTACATAATACTTACAGATAGTGGATTATAGCATACATGTAGCAGTAAGAACGCATCACACCGACTGGGCGGGTGGAAGCGACTCGCTGTGCTCTACAATGCAGGAACCAGGTGGGGCAGGGTGATGACGTCGCCCGCGTCGAATTCTTGATTCGTTGGGGAGATGGCTGGACGCTTCTTGAAGTAGCCTCCCGTGTCGAATTCTTGATTCGTCGCGGAGAAGTGGGAGTGGGAGCTCCCGTCGCCTCGTGGTAGCCATGTCGTGCACGTAGTATGGCAGTTCCCGTCGCCTTGTGGTTGCCACGTGGTGCTCGTAGTATGGCATAACAGCGTACAACACCGCTACTCAGAGCGCCACCGGCTTTTCACCCTTTTTCTTACTGTATACGGAGGGCACCTGTCGCATACCATCGACACAATTCTACCATACCGCCCGGATACACCTGAATGTACGCCCATTCCTGCCACGGCAAGAAATGCTGAATAGTGCCGCGATTTCGCTCGGGCCTTTACCTCCAATTACCAAGGGCGCCTGAAGAGCACTAGTGGTGACACAACCTTTGTGCCCACTTTCCTTCCTGGAGCCCTTGTGTGGCTCTCGGTTCCTTCCACTGCATCTGCTCTATCTTCAATACTACTACCCAAGAATCAAGGGCCCTACCGTGTCGACGAACGCTCATCCCCCGTCAACCACGTGACCGAACCCGTTGAACCGTCTTCGGACATGCGCCGTCGTGGACGAGACATTGTGAACGTCGAGCGCCTCAAGCCGTGCTATGATTCACTCATAGAGAGGAGCTGTTAGGTCGCCGGACGGCTCCGTTCTTGTTCCTGGGGGTAAATGTAGCGAAGAAAAGGTACGCTATAGTGGGCCATCCTCTCCAGCACTTTCTAGTGGGTGAATCTCTCTAGCGCTTTTGCTCGGGTAACGCCGCTCGTGCTGGGAGTCAGTGCCCTGATCCAACGGTCGCGCCGAAACTGCGGTGACTAATAAACGCCTTTACAGTTTATGAAAGGTTTCTAATGAGAATACAACACTCGGCAGATACACAGACAATCCCAGAGCAGTGAGAACAATTCACCACGCTGAAAATTTTCAAAAGAAGCTGCTACCCTTGTATTTTGTTGGTTACTACGCATGGGGGGGGGGGGGGTGTAAACTTAGACGTAATAACTGCCCTTCATATACAGATGACCCTGCCCTGAGTTGAATTGTCATATATTACACTTTGGCCATTACCTTTCCGTCGCGAATTGATTATCACGCGCCAATGGCCTCGTGTGTTGGTGCAATAATATTAGCTGTGCGCATGGAGGCGTTTTCACTCCGTAGTTTCACATCCTCTGATGTACTTTGGTTTGGTGATGAATGAGTAGTAGACGATCGCCGTGGCAAAAGGAACCCTGCATGTTCCATTGATGCCTAAATCATCGCTGTACTTGCATTATTTTTTTCCTTTTGTTTGTTATACCCTCAATACCACCAAGGTATTACAGAAGGGAGTGGGGGTAAAAAAAAAGTTTACCAAACAATAAAGAATAAAGAAAGGTAGCAAGTGACGTAGTTATTGTCGCGCGAAGCTCGAAGTGAGGCTTTAGATTACGAACGTGCGTAAATGTGCGTGGTTTTCTCTAGCAACCATCGCGCAGGGAAGGTGGTTCCATTCTTGACAGGTCCTGAGAACAAAATGCTCATGACAAGCTCTAGTGCGACACTGCGGAATTCAAAACCACGTTGTGGTGATCAACGCGAGGTGCGATGTAGGTTGGGGGGGACATAAGAATATTACGAAGATGTCAATTGTGAAAGTATATTTTTTATGAAACAGATCTAAGCGAAAGTATTTGCGACGAGCGAAAAGTGCTGGAAGTTACCGGATGTTTTTTTCAAAGTAGTTACGCTTCGCGTGCGGTTATATTTGCTTAATGTGAAGCTCGAGGAATTAGTCTGAACACGTTCGAGAGACAGGGCTAGCGTTTCAGCATACGGGCCCCAAATTGATGAAGCGTATTATATTTTACTCCTAACTGACATGTTGTATAAAATTAACTTTAATAATGATGGAGTGGGCGAGAAGTTTGGAGGGATGCTACTTAGCATGCGATTAGCTTAATTGATAACGCTGTCGATGTGTAAAGGCCAGGGAAGTGTAGAGATTATATGAACACCTAGGCATCTGTAAGATGTAATCTGTGTGGTAGCATTGTTAAGACACTAGGTTGCAACACGAAGTTCATGGCGGGTTACACGCGTGGTTTTGCACTTAGAGGGGTTTATTTGTATTAAACTCAAGTCTCACCAGTTACAGACAGCGTTAATCTCATTTGTCAGGATATTTCTACCAGCAGTGTCAGAAGGTTCACGAAGAATAACGCAATCGTAGGGAAAGAGGTAAATGTTAGAATAGATCTCACTGGGTAAGTCGTTAATGTAATTCAGAAAGTGGAGAGGGTCTAAAACTGATCTTTGAGGAACGCCAGATTCAGCGGGGCTAAATGAAGAAAAGTGATTATTAGATGCAACGAACTGTGATCGATTAAAAAGAAAGTGACCTATAGCCATGCGAACAGATTAGGATCGAGATGTCATTTACTAAGCTTAAAAATGACAAGTTTGTGACGTACTTATCGAAAGCCTTTGCAAAACCGAAGAAAAAAAATTAAGTAATGGGGTCATACGTGCCAAAACCACTTTCTGATTATGAGGCACGCCGTAGTGGAGGACTCTGGGAATTTCGACCACCTGTGGTTCTTTGACGTCTAAGTAAATCTAAGTACACGGGTGTTTTCACCCCCATCGAAATCGGCCGCCGTGGCCGGGATTCGATCCCGCGACCCCGTGCTCAGCAGCCGAACACCATAGCCACTGAGCAACCACGGCGGGTAAGCCGAAGAAAACGCTGTCTACGATTGAACCTTTATCGATAATCAGATTATGATAGGAACTATCTTTATGCAGGATGGTGTGCGATCAGTGAACGTCGTTGCAACCCAGTTTTAATCACTTGCAGGTGTTTTATTCTAAGTTTCTTCAATTATTCTGTTTGTTTTTATTACATGATATTTAGAAAGTGTTGGCGCCTTTAGGTGGCGCCGGGTACTTATTTTTTTTTTTCACCTAGAACAAATATACTGAAAATGAACTAAAAAGCCGGCACCCAACAAAAGAAAGGTATCCAGAACGAAAAAGAAAGTCAGACACACAGGTGACGTATCGCATTATACAACAATTGACAACAGAAATCACATGAGACACATCGAAACCTAAAATCGGCTCATGTAAACCTAAGTCATCTCATGTAAATATATTTACGGGGGCGAATCAGAAAGTATTTTCCCCTCTTTATTATTGGCCAAAATAGGGTACAAACAAGTGATTACAAGTGTACACACCATTCTACGTACCTTGCACTATTTTTCCACATAGTCTCCCCACCAGTTCAGACATTTGTCCCGTCGCAGCACTAAATTTGAGATGCCCTGGAGGTAGAATTCGTCCGGCTGACTGTGGAACCACCGTCAGACTGCTGTCATCGGCTTCATCGTTGCACGTGAATCGCTGTCCTGCCAGGAACTTCTCCAGTGTACCGAAAACTCGGAAATCATTAGGGGCGAGGTCCGAAGTGTATGGTGGGTGGTGCCGACCCTCCCAATGAAATGACCGGAGCTTGTCGGCGGTTCTGTTGCCACATGTCGTCTCGCATTGTCGTGGAGGTTAACCGCCATCTTCGACAACTGACAGAAGCGCCGCGCCACGGAGCTACCGGCCGGTAAGGCCGAGCCGGTCGAAGAAACGTCCACCGTTGGGAATGGATATTTTGACTTCGCATTTACGGCCGTAATTTGGCTTTCTGATTCGCGCTCGTAGCATTATGGCTTTGTGCGAGTTGTACGGCACATGACTATGTTGTCGTCTAATTAGTATGTGAACATTTTGATCTCATTCATTACTTACGTAGTCCTGTAGGTACCACTAGGTAAAATAGGTGCAGGAGTGCTTGTATGTCAATACAGACTAGAATCTTATATATGCAGTATTTCAGGATCGTTTTGCATTCGTATTGTGGCGGAAGTGAAAGCAAAAAAAAAAAAATCGGGCAGGATCTATCTCACGACGAATGTCAATGTTAATGCAATTAGTATTGAACCAATGCAGCTACGCATCGTATTGACAGCGTCAACACTCATCATGTATAAGGCATGTATGCAACAGGACTCCTCGCTTTTGCTTCTTAATTAGGGTGCATCGATGCCACGTTCTTCGTATAGGGTGGTGAGACGTGTGGTTGCGCCACCATATTGTGTCGAAACACGCGAAGACGCGTAATGACGAACAGCGATAGTTGAGGTTCTGCGCTCGCTGGGAGCGTGAATATTTCTAATTATCGCAGTATGTGCGATTGCGAGCATTGCGATATTTAAACATCACCTCAAAAACGGAGGTGGGACGTTTACAGTAACGCAATACTAGAATAAGGTTTGAGCCCAGCACATAACGGGTCGTTCTTGCCGCGCTCTCGCTTACGCAAAAAAAAAAAAAGATTGCTTGAAAAACAAAATTGACGCATATGTGTACAATAAACGTTTTAGAAGTTGTCCTTCGATAGGACTGACGCAACTTTGGACCGTAACACTTTAGCTCCGTGATGCCGTGAAAAGATATAGGACAAAACATGGCGATAAATTACAGCAGCGTTCACAATAACTGAAAGTACTGTGTTCGTCGAGATGAAAGTCGTACGTGTGAAAGTATGAATGGTAAAGAGCACGTGGCCGGAAACAGTCTTACATTAGCATAGACATACTACGAGAGTTTCAAAAGAAAGCTCGAGGTCTCGGTTTCGATGACGGCGGGGGCTACCGAATTTGAAATGGGGCCAAACGCAAGAACGCTCGTGTACTAAAATTTAGGTGCACGTTTAGTAACCTAGGTGGTCCAAATTATGTCGAAGCCCTTCACTACACCTAAAATTATATCGTGGTTTTTATTCTTTTTAATAAGTGAAAAAAAAAGCTAGGCAGAATGCGTGATCTTTAAACACTAATACTGAACACCCTAATTGCAGCTATCTAGCCTAAATAATGTATAAGCCCATACATTCGTCTTGTGAAAATTTCCCGCCTGTTGTATAGCTTGATAATTTCTGACTTTATAAGCATAGTGCCTAAGTATCGCATTTGTCTTAAGTTCTGTAATTGAACGACCCATGATGAGAGCAGCATTTCAGAAAGAGAGGCATGGTGACAAATCTCACTAAGAGAAAGGGAATGTTCATTGCCAAAATATACGGTGTGTTCATATTTAAGTTTACCGGATTTTTAAAGATCCCCTGTAGCAGGCAACATAATTCTAGTCATTGAAATGGAATACTCAGATAGGCGGACATTACTTGCATGATAAATCGAAATACATATTCAACGAAGTAAATAAATTCTATAATTAACTGAATAAGTCATTACTTTACGGTTCATATTGAAATTTATGAATATAAGCCGGTGAGCATGTGACGCGCATCCGCATTGAACGAATTTCCAGACTGACGCCAGTTTCGGGATGTACGCCGTCAAACTCGACGCAAAAATTAACTGTTGTTCCACTTACTTCTTTACCATGGTCTTTTATACATTTAAGCGCAAAAGTAACTGGAACACCTATGTATTTTGCCCCTAACTTTGGGGGACACGTCGGAAGTTGTACTTCTAATCCTGGAGATTCCTTTCAAGTAGATACGGCCAACAATCTCAGCAGTCTTAGACGTTCCTTTTAACTGCGCGAAGAAAACGAGGACACAAGAAAGAAACACCCCACCACGAGCGCAGACTGCCAACTGTTTATTTTTGGAAAGCAAGCAACATACATATATTTCATTCAGGAACCTGTAGACGTGTCCACATTGTCACTCTCACATTTACCGATAAACAGAAAAACGTAAATATTATCTGCTGGGTAACAGTGCAGACCAAGATTGCGACAAGCGATCACCAAAATAACCATGAGCCTTTCTTACAGCATCATCAAAAGAGAGAGAGGTAACACAAAAAAAGCACAGAAAGAAAAATAGTAGGAGACCGCGAGCATGTGAAGGAAATGGATATGGCACTTAACCAGTGTAACGGCGAAGGATGAGAGCATAAAATCGTTTGAAGAAAACAAAAAGGCAATAAAAATAGAAAAATAAAACAAAAGACGACATAGCGATAAACGGGGAATATCACACCGATCAACAAATGAGGCAATGACATCATGAAAGCATGAAGGCTCAAAATATTGGCACGTATACTTATCTTTATCGGGCGACCACATTTCGCCGCCTAACAAATGTTATCGCACAGCGCGGGACGCGCCGGAATGTATCCGAAGTTTCTGGATAGTTATCGATGCTTCTATTCGCTGTTTGTTGTCGCCGAACCTTGTGTTATCTGATTTCATCGCCTGACGCGAATGGTGTAGAACTTTGTGGAAGGCACGCGGGTCCCAACGGTTAGTCTGGAACATTCGACGACTGCTGTATAAAGTGCGACGCGCTTGACCCGCTGATCAGATTTTCGACGATCGCCAACCGTGTTCGCCGCTATCGTTGTGCTATAAGCGTGTCCTGCTTTGTGGGCACAGGTTCGCCCAATAAAAGTTAGTTTTGTCGTTCACGGTATTGCTACTGTGTTCTTCAACGCCACCACGACGTGACAATATTGCTTACTGAAAACAACCGTGGAAAGTGGGGGTGACGGCGGCGTTTTGAATTCATAAACTTGGCTACGGAAAGAGTGAAACTTAGTAGAAAGACTAACGTTCGGCCGCAGTCACAGCACAAAACATCTACAACAAACAAAACCAAAAGACAAAAACGAAAAAGAACTTCATACCGCATAATTTTTTTTAAAAGGCATATTCCAGAAAATTCTTCTGGAAGCAACGAGACAGATGGTGTGCTGATACATTTGTTGCCGTTTTTAGTATGTAGAACGCTTTGACAATCTCCCTTTCAGTCTGATCCCTCGAATGGAACAGGAACGTTATGTTACGAAAAATATGCCTGCAAGGATTGTTTCTTCCTCCCTCTTCTTTTCCTCTGCATCTATCACAGTGTAGGGCCAAAGTGCCTCCTACCTCGTTCCTTACAAGCCACTGCATAGTGTTCCCGTGCCCTTTTATTCAAACACCTGCCCGTTTGTCCAATATAAACGTTGTCACATGTCAAGGAATTCGTATACCCTGCCCCACAAACACAATCTGTGTAGTGCGTTTCGTGCATGGTTGAACACTGTGGCCCACTCTTTCTCTTGCCTGCCACCATGGAACACACTATACTGAGCTTGCATGGGGCCGAAAAAATGACCTTGAACCCATAGCTGCTTGCTACTTTTTTATGTTGTGCGAAACTCGATGAATATGCAGTTTTTCTTAATATCCTTTTTCTGTTGCTTTCTATCTTTAAGTTTTTCCAAGACTTTCGCAGACGCCTATGATTAAACTCTGAGGGTAACCAGCCGAGAAGAGACGCCTAATTTGCTGATTGAAACTGGTTTGTAATTTATGCTTGCATGATTTTTCCAAGGCGGGCTTACAAGCTAGGGTTATATTGGCTCTCTTGCTTGGAATGTGCACTTTCAAACGGCAGTGGGGCATCCTTTGTCCTCAAGTTGTAATACCAACAAGTGTGTTTTGGGTCAACATGAAGACTGAGGTCGAATAACTGCAGGGGGGTATCCCTGGCTAAATGGTGGGTGAATGTGAGCCCCCTCCCCCAACCCCCCTTCCCCAGATCTGTTTGGGATATCTTTAATACGCAATCTATGGCATTATTAAGCTTATCTTGTGCGGACACGTGGAGTATGACTAAGTAGTCATCGGCATAATGGAAAATGCGCAGGATATGATGCCCGGGAATTAGTTGCTGAACTCGTTGATCAAACGCCGACAGATAGATATCGCAAAGAATAGGTGAAACTGAAGAAACTTACATATTCCAGTCTTCCGCACACAGTAGTTTCCATCATACGCAATGGCTGTGGAACTTAAATAAAAGCATAACAGTTCAAGCAAATGCTCTGTGCACACTCCTGTCGATTCAGGTTCTCGATTTATCGATTCAGATCCTCGATTCAGGTCCTCGATTGACATCGAGGACCTGTTCTACTTAATCCCGCACGACGGTCTGTTCACCGTTATTAGGCAACAAATTTAAGAGACCGGAGAAGTAGCGTTTCAGAATAAAACCGGGGTGAGTACAGCGCATTTTCTTGAACTGTAACAGCTTTTAAGTGTTACATACCAAAACCACGAACTGATTATACATGTATAAGCACGCCGTATTAGGGGACTCAGAATTACCTTCCACCGCCTAGTGTTCTTTACCACGCGCCTTAATGTAAGTGCACGTGCGTTTCTTACAGTTCGCCACAGTTAAATGCTTCCCGTAGCAACCGGGATCACACCCTCGACCTCGGCAGCGCAGCGCGTGGGCCAAGCTACCGGGTTCGTGTCAGCAAGACGCTAACGGTTGTCAAATATTTTGGAGAAAAAGAGTGGCAGACACAGCGTAATTTACTTGGCGGCACACCTGGCACATTGCACCATTTATTTTGAAGTAAATGATCAGTACATGGTCATATAAAAATACATATAACATACATGACTAGGGTTCAGAGTTACACTTCCGGTTCTATTTCTTTCGTAGTAAAACTAGAAAAATGAAAGCAAACAAGAAAAGGTGGAAGTCGCTTTGGGTGGAAGACGACCTAAATTTTCAAAAAAAAAAAAATTTCGCCGTCTCGTTTTTTTTTTGGTTTAGACCGAGATCGCTGAAGCATGTATATAGTAAACAAGGATTCATTCAAAACTAGCCTCGGCGAAAGTCTTACTGTCATGCCCATCAACAGTTCTCGCCATCATTTTCCTCACATGTATGCGGAGCCGTATTCTGGAGTAAGTGGAGATGAGATACATTTGAACATTCTCTCTGTGGTGCTGGCAAATTTCTACAGCTGAACGCTCCATCTTGTGGAGATAGGCCGTCACATCACGTACTAATGTCTTAACTAAAAGGAGCGTCTCCGTCCAAGCAGGTATTCTTTGGAAATGTGCCTCGCAGTGCGTCAACAGGCGCATGACTTCCTGACTTGAGCAGTGCAAGTTTTCGCCTTCTCGAACATACTCTTTAAAGCCCGTTAGGTCTGCGTATTCGCTGGTAGCTTGCAGAACTTAACAGCGAAGCCTTACATTGGCCACACTGGTCGATCTTCTTCAAGATGAATCAAGTTGAAGATGAATCCTTCTATGTGGAACACGATATTTGAATCGACTGAAGACGATTCTTCAATGAAAAGGATTTTCTACTCATCTATCTGTCTCAAATCGGTCGTTGCACACTCTTGCTTGGTTTGCGACAGTACATCAATGAGATATTGGGAGTCGGTTACATCGTAGCTCGATGTCCTTTGTATGTGCAAAAACTGGCTGACACACACCGGCTTCAGTGCGCACTTCATGCCATATGCATTGGGCACCGGCTTACTGAGATGCACAACAGAAAAGAGGTTTTCCAAAGAGCTTTACGGTAGTCTGTCTTTGAGGAAAAAACCTGCAACTTTCACTCTGCAATAGAATATCTTGCAGGCGTATAACGAAATTCGTGGCAATTAGTAAGCCAGCCTGATAAGGTTTCCATTGGGATGTGTTTCCCATGTCCATTCATGAAATCGGCTCCACAGCCATGCTTAGTGTGTCTACAGCAGCATGATATTTTCTCATGTCTTCGAGACTCAGTGCGAGTGATGGGTGCCGCGAAGAAGTGCGAGCGATGGGTGCCGCATTGTGAATACCACTTGTACACAAGTTCTAGGAACCACGCGGTGGTCTTTGCTTCCGGAACTATTACTTTCTCCTTTACCAAATATATAATTCCAGGTGGACCTTCTCGAACAAAAAAAATGCACTGCAATGCTTACTTTCATTCTCGTAAAGTGGCCGCCACTGACATGTACTTCGGAGAGTTTCGGCGCAACTTTCTGCTTTCTTTCAGCGTCGTACTCTACAGCAGCGCTTAGATGTTCTATTTTAACCTGATCTGATGGCAAATTGTGCTGAACAACAGCTGATTCGCTTAGCGTAAACATGATTGAGTTTAGAAGTTGGCACCTTCTGTTCTTCAAAACATGCGCATCATCCGCACTGAAAGAGAAATCTCGTCCTTCTGAGCAGGCGTGGGGTATCGAACACACTGTGTTATAATTTCTATGGCTGGAAAATCCAATCATTCGCAACATTGACCTATTGTACGCTCCCATGTCGGATGTTACGACTCGAACTTTCAAACAGATGTTCGGGCATACTCGCACGATTTCTAACACGTAGTCCTTAATGAGACTGCCCTCGACGACTCCCAGTGAAATGGTAGGCAATAACCTGCTTCCACTTTTGCTTGAACCTCCTACCATAACCACTAAAGCATGGTTAGCTGATTCACCTGGCTTAGGCGGCAGTGTTTTTCCCCCGAGGACTACATCTTCGGCACGGTCGAGCTCGAAACCCTGAGCGATTTCCCTTTTATCGAGGAATAATACGCACTCTCTCTCAATCGGCTCCCTATTTTAGACCTTGATTTCTAGAAGGTCGACTACGTCTGTCAGGATTCCTGGCAGGATCTTCAGACCCTGTAGACGACGTTCCAAAGTCCTGTTGGATCGAAGCGGGTAACGTACTTTTCTGTACGTCTAGTAGCCAGAAGCTCGGCAAGCGAATTTGATATGGAGACCTTGTTTTGCAGTTGCCGGTGACCACGGGGCTCCGTGGTGGCTATTTCTTGGCAGGGCTTGTATTTGGTCTTCGTTCAGAAACTTGACACTCTTCTTAAAAGTTGTCAAGATGTTTTCGAGCTTGTGAACTTTCTTTTTTAAGTCCTTGTGTTCTTCTTGAAGCTGTGTGTATGTTATAAATTCTACTTAAAAGGAACAATGGAGGCACTCCCGAAGTGGTAGGGGGGATATGTATGGATAACCGCGATATGACATTTCTGAAATTTCTAGGACACTTGTCAGAAAGCATTTGTGCTTTTTGAAAAGTGTCGCGCTCAGTTGGAAGTCGTGACTGGAAAATTTACAAGCCACCAACGCATCGTCCGTTTCTTCCTTTTGTGTGTCTCAATTAGACGCAAGGTATCTCCTTAAGCATTTGTGCTCGTCCTTTTTCTCTGTGAGGATACTACTTAAAGCGACACTTTTCTGTCTGCAAAATAGTCATGCAGGGCAGGCAACCTAAGAATTTGCAAGTGATCCCCTTATGGGATGTGCACTCTCCTTTAATGAGCATGCTGGAGTCCGCTATCTTGCCTCTGAAAGGGAACACCTGTGGCAAAGCGTCTGTTCTCAGCTTTGTCCACCCGTCTGCTCTGGTTTGCTCAAAGCTACTTTTTTTCAAACTGAGCCTGCAAGTCGAATGAAAAATATTGTATTTGATTCTATCCATGGCAAATAAATCTTTCCCAAAACTCGACGAGTCATCCGGCTTTATAATAAATAACTGATGAGATTACGGCCATCAAAGGGCCTGTGGGTATATCAATCACAAATAAACTTTAGCGACTAAATAATGTCGGGTAAAACAAAACAAACAAAAATATCGGGGGGCTAGATGGTCGTTTTACTCGGATGTGTTGGCTTACTTACTGCACAGACGAAAAGGGGTTATTTTATCTATCAGAAGTAATAAGTACCGGAGTACACTAAGAGGTGAGTCTAACACTAGTGAGCCGTACGCGCATGCTTCTAACGTTTCTCGCATGGACATAATTTAGCTGCAAGTGGGACTAAAGCAAACAAGGCCGCCCGCGCAGTAGGATTTATATAAGCTATAATGGCTGTTAAGATGTACCTAATTTATTATTTTTATTTGTTACGCATAGTACAGGCCCTGAACGGGCCCAGAGAATCCAGAGAAGTCTTCGTTTTGGCTCTTTCGGAAACGGAAACATTCTCCAACCATTCCGGAAATAATTTGTGCACAGGGGCACGCAACAACCAGTCATATGTTTCGAGGCGCGGCGACCGACCCACTGTGCGAGCTTGCTTTGGCCAAAGTCCCTATATCGGCTGTGTGTTACTGCAAGTGTTTGTAACAGTTACTCGCCTGTGGTACAATTCAGAACTGTGCCTGAACACTGGCGTGCAAGTAATGAAAACTCAATTTCGTACTTCGTAAACAGTGCACGTAGCTCTTCCCTGTCCTTGCTTGCGATCCTCAGTCACTCCCTTTGCCATCTTTTCCCTATCCCTTTTATTTCTGCCGGCCGCAGCTTGTGTGCGCAAAACCTCAGATAGCAACTGCCGCGACTGGCAGTGTCTTTTCCTTTCGTTTTGTACTGTGATAAAACTACTACCGAATCTCCTGTATGTTGCTGTTAAAATACTCAACAATAGCTCAACTAAGCGAATTTAAGTAGGATGTCGCACTGCGCGGTTACGCGTCGTTCGCGCTCAGGAACGAACCCACGATCACAAAGCGAAATTTTCCGTTCATAGCCGAATCCGGTTAGCACTATTCAGACTGATGCTGGGCTTTTCTAAACGTGCATGGCGCCCGCAGTTGTGCTATCATTGCATTTAATATGCGTAAATCATTGTGTTGAAGTGAATAATGAAGCATTGCATTAGCAGACAGCAAGAAACGTCCAGAAAGGTACGCTGACTTCCAGCAAACAGGGATAGATATACAGAAGTCATCCTTCGTTGAAAATCTGTTTGTTTTCTTGAAAGCAAGAAAACAAGCGTGCTAGCGCCATCTTACTCAGCAGCTGGACTGGCCCAGGAAGAACACGGCGGACGGAAGCAGCTCCCAGCCGGAAGTGAGCGCTGTCCAAATAAGCGCCGGCGGGGCCGCAAACGTTTTCGGTATTTAGCTTTTAAAGCTCATAAAGAAACTTCCGCCTTGGCATGCGCGCGTGTGAAGGCATGGTCACTTCAATGGCGGACGTCCTTGAAATCAATGGCACTGCACCCAACAATGAATGTCGCCGCCCTGGGCGCAGCGGCGGGGGAAGGACAACGAGGCACGCTATCCCAATAGACGCGTTGCGCCATCTAGCGATGCCACAACAAGGTCCGTGCGGGCTGCGTGTGTGAATCGTAGTTTCCTACAATAAATACTAGAGGGAACTCTGGCACTAGAATTCCCTCTATATAGAGTTAAGGCACTCGAATTCACCACCTTGGCTGAGAGTCGAACCCTCGACCTTTGGAACTAAGATGGATAACTAAGCGAAGTGCACTAAGCAAATTAAGGGGGAGGAGTGAGCTGATTAAGAGGGATGACTAAGCGAAGCACATTAAGCGAATTAAGAGGGATGTGTACGTAATGATTCTGTCTTTAAAGCATCGACACTTAGGCTTTACCCTTCAATTCGTCTTAGGGATAGCATAAGAGACCCTGTGAATTTTCGTTTACTTTTCATCATTTTAGTAAAAATTATGGGGTTTTTACGTGCCAAAACCACTTTCTGATTATGAGGCACGCCGTGGTGAGGGACTCCGGAAATTTCGACCACCTGGGGTTCTTTAACGTGCACCTAAATCTAAGTACATGGGTGTTTTCGCATTTCGCCCCCCATCGAAATGCGGCCGCCGTGGCCGGGATTCGATCCCGCGACCTCGTCTTCAGCAGCCTAACACCATAGCCACTGAGCAACCACGGCGGGTCATCATTTTAGTGAAAGAATGTTCCACATCCGCCGTCAAGGTTTGTGTGTGGTGGCGCTGGCTAACACTCATAGGGTTCTGTTAGGAAACATAAATACCCAAGAAAGTGTATGGGGAAATGGCATCGGCGGTAGCTCAATTGGTAGAGCATTGCATGCGAAATGCGAAGGTTGTGGAATCGTTCCCCACCTGCGGCAAGTTGTTTTTTCATCCACTTTTATTTCCATTAATTTCTCGTTTCTTTTTCAATTATTAAGTACAAGTAATTTCCCCTATGTTGTCTTTGGTGCCAGTGTTTGTTGGCTTCTGATGATATGACTAATAAAAATCAGGGCCCTCGGTCAACCTTCATTCTTCTCGTTTATAGATA
Organism: Dermacentor albipictus; assembly: GCF_038994185.2. Lineage (NCBI taxonomy): Eukaryota > Metazoa > Arthropoda > Arachnida > Ixodida > Ixodidae > Dermacentor > Dermacentor albipictus. The sequence continues at coordinate 121,046,604 of NC_091823.1, forward strand.
TAAGTATGTATCTTGAAGTGAGAACATTGTATACTTTCTCTGTCTTCGCTTTTGTACTTGTACTCCCCCGACTCCCGAATTCATTATTACTTTTAACCCAACCACTTTTATTGTCGAAGTTATATGTGTAGAGAATTAGGGATGGGAGAGATTTGATACATTATCCCGCATTCATGCCTTTGAAGGAGTTTCGTGGACTAGACAAAGTTATTTTTGGTATTGTCGTCTGAATAAACAACGAAAACAAACGAACAAACATGCTGTGGGAGCTATTGCCTCACACGCCGTTTCCTTATTCTCGCAGGTCAAAAGCGTCGACCTCGTCTCGGCCTACATCAGGCGCATCAGGGAGGTGCAGCCCTTCATCAATGCTGTCGTCGAGGAGAGGTTTGAGGAAGCGCTCGAGGACGCCAAGGAGGTCGACAGGCTGGTGGCATCGGGAAAGATGAGCGCCAGCCAAATGAGCAAAGAAAAGCCGTTGCTGGGGCTGCCGTTCACTGCCAAGAACAGCATTGCCATCAAAGGTTTTTTATGGGTTGTTTGGCACGCTATTCCGGCAACCTTCAGCCATGGAGGGCCCTTATAAAGAGTTCGGGGGTTACCATCAACCTTTTCTTCATTCGAGGCTAGACATGCTAGGAAAAACAAATCAAAGCTGGGTGCCATTGCTACGTTGTTGAAAGGCCTTGCTATCACCCATGCTAACACCTTCGAAAGCCCAGTGGCTCCCTTTTCCACTTCGTGTATGTTCCCAGGACATGCAGTGGACCACGCGTAACGATACACACTAGCATTGCAAGGCACATCCCTGGGACATTTGGAGACAGACATTGGAACGTTTCACAGCAAGGAAATAAAATACGCAAGAAAACGCTCATTGGGGAATAGAACAACACTGACGCTGGTCAGTATTGTTCATCTTCTCAGCTGTA